>NC_138202.1:119761223-120316223 GCF_964194415.1 Vipera berus | reverse complement strand
CTAGGGAAAGAATAAGTCTTTGCTTTATGGTCATTTGAGCACGTGACTAAAGCTACAGTGGTGCTGAACAAATAATAGTTACCATTGGCTCCCAAATTCTTTGCAGTTCCCCTGCAGTCACTTGCTCAAAATTTGAGTGCTTGGCAGCCTGCTGCATTTACAACCATTGCATGTCATTGAACTTTCAACTGGCTATTCCCTCCCGATCTCTGGCCTTTTTGACCACCCTGCCCTCTGCCAATGCCACCTACCCCTGCCATCTCCCCAATACCCCCAGCTGACTTTTGCTATCTTCTTCTTCTCCCTAATGAGGTAGGCACAGCCAAGGTAGCTACTGGCAAGGTATCACAGTCTCACAAAGGCCTTGCAAAGGGTCATTGACTGCTTCATCAAGAGCAGGAGGAAAATGGTCAAGGTCAGCTGGGGCTGCAGTCATGTGATGTTTTGCCTAATGACTGCTTTGCTTTGTGATGGAAATTAGACTCCTTAAATGAGGACTCTAAAATATAGCCTTTTCTTCTGAGACAATGTCATCAATCAACACTGATGATTGGTATCATCAGAGTCTTCAGGTAACATCAGTGTGGTGAATCTGGCGATATACAATATGGAACAGCATCTGTTTTAGCCTATGTATGTAGTTAAACCCCTTTTCCAAAAATTTATAGATAGTATCTTTTGATCACATTCAAAACTATTGCAGAAAGGCATGTTTAGATACCAGTGATAGTTACTTATCAGTTATCTCTCTATTTTATCATCACAGAGACACTTTAAAGCAGGTGTGTCCAACCCATGGCCCACATGTGGCCTTGGGCAGCTAGTAATGTGGCCCCACAAGATATAATAAAAAAAATAAAGGAAATTTGGTATTTATATACATTAACAATATTATAAACTTGATATATGGCCCATGACAATTTCTCTTTACTCAGTGTGGATCAGGTAAGGCGAAAAGTTGGACACCTATGCTTTAAAATGTCTACAATAGTACTAAATTACAAGGATTAAATGTAAATATTAAATGGTTTTCTTCACATTTCTAGCTTGTTATTTATTGTAAACTTATGGACACCGTTACCTTAGAAATGGACAATGTATTTTTGTATATATCACTGTATATCTAAATTATAAGGAAGGTCAGTATAGCCCTCTCCCTTTCTTTGCTTCCAAAGATCTATCTCATAACTACCTGTTAAGTATCAGTATACCTCTCTTTTCTCCCCTGCTTCCCAAGGGTTGTCTCATATATAACATTTGAAAATACCTATCTTTCACAATCCATTAAGGTTGTTTCAAGGAAATTTGCACTTGAGTACCTAGTAACTTCGACTGTGAGGGGGGAAGTCCTAAAATCGACTTACTACAAATGACCTATTTTAAATGGCCCAGCAAACCCCACTCCCACCTACACTGACAGAGCAAGCCACTAGAATATAAAATGAAAGCAAACCTCACTCCCTATCACACTGATCATATTGAGTTTGGATAATGAAATATCTGCAAGGAAACATCCATGCTCCAAAGCACTCAAATGACCCATTCTTCAGACTAAAACATGGACCCAGATTTACTAAACTTGAAAAGCAATTCAAGGACATAATTTACACAGTCTTTCCAAGGCCAAGTTAAAACATGACAGGAACAACCCCAAGAAGAAAACATTAGTGATGTAGGGGGAAGCTGAAATCTAAGGCACCTGAGATTCATAGTCTTGGCCCATATTGTAAGGGTCATAGTGAAAGCAAAGCAGGAACTACCCCCTGTTATCCCCAACTTCTTCCCCAAAGGCCTCCCCATAGGGACGTTGTCTCCTCCGCCGAGGGCAGTGTGGTGGGCCATCAAGTTCATTGGCTTCTGCTTCCTCCTCCCTCTGCTCGTCCTCTTCCTCTTCTTCCTCTGAATCACTTTCATCAGAGTTGTCCTCCAGGTAGCGGTAACCTCGCACTTTGTGGCGAGGTTTGGGAATCTTAGGGAGACGGTGGGGAACATTCTGGGCTATCTTACGTTCCATCCATATATAGGAGAATATCGCAGCAACCAAAGTAACAAGCAGGATGGATAATTTAGCCTGGAAGAAAAAACTTCTATTAGTTACAGAACAGCAAAATTCAGGAGCTCCTTTATTTTTGTCCTGAACCTTGTATAGGAGGAAGTCAGCAAGGGTGGATTGAAAGTTGCACAAAGTATCGCGCCTTGCTTTAGAGTTTTTCTTTTTTTATTGCCAAGTGTGAAGGGATGTAAACATAATCAAGGCAAGGTTGAGTTTCTTTTTAATGCCTTTCTCTTTCTCAGGCAGAGTAATCTTTTCTGTCAGTTTTGCCTTAATGCAGGGGTGTCAAACTGCCGGCCCGCGGGCTGGGTGTGTCATGCCGAAACCGCACCCACCTCATTGCCCGCAATGGGAAAAAAGTCATGATACGTTGCGACACGTCACGTGACGTTGCAAGTTTGACACCCCTGCCTTAATGGTTTCCTCATTACTTCCCTGGTGAGGTTTACACTAGACCAGAGAAATTCTCCTCCTTTCCCACTTTATATCTTATCTGCATTTTACCAAAGAATAAAAGAATGTGTTCTATCCTTTGACCTGGAGAATTCTCTTTTGTGCCTGGCTCCCTCACTCACCTTCATTGGCAGATTAGACCAGCAATAAACAACAAACATGGCGCAGGCTTGCCACCAGTGGTATATGGTGAAGATGAAGTCCTGCCGTTCTTTGTCTTCATAAAGCATCCCCAGAAGTGCTGCAGGAAAGGAGCGGTGCATCAACAAAATTGTGAGACTGTCTTTTTTTTCTTTCTCTTTCTCTCTCTCTCTTTTTTTAACTCTCATCAGTAATCCAACACTAGCTGGCTGGAAAGTTACGGAGGATGGGTGGGGGGGGGAAAACCTGGCTAGCAAGAAAGCACCACAAGGTGCAAACCACTGATAAAGAATTCATCCCGGCTGGACGTTTGGTCTGGAGCAGAACAGGAGCAAAGATCTGTTTGTTCCAGGAGAGGAACCTGTGACACAAACCAAAACATTATTTACTCACTGCTGAGTCCTGTCTTGTTGAGGGCACTGCCAAGGCCCCAGAAAGCAGCCACCAGGTAGATTATGGGTGCTTCAGCTAAATTTTTGGCTTGAGGCTCCCAGCAGAAGAGGCCAATCAAGATGATGGCGTGAATAGAAGCTCCAGTAAGCAGGGGAACTTGACGAGGCAGCCTCAGCATAGTTAGTACCAGAGTAGAGCCAACAGCAGATGAAATTCCATAAGCAGTGAGAATATAAGCCATGTGTTCCAAGCCAATGGAACAGACACCGTAGTTCTGTGATGAGGATAGAAAGCATTAGCTTAGAGATGTCATTGTGCACTCAGTCCCTCCTATCTGAGAAGTTTACACGTACCAAAGTAAAGTCGGTGCAAAGGAAGAGCACTTCAAAGCCACTGTAGATGAAGAAGAGGAGGAGGTAGCGCAGGCGATAATCTCGCATGTGCTTGAAAGGCAGCTGGAAGATGTTGCCCCATCCAATGCTACGCAGATCAATCTCCTCCGTGGGGCGATAAGCAGAGCCACAAAGAAGCAACACCTGTGGGGGAAAAAAACGGCCATTGGGGGAATGACGAGGACAGGGAAGGAGGAGTTCTCTTGACTTTCTCCCACTTTCCCCATATCAGTGAAAGCAAATTCTTTGGATCAGGGAAATACATTTATTTCAATATGTCACTCATTTGCCTGTATATTATTTATTTATTTTATTTATTTATTAGTTGAATTTATATACCGCCCTATTCCCGAAGGACTCAGGGCGGTTCACAGGGCAAGTTAAAAACAATACAAAAGACAGAATAAAATAAAATAAAATTAATACAAGCCCACAATTAAGATAACATTAAAAATTAAAATTTAAAATTAATTTAATTTAATTTAATTTAATTAATATAATTTAAAATCCCTGTCCAGGCCAGACAATTCAAACAACCAGGTTTTTAAGTCCCGGCGAAACGAGCGAAGGTCGGGGGCAGTCCGAAGCTCCATTGGCAGTTCGTTCCAAAGGGCGGGCACACTCACAGAGAACGCCCTCCCCCTGGGAATCACCCGCCAGCAGTCTCTAACCGGCGAAACCCTAAGGAGGCCCTCCCTGTGGGCACGCACAGGATGATGGGAAGCTGATGCTGGCAGCAGGTGCTCCCTAAGGTAATCCGGACCCAATATTAGAGATTACAGAATGAATGAATCCAAAAGGGGTTAGCATTTTCAATGGCAGACCTAGACTCCGGTTTAATTCCATCCTTTTATAAGCAAAATAGAAAAATAGATTATTTCTGCTCAGCTTTACAGCTGTAATATATAATATATTAACATATTAGGGGACAATTTACAACCAAGCTACTTTTGTCATAATGCAGCAACATAGCCATTAGTTAGATATCTGTGTTTACATGTATCCTGCAGATGTGTAATGCCTTGGAGATCAAAATGTGTTGCTAACCCATGATCAACCAACACTTTTGACTATTCCAGATGGGAATGAAGCTGTCTTATAGAAGGTATTACTTTTGCCAGCAATTCCACAATCTAAAAATAGAAAGTTAGCCAGCCAATATTATTGATTTTTAATGCTATACACCACCTGGAGTCACCATGGGCAAGTTGGGTGGCCATATAAGTCTATTAAATAAATCAATCAATCTGCAGCACGTACCATGAGCATGGAGAGGAAGGCTACTCCCATCAGCACGCTCTCCACTACGATGAGCTCACTGCTGCGAGGCAATTTCTGGAGAACTGTGCTGTTGAACCCAATGAGGATCCCATGACTTGCAGTCCCTAGAAAAGAAAAGAGACCTTGGACTGACTTGAGGCCCCAGTTGGACAAGCGGTGGAGAAGAAGAGGAGATAGCATTGCAAGTGATTAACACCTCCTAAGGGAAAAGCCACTTATGTAACAGCCTGGGCCAAATCATAGCTGCCCTCTTAATATTACTCACCACAATTCTTGACATCGTAAAGTGTGTGGTTCAGCTCGAAGAGATAGTTCTTCAAGAAGAAAAACATAGGAAACTCGGCATAAACAAAGCTCAGCTGGAAAAGAAGGACAGAAGGAGCTGTCAATTTCATTAGTGGTGGGAGAAAATTAAAAGCCACACCAAGAACCTTTCTGAAATGTTGAGCTTGGCAATAGAGCTGTCGTTTCCCAGCTGACAAGGGAGGACAGCATAAGGCACTATCTAACATCTCTCCCTCCCCCAAATCAACTAGGATGTGTTGGCAGAGTTCTCACAAAGAAAAAGCCATAGAAGACTGCCTCGAAGGTAATGATGTAGGAATTGTAGGCACCACGTGGTGCCCGTTTCTGCTCCTGGACATGTTCCAACTTGTAGTTCACATGTTCATAGTATTTCTGTGCCATCCTATTGGAATAGAGGTGTAGAAAAAGAGGTCATGGGTTAGCCTGGCAGGACAAAGGATGGTTTCCCATTCCCAGGAGACTGCTGTAAAGCTTAAGCTAAACTGCACATTGCTTCTTCATATGGAGCAGCCACACTTTGCTTACACGAAGCAGAAGCATCCAAAGAGTTGGCAATTCATTTCCCCACCACCACAGCTTCAATACCTGGGTCAATCTGCATCGATACCTATCAAGCTGGCAGAAAGTTTAATATGATAAAGCCAGTCTTGTAGCTCAGCATTTTTTTTTCTCCTTCCCAGCCCAAACTTTGCAACTGGCTCACCTGAGGATGTAGTTGCCCAGAGATGCCCAAAGAGGTACGATGGCAGCCCCAATTGCCACCGCAGATGGTACCAAAGTATAGTAGCGCTCCCAGTAATTAGTGGAGACAAAAAGTGCATAGATACCCACTGCCAAGAACAGCATCCACTTAGTACCAAAAAATCTGGAAAGATAAAGAAAGGGGCCTGGATTCTGGATGTTCTGAAGGCATGGCTTTAGAGCTTTTAAATCTCTAAAACCACAGTTCAAAGAGTATGTGAAGAAGAACGAACATTGATCCAGTATAGAGCGTTACCTGATGAATATTGGAGTATAGAGAAATGCAGCAAGGGGTGTGATGCTAATGCCCAGCAGCATTTTGCTATCAATATTCTGTAGCCCAAGGTTGCTATATTTCACTTCCCGGTAGGTCTCATCATAATGCAAAATGAGCTGCATCTGAAGCAGACCTGTAGAAGACAACACGGAAACTCAAGGACTGATCCTTTTGGCCCTTGGCCTGTCATTCGGCTGCTGCAGAAGGCTTCCGTCTTCAGCACTGTCTTCGTCCGTTGCATTAAGCCACATCAATCCCAAACCAAACAAGCCAAGTTATGATTCTGCATGATGTGGGAACTGAACTATAGTGATGCTCAGAAAAGACAAAAAAAAAAAACAACAACCACCCACCCTTGTTTCTCCAGGATCCTAACCTACTTCATCCTGTTAACAAGAAGCTTATCCCATCTGAGACTTAGCTATCTTTCCAGAGTAACGCAGAATCAACAGAATGAAAGCATGACATATCTGTCTGAATATATTCTTCGTAGCTTAAAAACCAGTTGCGGATTTTTTTACAGATCCTGCACATCATCTCTGAGTTCTAGACAATAATGCTTCCCAATTGCTCTATATTTCTGAAAAATGGAAAAGTAAATGTCTAAACTAACATCCCTACAATTTATTTGGGGCACAGGACTAATTCTTTGCAGATCCCCCCCATTTAACTTAGAGGTATATAGCAAACTCTGCAAATAGAATCTCATGCAGATGAGATCTGACAAAATGGCCATACACTGGGTTCCTTTGTTGAAGTAGTGTTACTTGGTGGGATCCAGGAAGCAGAGCCAAAATGTAGCTGGTGCTACCTTACAGAATAGCCTCCCCACCTCCCCCAGAGCACAGAAGGCCCCAACCCTATTGGCCTTCCAGAAGGCAGTGAAGACCTTTTTGATTAGGGGCAAAAATAACAAGTACTCTTATGAAAGATTGGACTTTTTGCTGAAAACAGACAAAAATAAACCAGCGATTTCTGGATTTTCAGATTAAAAAGGTTGAATGTGGAAGAAAAGAATTATATCATCCTAAAGAGGGAGAGAGGTACTGTAAAAATATGTATCTCTTTAAAGGAGTTCAGAAGATGCGTCTTTAACTTTTTCTCTTCTCCTTTACCTGTACTGTTTTTAACACTTCTCTTTTTTCTCCTTTATATGCTCTTTGGGGTTTTTTTTTAGTTATTTAAAAACTCTCCAAAAAATGAAAAAGGGAAGGCAATAAAGACTGCCTTTACTCCAGAGGTCCCCAACCTTTTTGGGCACCAGGGACGGGTTCTGTGGAGAAAGGTTTTTCTGCAGACCGGAGGGGGCGTGGTTTTGTGTGCTGCCTGCATCCCATGGATGGGGTTTTGCTTGATTGTGCGGGCCGGTTGCTGGCATGTGGTGGCCTGGTACCAGTCCAGGGACTTGGGGTTGGGGACCCCTGCTTTACTCCATACAGAGGCCAGGGTGTTAATGGAGCTCTGGCATGCTTGTATGTGATCTACGTGTATGGGAATTTTTTTTGGGGGGGGCTGGATTCTGTCTGTTTGGTTTAAGTTGATTTTGATATTTGTGTTATGCTTTTATTTTTGTTTGCCACCCATAATTCTTCTGGTAGATAACCTTGTACATTTGCCTAACAATAAATTAAATAAATAATTCTATGGCTGAAGGAGAGAATGGTTAACTCCTGCAATACCCACCTAGAAAAACCCCATAGGTCAGCATCCCTGCCATGCTGGCTGCCAGAAGATTCTTGACAACCCCGAGACGCTTACGACGGAAGTACTTTTGTTCTTCTTCTTCTTCATTGTATTCTGCGTGAGCCCCCACAAAATCCTCCAGCTGAAGACAGAAGCGTCATAAGGAGTTGGGAAAAATGCTCTGTGAAGTGGCTAAGATACACACAGAGACAGACAGACCTATTTCAGACCTGCAATCAAAGCTAGGATTATAGCCAAGAAGGTCAGTAACACTCTTAAGAGTTCTCTTCTCCGATGTAAAGGCTGTTTTGGGGAAGACATGCAATGAATGCAAGTAGTTTAAGTGTCGAGGAGCATATACACAAGCACATACGTACATATGTATGTATAGGTAAAACTTTTAGTATGATTATAATACATGCAGATGGCTTCTCCACACACGGATGCTAAAGAGAGGCTTCACCCAATCATTATTTTGCTTCAGTGAAATACTCATCCAATTTTTTAAAAATGTTGATCATTTCTACGAAATAATACATATGGCATTGCTGCAGAGAGAACTTTTCATCTAGGAGGATTAAAAGTCCTTAGATGGCATTTCATCATCTGGTCTAATTTATATACATTTGTTTCTTAATGGTTGCAAATAACTCAGGTTTTTTTTTAAAGTTTGTTTAGGTAACGTGTTAATATGTCTATGGATGACGGTAGCTTTAACTCATTTTGTTGCTTTCAAAGTCGTACATTTCGGCACTTAAATGTTGTATGCAAGAAATGACCATTCTGTAAAAATGGTGAAAATGGGGAAAAATATATGCAAGGATTGTATCCAATCATGTTCAGAGCAAATTTGGAAGGTGCATGAAAATGCAAGTCACAACAAAGAATGAAATATCCCCCTAGCACTTACAAGGGCATAAACATATCAAGGTAGCAAAGATTGCTTTCAACACCTTGACAAAATACTGCAGCTTAAGCATTGGGAAAATGCCTGAGTATTCCAGCTCTAAAATAAACACTTCCCTGGGAAAAATATTGAAGAAGGTTGTAACTTGTACGAAGCAATTGCATATTTATGCGGTGAAAAGCTGGTTTAAAGCCATACTGCAAAATATTACTTCACACACACACACACACACACACACACACAGTAAGATTGGGCAGGCTCCATCTCTCCAGCACTAGTTCTGAAAGAATAAGAATGAAGAAGGTAATCACTTGCTACATGTTAGCCCTTCTCCCCCTCCAAAAAAGTAGGTTGTTTAAACTCTCTAAACAATTTACAACAAACAGAATACACAGACAAACGCACACCCTACACCAGGGATCCCCAGCCCCTGGTCCTTGGACCAGTACTGGGCCGGGGCATGCCAGCAACCGGTCCGGACAAATAAGAAAAGCCCCATCCAAAGGATGCTGACAGCACACAAAACCACACCCCCTCCGGTCCACGGAAAAAACCTCTCTCCACGTAACCGGTCCCTGGTGTCCAAAAGGTTCGGGGCCTCTGTCCTACACAAGACAATTTCCTCAGAATAACTTTTTTTCCAGTCTGGCACCCGATGGAAGCTGAAAACCCATATCTCTGAGAAGCACCAAGTTGGGGAAAGCTACCTTAGATTTATTTTAAAAGTTAGGTACCCTCAGGGCTTTTTTTTCTCAGAGACCGCTCAGAAGGGAGTTCCGGCACCTTTTTTGGATGGAACCTTGTAGGGTAGGCAAGGTGGGTTGTATGACATATGTGAGTTCCGGCACCTTTTTCTTTTACAAAAAAAGCACTGGGTACCCTTAAGCCAAGTTGGCCACGCAGTGATTTCATAAGACAGATCCATGTTGCGAGTGGATTTTGCTCCCAACAACGTATAAGTGATTTTCCACTGCCTTATTCTGGGATGCTTTTATAAACTTCCCGGGCTAACCTACAACTAGAGGCCATCTCGCTTAGCTTCTGAAGCCAGAGTCGCACGCAGCTGGCTAGGTGGGCGGCGACGTAAAGAGCGAGCCAAACTCATCCAGATCCTGGATATTATTGAGCAAGGAAGGCATTTCTTACCTGCACATCTGCCCCATTCCGGACAGGTCCATTCATCACGTCATCAATCTCGCGTCCTTCAGGAGGCACCCCGCCCCCCCGCGGCTCTTCGTACATGTTGCCGCCTGTAGGAAACGTTCAGAGGAAACGAAAGTCCAACAAGTCCGCACCCCGGTATCGGAACTACTTCCTGCGTCCGACAGGGACGACAAGTCTTGCCCTCGGGTCCCGAGAGCGTAGGGCTTCTCCTTCCCATAAAGCCCGCTCTCTTTCCTCTCCAACCTTCCACGTTTCCACCGAGCAGCGAGCAACAGGGAAGGAGAAGCGCCATTCGGATAAGGCAGGGGTCTTCAAACTTGGCCCTTTTATGACTTGTGGACTTCAACTCCCAGAATTCCTCAGCCAGGCTTGCCTGGCTGAGGAATTCTGGGAGTTGAAGTCCACAAGTCATAAAAGGGCCAAGTTTGAAGACCCCTGGGATAAGGGCTAAAAGGCGAGATATCTTCGGATCACCTTGTTCTAAGCGGGATCGCGCGTCTTATATACTCCCTGTACATTTTAAGAACAAAACCGGAGCCGAGGCAAGGGCAGAAAGCCCCGAAAGAGACGCGATGACTGGGGAGATCCTGGAGTTGCCCTCAATCCTGTTCCATACTCCCCAGCCCAGAAGGTGGGGTGGGGCGGGGGACGTACCTTGCTCCATGGCCGCTCCCGCTTTGGGAACCAGCTGTCCTGCAAACGCGACGGTCCTCACAGAATGAAGCAAGACTAAACTTGTCGGTTTTTTTTTAACGCGACCCTCCAGAATCAGAAACACAGAAGATTCACTTCGCTTTTCCGCCTCGAGTGGGGTGGGCTGGGCTGGGCTGGCAGCTACGTGCATAGAAACGCTCTCTTAAAGGGATAGGACAGCCCGGCGCACAGGGGTTGCGCTCTCTTTCTCTCTGGGGTGCGAGAGAATCAGAGCGACAGTGTTTGCTGATTTGACTACCGGTAGATCACAGTTGGTTGAGCTGGCAGCACATGTTAAACTATAAATCATGATTTACAAACAGCAATAACTGGGCTCGTACAACAGGTGTAACCCAGACTAGTTTGGATTTAGCATTATGGCAATCCCAGCTGAAGTGGGTGTAAATTTGTGCCTTCAGGGCACTCTGGACTCCTGATGCTGCCTGGAGTAATGTGTATAGTTTTCTTGGAAAGTTTTTGTAAGTGGTTTGCCCTTGCCTCCTTCCAGGGCTGAGAGAAAGTGACTAGCCCAGGGTCATTCATCTCCCTTCTGGTTTAAGCCACTCACGGTCTCTCCGCTTCTAACAGTTTGATTCATTGAGTAATGGGGCTTTTAGCTCAGGAAATTCCTTTTTGTAGTATGGCAGTCAGAAGGTGAGACAGATAGGAGGGCCACAAATGTAGCGTGTAGCTCTGTAAGAGAATATTAATGTTGGTATTTCTGCAGAAAATGAAATGGAGTCCCATCGATCCACTGGGGCTCAGTAATTGTAACTGTTTGGAAATGTTCCTTCTATAAGATAAAAAAAAGCATATCTATTGACCATTTCCTAATCTGCTTTCAATCTGTTTGGTCTCAAATCACCTATTATACTCTCTCTCTTTCCTCAAAGGTGGTTCAGCATCTTAGATAACATTGAATAACAGAGTTGGAAGGGACCTTGGAGGTCTTTTAGTCCAATCCCCTGCTCCAGCAGGAGACCTTATACCATTTTGGACAAACAGTTGTCCAATCTCTTCTTGAAAACCTCCAAAGATGGAGCACCTACTGTTATGTACTGGGCTTTTTGAGGGAATACCACGTGGGTTGCTGGAGCAGCTAATGGCTCTCCAGCAACCCAGACTTCCAGTCTCCTGTGCTGCAATTGGCTATCCCCAGGCGGCAATGGTTGATTCAAACCTATTGGCTGCCGCCTAGGAGCTAGACTATATGTTGCGGCTGGTTGCAGCCATTTCCCTCAGTACAGTCACTGTTATGTACATAGGGGATGTCACACAAAGATAAGCCACTGGCACCACTAGGTGGCAGGGTGCCCTGTCAGGATTGGCAGGGCATCCTTTGGCGGGAAATCCGGATATTGGGATTGGTTCGAAATATACCTGGCTAGGTATATAAAAGGGGCAGTTGCCCTTTGTTCTCCCAGTCTGTGCTGAAGCAATAAAGTGTACTATGTGAACCCTGTTGTCCTGAGTCGTCCATCTTGGCCATGCGGTCCAGAACTCACGATCTAACAGTCACAGCACGAAATAAACTATGAGTTAGTTACCTGTACTCTGCATCTTCATTCCTGCATCAAAGAACCCGCTATTTAACACCTACAATGTTTGGAGGCAAGCTGTTCCACTAATTAATTGTTCTATCAGGAAATTTCTCCTTAGTTCTAGGTTGGAATTCTCTTTAATAATCTTATGTCCCATTGCTTCTTGTTCTGCCCTCAGGTACTTTGGTCAACCCCCTCTTCTCAGTAACAGCCACTCAAATATTGGAATACTGCCATCATGTCACCCATAGTCCTTCTCTTAGTTAGAGTAGATATACCTAGTCCCAGTGCTTTTTTTCTAAAAAAAAAAAGGTGCCGGAACTCAGAGGTGCTGTCACTGGGAGCGATGCCGGTGTCTTGCTACGGCATCACTGCCTGTCCTTTGCACCCACGCCCCTGCGGCTCGGAGCCACATGCCGTGGGGATTCCCCCCCACAGTTGCCACGCTGTGGCCCGTGCTGAGCCCCCACCTGGAGCTGCTCCAAACCCCGACCCAGAGCTGTGTTCCTTGTGGCTGTGGTCTCCAGTGCCAAACAGCCTCTTTCCAAACACATCCAGAAAAATTTGTAACAAACATTGGAATTCTCAAGACCGGTGGTAGAGGACAGGAAGGCCTGGAGGAACATTGTCCATGGGGTTGCGATGGGTTGGACACGCCTTCGCAGCTAACAACAACAACAAGCCTCAAGGCCACCTGTATGAGTGATTAAGTAAATACAGGTTGATGGTATTCATTTCATACTTTCCAAGTTTCATTTCTGCAGCTTGACATCCATACTAACTTCTGCTTTTAAATACAGCGATCTTGAAACATTCACTTTCAGTTCCATGTACTTCATAGAAATTTAGAAAATGTGTGCCAAATAGAACAATTAAGAGAGAGGTAGAAATAGTAACAAGGAAAGGAAACAAAACTTGTAATTCTCTTTAGTCTGAATGCCAGATGTGATAGCGTATTGTGAATAGAGTTTGTGATCTGTAAACATATTTTTTATCAATAAAGTCAATCAGATCAGTTTGGATTCAGTATTGGGACAGTTTTCCTTTTAGATGCTTATTTTATATGCTTTTCAGATTTCATTTTTTGAGGCTATGAATGAATTTTCTGGAGAGGTGAAAGCACCGCATGGTGAATTCCATTCCTTGATACAGATAGTCCTTTCAACCAGTTGCTTAGCAACCATTCAAAGTTTCAAAGGACCCAAAAAAGAGGAACAGTACTTATGACCTGGATTCAAAGTTCCAGTGACTGGGTTTAATCTGTGGTCACTTGATTGCCTTTGGAATGCTCATCAACTGGCCCACATTTACAGCCATTTGCAGCATCTTGCAGTCTTGTGGACATGATGTACGACCTCTTTTTGCCAGAAACTGGCATTTATTTTAGGTTTCTGGCAAAAACTGCCCATTGTGGACAATGGGTTTGCTGAACAATAAACAACCATTCCTCCTCTTGAATCTTTTGCAGCTGTTAACATTAACTATAGCATTAGCCTGGGTTATGTTATATCTTAGGGATGCTATTTTGAATCACTTCTGGTCTATCCTTTCAAATCATGTCCAGAAGCTGATTTGGGGGGTGGGAAACTAATATTTAATACTTGCTGGCTTATAGTGATCATTACATTCTGTTGCCTACCCTGTTTAATATTTACACCTGGGAGACATTGTCCAGCACTTTGGAATGGAACACCAAAAAAATGTCAGCTATTGCTCTTTGTAAACCAATTCCCAAGAAAATGAAAACCATCCTTTTGACCATTTTGTATGTTCAGTAATGGGCTGGATGAGAATAAACAAGTTGAACTTAAATCCAGACAAAACGGAGGTGCTATTGGTTGTTAGGAAAACAGACTTGGCAGCTCAGTTTTTCCTATATGGAGTTCATCTTTTTTGGAAGAGAGATTAACAGTTTGGAACTCATTTGTCTCTGGGGCTTCTTGGTAACACTAGTGGCAAATATGGTTTGCACAACTAATCTATTGCATCAGAATCTTCCTGAGCTAGTCAGAAGTTACCCACATCCTGGTTGTGCTTTGAACGACTGTACGTAAGACCCAAAGCAGGGGCTCAAACTGAAGCAATAGCAGCAGCAACAACAACAGATCTGGAGGCCACACGGTGAAGGAATCAGCAATGTGGCAATAATTATCATTAGCCCCATAGGCTACTTTGGCAAATTTCACCATTATAATATTAAATCTTGATCCTTCTAGGATCTTGCATTTCAGCTAGTGTACTATAAGTATGTAATAGATGCTGGATAGATGCAAAGCTGGTGCTCCTACCTATGTCCCATCTACCCTTTATTTCTTATATTTTAATATATCCAGTAAGAGAGTTGTTCATAGTGATTTCAGATTATTATTTCAAACCAGCCTAAATTTTCAGGGTAGAATTTCCAAGATAGGTTTGATTGGTGATATCCAAAAAGGAAGTTTTCCCATTAACCATTCCTTCTTTTATTGGTAATACATTATGATTGGAAGCAGTGTCCAGCAGTAACACAGCTCAAAAGTACAAACTAGCATAGGTGTGGCAGTACTACTCCCACATAAATATAAGGATTATTCACTTTCTGCTTTATTTTTTTAAGAAAGGGAAGGGGGTGGTTATTTTGGTATGAAACAAACGTTTGTGGGATGAGGCACTTGTTCCTGGCTCAGAAACTGAACACCAACTGGCTAATGACTTGATATAATTAATTATTAGGGACAAAGAATAAGTGGTGATTAGCTGCTGAGTCTCTGTAAATTCTATAGACTCACGAATATAAAAACCCACTTGTTCTGGTAGTATTGTGGTAACTAAGTCAGTATGCAAACAGCCCAGTCAATCTTTGCTTGTATTTTGATGTGGAATCCAAAGGGCTGGCTGACTAAAGGCTGTCTGACAGGAAGTCCTCACAGATTACACAATTCAATTGAACATCAGGAAGAGTCTGGTAGAAGCTCTTCTGACAAACACATGTTACTAAAAGGCATGAGTGTTCATGAGCTGCAACATCATTTCACTGAGGTACGATTTCAATTGGGATGTGGTGGTAGGGGAGACAGATTGGTTATGCAGATGTAGGTTACATGTGAATACCTTATCAATTAACAATGTTGTTGTTGTTGTTGTTGTTAGCTGCGAAGTCGTGTCCGACCCATCGCGACCCTATGGACAACATTCCTCCAGGCCTTCCTGTCCTCTACCATCTTCTGGAGTCCATTTAAGCTCACGCCTACTGCTTCAGTGACTCCATCCAGCCACCTCATTCTCTGTCGTCCCCTTCTTCTATTGCCCTCGATCTTTCCCAGCATTAGGCTCTTCTCCAGTGAGTCCTTCCTTCTCATTAGGTGGCCAAAGTATTTGAGTTTTAGCTTCAGGATCTGGCCTTCTAAAGAGCAGTCAGGATTGATCTCCTCTAGGACTGACCGGTTTGATCGCCTTGCAGTCCAAGGGACTCGCAGGAGTCTTCTCCAGCACCATAGTTCAAAGGCCTCAATTCTTTGGCGCTCAGCCTTTCTTATGGTCCAGCTTTCACAGCCATACATTGCAACTGGGAAGACCATAGCCTTGACTATACGCACTTTTGTTGACAGGGTGATGTCTCTGCTTTTTAGTGTGCTGTCTAGATTTGCCATGGCTTTCCTCCCAAGGAGCAAGCGTCTTTTAATTTCTTGGCTACAGTCCCCATCTGCAGTGATCTTGGAGCCCAGGAAAATAAAATCTGTCACTACCTCCATTTCTTCCCCATCTATTTGCCAGGAATTGAGAGGGCCAGATGCCATGATCTTGGTTTTCTTAATGTTAAGTTTCAACCCAAGTTTTGCACTCTCCTTCTTCACCTGCAACAAGAGGCTCTTTAGTTCTTCTTCACTTTCTGCCATTAGAGTGGTATCATCTGCGTATCTTAGGTTGTTGATATTTCTTCCGGCAATCTTAATTCCAACTTTTGATTCATCTAGCCCTGCCTTTCTCATGATGTGCTCTGCATATAAGTTAAATAGGCAGGGCGACAGTATACAGCCTTGCCGGACTCCTTTCCCAATTTTGAACCAATCAGTGGTTCCGTGTCCAGTTCTCACTGTTGACCCGCATATAGGTTTCTCAAGAGACAAATAAGATGGTCTGGTACTCCCATCTCTTTAAGAACTTGCCACAGTTTGTTATGATCCACACAATCAAAGGCTTTAGCATAGTCAATGAAGCAGAAGTAGATGTTTTTCTGGAACTCTCTAGCTTTCTCCATGATCCAGCGTATGTTGGCAATTTGATCTCTAGTTACTCTGCCTCTTCGAAATCCTGCCTGTACTTCTGGTAGTTCTCGATCCACATACTGCTGAAGTCTAGCTTGTAGGATTTTAAGCATGACTTTGCTAGCATGAGAAATGAGTGCAATGGTGCGATAGTTTGAACATTCTTTGGCATTGCCTTTTTTTGGAATTGGAATGTAAACTGATCTTTTCCAATCCTGTGGCCACTGTTGAGTTTTCCAAATTTGCTGGCAAATTGAGTGTAGCACTTTTACTGCATTGTCTTTTAAGATTTTGAATAGCTCAGCTGGAATACTGTCACCTCCACTAGCTTTGTTGTTGCTCAGCTTTTCTAAGGCCCACTTCACTTCACATTCTAGGATGTCTGGCTCGAGGTCAGTGACCACCTCATTGTGATTATCAGGGACGTTAAGCTCATTCTTGTATAGTTCTTCTGTGTAATTTTGCCACCTCTTCTTAATCTCTTCTGCCTCTGTTAGGTCCCTGCCATTTTGGTCCTTTATCATGCCCATTTTTGCATTAAACGTTCCCTTCATCTCTCCAATTTTCTTGAAAAGATCTCTGGTCCTCCCTATTCTATTGTTTTCTTCTATTTCTTTGCACTGTTCATTTAAGAAGGCATTCTTATCTCTTCTAGCTATTCTCTGGAATTCTGCATTCAATTGGGCGTATCTTTCTTTTTCTCCCTTGCCTTTCGCTTCCCTCCTTTTCTCAGCTATTTGCAAAGCTTCCTCAGACAGCCATTTTGCTTTCTTGCATTTCTTTTTCTTTGGGATGGTTTTGGTTGCTACCTGTTGTACAATGTCGCGAACCTCTGTCCATAGTTCCTCAGGCACTCTGTCTATCAGATCTAATTCCTTAAATCTATTTGTCACCTCTACTGTATATTCGACAGGGATATGATTTAATTCATACCTGAGTGGCCTAGTGCTTTTCCCTACTTTCTTCAGTTTAAGCCTAAACTTTGCAAGGAGAAGCTCATGGTCTGAGCCACAGTCAGCTCCTGGTCTTGTTTTTACTGACTGTATAGAGCTTCTCCATCTTTGGCTGCAGAGCATATAGTCAATCTGATTTCTGTGTTGACCGTCTGGTGATGTCCATGTGTAGAGCCGTCTCTTGGGTTGTTGGAAAAGAGTGTTTGCTATGACCATCGTATTCTCTTGACAAAATTCTATCAGCCTGTGCCCTGCTTCATTTTGTACTCCAAGGCCAAACTTGCCTGTTATTCCAGTTATCTTTTGGCTTCCTACTTTAGCATTCCAATCCCCCATGATGATAAGGACATCGTTTTTTGGTGTTAGTTCTATAAGGTGCTGTAGGGCTTCATAGAACCGGTCAATTTCATCCTCTTCAGCACTGGTGGTTGGGGCATAGACTTGGACTACTGTGATATTGAATGGTTTGCCTTGGATTTGAACTGAGATCATTCTGTCATTTTGAGGATTGTATCCCAGTATTGCTTTTCCTACTCTTTTATTGACTATGAAGGCTACTCCATTTCTTCTGAGGGATTCTTGCCCGCAGTAGTATACCTGATGGTCATCTGAATTAAATTCACCCATTCCTGTCCATTTTAGTTCGCTGATACCTAAGATGTCGATGTTCAGTCTTGTCATCTCTTGTTTGACCACGTCCAGCTTTCCTTGATTCATGGATCTTACATTCCAGGTTCCTATGGAGAAAAAATCTTTACAGCATCGGACTTTCCTTTCACCACCAGACACATCCACAGCTGAGCGTCCTTTCGGCTTTGGCCCAGTCGCTTCATTCTTTCTGGCGCTACTAGTACTAGCCCTCTGCTCTTCCCCAGTAGCATATTGGACGCCTTCCGACCTGAGGGGCTCATCTTCCAGCGTCATATCGTTTTGCCTTTTGGTACTGTCCATAGGGTTTTCAATGGTAGTGTGTTAAAATTCATTGTGTTTGTGAGCTAATCTGAAATCTTTTGAACTATGGTTATTCATGAGAGGGAGGGAGGGAGAGAGGGAGGGAGAGAGAGAGAGAGAGAGAGAGAGAGAGAGAGAGAGAGAGAGAGAGAGAGAGAGAGAGAGAGAGAGAGAGAGAGAGAGCGCTTAAAGTCTCATTTTTCAAAATAGTCACTTTTTGGACTATTTTCTGACCAGACCTGCAACAGAGTGTTCTGGGAAATTGAAATGATATTGATATTATTTTGTCCTTCTTTTAAGTCCTGTTGTCAAACTTGTATCCATCAATTTTTTTAAGGCATTTCCCCCCCTTTGTCCTATATAGAATCCATTTGGGCCATTGCTAGCAGATGATGGCATGTATCACATTAGATTATAAGAGCATGTAAATGTGCCTATAATCTAGTGCACGTGGGGCTTCCGTGGTAGTGTTGTTAGTGGGGGCAAAGTAAACATCAGGGTTTGAGCATCAGTCAATGCCATTCCATGCCGCTGATGAACTGCATGGCAACTCATGAAAGATTATGCCTTTTAATAAAATTACTCACTCCTGTGTTTTTGCTACTACAAATTAATACGGCTCTCCTCCCACAATGCCTACAATTCAGGTGAGCAGCCATATGAAATACCACCACTAGAGGGAATAGGTAAGCTGCACAATTATTAATCTATACAAATTCTTTTTAAGAAAATAATAATAACTTAGCAATAATTTATTAAACTTGCATGCATGGCACACAACAATTAAAGAAATTATGATCAAGGTATCTCCCCAGCCAGGTAAGTATTCAACCTACCTAATAAGATTGTTATTGTGGGATACTTTTGGATGGAATGCTATGTATGCTGTTTATAGGTATTGCTTAATGCAAAACATTGGGACTTTTTCAGATAATCTTTTTTTTCTTCCTTTTAATTGTGTCTAGTTCTCGGAGACTGCCAGAACAAGCCCCTGCATTTTCTTGGCAAGGTTTTTCAAAAATGGTTTCCCATTGCTTTCTTCCTATGGTCGAGAGAAAGTCATTACCCCAAAACTTATATTTCAAAAAGGCATATTTATATTCACTGTACTTTGAACTGAATTTCACTTCTGATTGCCTTATAATTTACCTGGATCTCTTCAAAGCCGGATAGTTTTTTTTTAATTAGCATATTCCTGACCCTGTCTTCTATTATGTATCCTATATTTTTCATCATTTCTTTTATCCAATGTTAGTCCACCAAAACATCCATTAAGAGAAAAGGGCAGCATAAATTGCCTGATTCATTATTCTAATATGGCTCTACTGACATATAGTTGGGGTTCCCTTGATTTTAATTGCTTGACACATTTCAAATTTTTATTTTGAACCCCAGAAAAATAACCAGGTTTACAGAGAATAACAGTATAAGGTAACCTTTTTCCCTACAGAAACTAGGTTACTGTTTTTGCCAAAATGTTCCTAAATAATCAGCCAGCAGGTAATATACAGTAATCAGAAGGAGGACTGTTACTTTGCATTAGGCTTACACTTCATAAACTAAATTTGCATAGGCCTTGGTTAGAATATTAGGTTGTTAAGACTTCTTTAGCAGAAATAGTGCATTTTCTTTCTGCCACAACACAGTTTATGTAATTTCCTGTCATGAATTGAAGTGGCATCTCAAGATTCTTTGATGTTCATTGAGGGTATGATCACCCTTGAAACAGTGGGCTTAGCTGCATTACCAAGTTCTAACAATTAAAATATTAAGAGAAACCAAAATTAGATGCAGGATTGCTTCAAATGTCATGTGCTAAGTATGTATATATATTTATAGTAGAGTCAACGTTTCATTAAACAGGTCATCTATTAGATTGTCCCAATTATAAATTGCTCTGAAAAATGTGTCCTTGGATAACAGTCCTGTAAGTATCAAACTTTTCGGTTTTTTAATCTACAGAGAGAAGAGGTCTGTGTGCTTATGCCCATGGCTTCTGGAAATGCTAGGGGAAATGATCAAAACAAAGCAATGCAGAGGCTTCACAAAATAGCCTCAATAAGTTGTTTTCCTTGATGCACTGTTGAAACAAAGCTTTCTTTCAAAGCTTGGTACAATCCTTGAATTTGTTCCATTGCCAGATATTCATTAACAAGAGTGTATCCAATAAAAAAGCTATATAATTGAAAGGAGAAGGGAAAAAAGCAAGTGGTACAAATACATTCTACTAATCAAATGGAAAATTAGTAGTAGGAAATAATTAGACAAGAAAATCCTCATGGCAACTTAATATTTGAATCAAATTAAAAATTAAACACAGACACAGACACAGACACACACACACACACACATACATACACACATACACACACACACATTTCTATCAACTTCTATTCTTGCATTTATGCAGATATATAAACAAACACTAAACAGAATTCCTGGAACATCGACAATTTCCAAGTATTCAAAATGACAACACACTATTCAACATTATGACATTGTAAAAATTTTGATTATGACAAATCTAAAAATTATGATGCCATTCAATAACACTTGAAACCTTTTGATGGTAAAATGAGTTTATGTAACCCATTTCTTTCTTTACATTATAGCATATAATTGGTTTCAAAAATGACATGGTGGAACATGGAACATACTTTTCTGAAAGACTAAGTTACAATCTTCAAAACATTTTAGGTAGATATTCTCTAGAGCAGTGTTTTACAGCCTTGACAACTTTAAGATGGGTAGACTTCAACTCCCAGAATTTCCCAGCAAGCATGCTGAGAGTTGAAATCCATACATCCTAAAGTTGTCAAGGTTGAAAAACAGTGCAGGTATGTCAAACTGCTGGCCCGTGGGCTGGATGCGTCACACCACAATCACGCCCACCCCATTGCTGGCAATGGGGAAAAAGCCACGATACGTCATGCAACATCACATGACATTGTGAATTTGACATGCCTGTTAAATCTAGAGGGACATTTTGTCCCCCAGCTGCAGAGGGATTAAAGACTATTTTAAAAAAAGTCAGGAAAATAAAATATTTCTAGAATCTAAGTAAAAATGAATATGCAGTACAAGGAATCATCTAGAAATATTAAAATTCTCTAAACCAGACCTAGATATTTTGACCACCTTCCCCATTAATTTTGGTGTCATAGTTGTTGCAGTTAGTAGAAATACTTTTCCTCCCTTTTCATTTAGCAAGAAGTCTCAGGACCAGGTTGGGCAAGGTTTCCTCCTACAAGCTGTTGCAAAGCTCATTTGTGGAACACATGCAAACCTTGAGGCCAGTTTTGTTTAGAAATGCCTTCATTGTGTGTCTGAAGCAAAGATAATCCAACCCTTCCCATATTCTAAAAGTGCAAGCATCAAAGTGGCTGATGAGGTGAGACAGTTTGCTGAGACAGGTCTTTGACAGTTCAGCAATGGGGAATGAGGATGCAGCCACAGTTTCCTGTGATCCAGGTGCAAACTCTTTCTCCAGCCAATGAAAGTTGCTTCTTAGCAAATGGGGGAAGAGAGAATTGGTGAATGGGTGAAGTGATTGGGGTTGGAAGGGGAAGCTTATACATCGTGTTAGGGTCCCATTCAATCATATATCGGATGTCTCATAAAATGGACAAGAGTAAAGTGATATAATGTTGCTTTATTTTTTTTATTGCAATATGCAACTTTGGTGGACCTTTGCTACACAGCACAGCCTTTGCCTGTTGAATCATCATGTCAGAGGTATTTCCTTATCAAATTCCTCAGTGTCTTGAAATATGATAGAGCTTCCAATGTACTGCTTTCACTGGAAAAAGCTGGGATACAGTCAGAGAAGTATCTGCTTTGAATATAGCCCACGTTGAACTGTATAGCACAGTTAAATATCAGCACAGGAAATAATTTTATGACATTTTGTACAGGTAGTCCTTGACTTACAACCATTTGTTTAATGACTGTTCGAAGTTACAACAGCACTGAAAAAGTGACTTATGTTCATTTTTCACACTTACAATCATTGCAGCATCTCTGTGCTCATGTGATCAAAATTCAGATGCTTGGCAACTGACCGTAGCAGTATCCTAGGATTGTATCATCACCTTTTGCGACATTTTGGCAAGCAAAGTCAATGGTGAAGCCAGATTCACTTAAATGGAGGACTAGTTTTATTATGCCATAAACTGTTTTATGTCCTAAAGCAGACATGTCAAACTCGCAACATCATGTGACGTCATGCAACGTATCGGAACTTTTTCCCTGTTGCTGGCAATGGGGTGGGCATGGTTTCCTCGTGACGTGTCTGGCCTATGGGCTGGCAGTTTGACACCCCTGTCCTAAAATGTTTTACAAAATTTGCCAAATTTCAATTCCATGGCTGTCATAGGCCCTGGATTTTGGATGCATTCTGTAAATTAGCTCATTTGAGGTACTTGGTTGAAAAAAAGCTTGCCCTACTATTTTGCCCTACTGCACTGTTTTGCTCAGTTTAAGGTTACAGGAATCAGAGTTTTAGTGGGATATGGATTGTTTTTGAATGTGATTTTAATTGTTTTGAAGCATAACACCTGATTCTGTGAAGCCTGGAAGGCATCTGGGCGATGCACCTCTTTGAGAGAGAAAAAACATTATTTATATTTATTGGTGACTAGAAGCCTTTTATGGACTTTTGTGTAAATATGAAAAAAACTTGTGATGTATAGTTTTGATGATTTGACAGGGTAGATTAATCTGTTAGATTAATTAAGAAAGTTGAGATTTGTTTATTTATTAGGTTTTTATCCTGCTTTATTATAAATAACTCAAGCTGGTGAAAATACCTAATGCTCCTTTCTCCTGCTGTTTTTCCTCCAACAACAACCCTGTGAGGTGCGTTGGGCTGAGAGAGTGTGATTGGCCCAAAGTCACCCAGCTGGCTTTCATGCCTAAGGCAGGAATAGAACTCACAATCTCATGGTTTTTAAGCCATCACCTTAACTCTACACTAACCTGGTTTATATAATATGAAGTAATCTTAGAGAGGTCAAAACTTAAGAACTGCTGTGAAATATTGGAAGCTACTTCTTTGTATGTTTTTTTCTTTTCTATTTTTCTTCAACATTTTTTTATTACTTTTATTACTTTTGCTTTTTCTTTGATTTCTGCCTTTTTTCTTCCTTACTTTCTATTACTGTGTGCCAGCTTTTATTTTTATTTTTGTTTAAATTTTTTAAATAAAAATGATATATACGACAAAAAAGTATTAAAATTATGGTGCAGCATTTTCAGTTGCTTGTCAATGGAAAGATAATGTTTACTATTTTCTTAGCACGGTTTGGAAACATGCTTACAATTTTGTCACATCTGCCCAAACAAAGCAAATTAGCCAACACTGAACTTTACTACAGTAATGATAGAGTCTGTCTGGCCTGCTTTTGATTCATAGCTATCTTTATCGTGTTCATTTGTTTTTATTAAAGCTGATTGCTTCATTATAGTAAAAGTTGTCAAACTGTGGAGTCAGCAACAACTTACCAGCGGCATTTAGCATAGTTGTCTGTGCTGAGGCTAGGCTTTTTTCATACTTCATCTTCAGAGCACAGAGGACTAAATTTTAAAGCATAGCCAAAGTGCCAAACTCAAGAATATCATCGCTGTCAGTTTTAGCACTGGCCTGTAAAAATATTGTACAGAGCAAAATCAAAATCCAGCTACTAGCTGAATTAAACTGGGAGGTTGTTAGCATACATGCTGTAAAAGGGTAAGTGAAATATACAAACTTACTTATATATTGTTCTAGCACCTTTTCTGCACAATAGACAGAAAAATTCTTATTTTATTTTAACAGCCTTCAGAATTATCTTTGAAAGAAACTCATTTATTTTAAAGAAAAAAATACAGCACAGCATTGTCAAAAGGTCACTGAGGAAGAGATGAAAAGTTGAAAGCATATTATTTTATGCTTGACAATTACATTGTTTGTTACAGAAATTGTAGAACATAGTCTATCTCAACTAATCCTGATTTATATTATTGTTTCTTTACTTACTATATGTGTGCATGTATTATTTGTAATTTATCTATTTCTATATAGTAGTCTTTTCTTAATGCTTATATTGTATGATTTCTAGTTTTTACATACCCAGACTTTTTTTTTTTAACATGGGGACTATTTTGTATTGACACTCCAGCTGTTTTACTTTTGTTGGCTTTTCGATTTATTTACCCTTTGAGGAAAAACCAACATTATATTGGAATTTTTAAAAATAATGAAAAAGTTTAAAAGTAAATCCCTTGTCTCTTGGCCTTAACTGTTTTGAAACTTAGTGAAGTCATGCTTTCCTAAATGGTTAGGCTGGAGGAAGCTGGGATAAATCTGTGGTCACTATTTTCATATAATGGGACACTCTGGGTGTGTTGTCACCAGTGCTTTTTTTGTAAAAGAAAAAGGTGCCGGAACTCACACATGTCATACAACCCGCCTTGCCTACCCTACAAGGTTCCATCCAAAAAAGGTGCCGGAACTCCGTTCTGAGCATTCTATGACAAAAAAAGCCCTGGTTGTCACCAATTTTCTAAATAAGCCTGTAGAAACCTGTGCCGGCAACTAACCAGTGGTGGGATTCAGCCAGTTTGCACCACTTTGGCAGAACCAGTAGCTAATTTTTTGTTGCCCTGGCCCAGAACAGACTTCCGGAAGTGGCATCCACACAGAGAACCGGTTGTTCACATATTTGAATCCCACCACTGCAACTAACCCTTACCTGCTATGGCACATTTTTTAGGTAGTGTTTATCAGGGAGGACCCAAACAAAATTAAATTTTCCCTGTATTTGTAATTGTTACATCTTCAGTGTTATGACATACTTCTCACCACTGTTCTGTATAAAAAAATGGATCTAGCTTTTTCCCTTACAACATTTGGCAATTCTGTTGCTCATTCCAGACTCACCTTTCAACCCAGCAAATAAATGTGCTGTTCATTTTGGACTGCACTTGAAAAGATTCCTATTTTTCCAGCGATGCGAAACACATTAAGCAGAAAGTCTAGCGCGTCATATACATGTCTTCTTAAAATGTATACAAGAAACCCATTGGTGGGCTTGATAGCTGAACTGGCTAACCTCTAGTAGCCCAAAGCTAGCTGGCTATGCTTTATCTGCAGACCTCAATAAGATAAGAGCATCATTCGGACTGGATTTCATTAGCTTGTTTACTTCTATTGTGAATTATGTATTGCATCTTAGTTTTAGTTTGATTTGTTGTTGTTGTAGAAGTTTTATTGTGTTATATATTATTGCAGTGATTTGATTATAATTCATCAGCATAAATAGAATAGGGCTAATAGACTATACAAATCCACTAGATGGCAGCAAAGAGACAGAATAGCTCCAAATACATTGTCACCCCTGCATAGATCTTAAAGTCTAGAGCAGCGGTGTCAAACTGCCGGCCTGCTGGTCGGATGCATCATAGCGAAACCGCACCTTTTTTTCCGGCAATGGAAAAAAAGTTGCGGTACATTGCGACCTGTCATGTGATGTTGCGAGTTTGACACCCCTGATCTAGGAGATCTCACCTATCCTCTTAATATATCTTATCTGTCTAAATAAATCCCAATATTTCCTTCACAGAAAACTGCCAGATAATTTGAGATTTCCCCTTTTTATCTACTACATGAAGGAGAAAACAAACTCTTTCTTTGCTATGTTGTGCTATCAAATGGAAGTCTGACTGAGTCCCTATGTCCGTGGAGGCGAACCTATGGCACACATGCCACAGGTGGCATGCAGAGCCCTCTCTGTGGGCACACGCACCATCGCCCCAGTCCTAGGCCTTCAGCTGGGTTTTATAAAACCTTTTCACTTTAGGCCTCCGCTGCTATGTGCAAAAAACAACAACAGTTCAATCAATTTCAACTTCTCGCGGGAAAAAAAAATCTTGCAAAGTTGGAATTTATTGATAGAACTTTTTAGTCCCATCCAGTCTGCCATTACCACTGCAGCCACGCCCACCCAATGGGCCATGCCCACCCGGCACCCGACGATACATAAATGGGTTTGGGGTTGCAGTTTGGATACTTGGTCTCTAAAAGTTTCGCCATCACTGCCCTATGTTGAACATACGGTGCAGGGTTTGAATTTAGAGTCTATTTTAGGTCCAGCAACATATTTGTTATTGTCAGTTTGAGCCAGTTCATCAAAGAGGACCGCATCTTACCCTTGATCATTTTTTAATTGATTGATTTTTTTTAGAACATGGGAAGTTTTTGTTTTGTACGCAAGTAGTTAGTTTATGTTTGCAGGGTTGGCAGATGGCATTTTCTATGCCCCTAGAACATGTTTGTTCAACCCTTCCTGTATTCAGGAAGAGGAATTGTCTTGGCCCATATATAAAATATACAATATAGTTAGTGTATATAAATAACAAACTTCCTTTATTTTTTAATATTTTTTATGATTTTGTCGGAATGCATTATTAGCTGTCCAGGGCCACATGTGGCTGTGTGCCACAGGTTGGACAAGCTTGTTTCCAAGTGTGACTAAATGGGAAATTACAGGAATTGGTTATCCAATAATAGCCTTCATGAGAGTTACGATGGATACATATGATGGCATTGTGCTTAATTTGTTTCTTATTTCTCCAAAAGGCTAACACATTTTTTAAAAAAAGACATTATCTCTAAAATTGAGAAGAGGGCCTTCTGTTCTTCGTCATGCTTTGCCATTTTGTGTATACACACACACACACACACACACACACACACAGACACACAGACACACACAGACACACACACACACAGAGTACACATAGACAAATTGATGGGAATGAAAAACTCCCCAGGACCAGTTTCATCTGTAGCTGAAAAACCTTTGATTGGCAAGGGGCAAGGTGAGACATTATATTTAGATCGACTTCAAAAAATCTTAGTGGAAATGGATCATTTGGATCCTCTTCACCCAAGATTCAAGCCTGATGATGGATAGAAATGATAGTGGTCACTCTAATACAGGGGTGGGGAACCTTGGCTCTTTTATTACTTGTGGACTTCAACTCCCAGAATTCCTGAGCCAGCATGGGAGAATTCTGGGAGTTGAAGTCTACAAGTCATAAAAGAACCAAGGTTCCCCACCCCTGCTCTAGTAGGACCTCAGTAGTGGGGTCATCGCATATCTCCTAGTCATTTTGATTTTTCATGGCATTCCATACTAGCAGCTATGATATCCCTGGACAGTTTTTATGGTTTGGGATCAGAGGATACTACCACTACTTGAGTCAATTATTCTACTCAGTGGTCATGGGTGGGAAGTACCTGAGCCCTTAGGTCTTGTAACGTGGGGTACTGAGGAGTTTAGTCCTCTTACCCATCTTACTTAACATCTAAATGAAACTGCTGGGAGAGGACATCTGTCAGTTTGAGATGAGGTATCATCAGTCAGCTGGCAACATCTACTTGTAACTTTCATGTTTCAGAATCCCTGAATTAGTGTCTGAATGCTGTGAGGATCTCTGTGGTGTGAAAATCAGCTTAGAAACTAATTTTCCCTTCAAAACAGAACTGCTGGTCATCAGTAAATAACTGGGAATTCCAAGAACACCAGTCTTAGTGGTTATTCTGGACAAGTGCTCCACTGAAAGAGGTGGTCTATGACTTGGGTGTCCTCCTGAACTCTCAGCTCCTGTAGCAGATGGAAGCAATGGCTTCATCCAGTATGTCATCTATAGCAGGGGTAACCTCTGGTCCATAGACCAGTACTGGGCTGCGGCATGCCAGCAATCGGTCCACACAAACAAACAAAGCCCCATCCATGGGATTCAGGCAGCACACAAAACCACACACCCTCCAGTCCGCAGAAAAAACTCTCTCCACGGAACCGGTCCCTGGTGCCCAAAAGGTTGTGGATCTCTGATCTATAGCTTTGCCTAGACCAGGATGCCTTGGCAACAGTAACTCATGCCTTGATCACTATTCGGTTGAGCTTCTGCAATACACTCCGCATGAGACAAGCTTTGGAGATAATTCTAAAGCTACAGCTGAGTACAAATGATAGTAACTAGATCAATGATTCTCAACCTTGGCAATTTCCCCAAATTCCTCAATCAACATGCAGGCAGGGGATTCTGGGAGTTGAAATCCACACATCTTAAAGTTGCCAAGGTTGAGAAACACTGAAGTGGATTGTTGGTGGGATAAACCCACACTCCTCTTTTAAAGTTATGGCATCAGTTACCAATGGGCTTCAAGGAACAATTCAAGGTGCAGATTATGAATTTTGAAGCCCTCCATGAAGCAGCATTGAAATACATCAGGTAATGCCTTGCCGGAACTGAACCTTGCTTGGTCACAAAGAGCGGCCCAGCTGAGAATCTCCCTTCTTTGCCAGATACATGGAATGTCAATAAAACAGACATTCTTTAGGCAGTCCTACTTTATGCAAGGGACGTGGTGGCTCAGTGGGTTAGGACGCTGAGCTTGTTGATCAGAAGGTCGGCAGTTTGGCAGGTCAAATCCCGAGTGCTGCATAACAGAGTGAGCGCCTGTTACTTGTCCCAGCTTCTGCCAACCTAGCAGTTCGAAAGCAGGTAAAAATGCAAGTAGAAAAATAAGGACCACTACGGTGGGAAGGTAACAGCGTTCCGTGCGCCTTTGGTGTCTAGTCATGCCAGCCACATGACCACGGAGACGTCCTCGGACAAGCGCTGGCTCTTCGGCTTTGAAATGGAGATGAGCACCGGCCCCTAGAGTTGGAAACGACTAGCACACATGTGTGGGGGAACCTTTACCTTTACCTTTTTACTTTATGCAATTCTCTCCCCTTGGAGGCATATGTGGCCCAACCCTCCTTTATTTTGGGAAGTAAATGGGGACAATCAATGCTATTACTTGGCCAAAGCTAGAGAGCATCAAGGAATCTGACAGCCAGAACAAGATTAAATTTAAGTTTTTTTTATTAAAGATTAATAAAAATAGTACTAATAAATACCTATTTTTTCCCCTCTTTGCCTTTGGGAAAGGCCACATTAATATATTACAAGACAGCAGCTACTACCCAGTAGTGTTATGTCTCTCCTATGTGACCCTCTGTTGCTGCCAGCTGAAGTGGTGTCGTACCATAGTATGTTCATCAACATTTATGATGTATTTGTGCCGTCAGTAAATAATGTTAAATCTGAAACCAAAGCAGTTTCATTTTAATAGTGACAAATGGACAAAGAAGAACTGGGGGATAAATATCACATTTATGAAGATGAAAGAAATAATACATAATGAAAAAAATGAAACTATTAAGGCTTGGTCATAGCTCATTAAATTAAATTAAAATAATCTTCCCTAATCAGAATCTGTATAAATGAATATGTATTATTGTCGGCCTTGCTGGGTAAAACTAGATGGGAATCACAAGCAGAAGAGCTAATTCTACTTTATTGTAAAGCTGCATTGACAGAATCTTGTAAGCATGAAAATACAATTCTCTTCCCCCCCATCTTTTTTTTACTGACAGAACATAGGGAAGCTTTCTTCTGAATCTGTTGCCCTGCATACTAACAGAGTTGGAAGGTTCCCAGTCCAGCTCAGGCAGGAAACCCTATATACCATTTCAGACAAATGGTTGTCCAATCTCTTCTTAAAAACCTCCAGTGTTGAAGCACCCACAACTTCTGGAGGCAAGTCGTTGTTCCACTAGTTAATTGTTCTATCCAGCTGTGAGCTGTGATGCCTTTTATCTGATTATTTTTTCTCTCTGCCCATCTCCCAAGATCTTTCCTATATTGCACTACCATTGTGGAGATTAGTGAAAATTCATAAAGAATATTCTTTGTAATTTCAGCATCAAATGGACACATTTTGATGAAGGGAATGGGATGTCATCATGGAGCATGACCTTTGTGGTTTATTTATTCCATGTGATAGTGGGTGATGGTCAATTCCTTTGAGGGGATCCTGTTTGGGAATTGTGCATGTTTTCAACCAGTCTGGCTTGGACAGGTGGTCCTCCCTAGACATACTTCCCCTCTGACATTGGTAGGCAATTGCAATATAAATATACTAAAATAGAATGCAAAATAGAAAAGTAGGGGAAAAAATCAAACCAGGAACATGAATAATTTTTAGTAGAGTTTGAGAATAAGGGACGCGGTGGCTCAGTGGGTTAGGACACTGAGCTTGTCGATCAGATGGTCGGCAGTTTGGCGGGTCGAATCCCGAGTGCCGCGTAACAGAGTGAGCGCCTGTTACTCGTCCCAGCTTCTGCCAACCTAGCAGTTCGAAAGCACGTAAAAATGCAAGTAGAAAAATAGGGACCACTACGGTGGGAAGGTAACAGCGTTCCGTGCGCCTTTGGCGTCTAGTCATGCCGGCCACATGACCACGGAGACGTCCTCGGACAAGCGCTGGCTCTTCGGCTTTGAAACGGAGATGAGCATCGGCCCCTAGAGTTGGAAACGACTAGCACGCATGTGCGGGGGATCCTTTACCTTTACTAGAGTTTGAGACTATTAGGGAATAGTTTTTTCTCTGTGTGAATACATATGTTGGATTAGAACTGTTCTGTACATTAATTATACCAAATAGCAGGGCAGAAACAGTCAGGAAGTTAGGAACCCAGCTATAATACTTTGTAAATTATGGTGTATGTCCACATGTGATGAAGGAACCCAGCTACTTAATCTTCTTATTCATTTCATCGCATTACATCCTACATTTTTTTCTTGGAACTGAAGACAATGTACTTATTATCCTGTGTTCCAGTTTTACTCCAGTAATAACAATCCTGTGAGGTAAACTGGAGTATGTGACAGAATTTGCTTGAAAAATCACCCCAGGATTTGTATGGTTGTATGGTTGTATGGGCTTGAATCTGCGTCCTTCCAGCCTCATCTGAAGAAATCACATCATGCCATCCATGGCTTTGCTAACAAACCACAACTTAGTACATCCAGAATTGCTCTCTACCACTAAGCTGGATAAAGCAGCTAGATTATGCAGCAAAGTAGCTTGTGGGATGAACACCTAAGCTGACCTCAGCTGATTTTTAAAAAGCTAAGTAGGTCAGATCCAATGAATGTCTGGATGAGAAATCTTTAGGAAACCCCAGGAGTCTTGTGCGGGTTGGAAAATTTTAAAAAGGCAGAAAAAAGCAATGGTGAAATACTTTTTGCAGTTAAGGAGAGCAAGATGGATAGATTTCTTAGTCTTCAGAACCGACTTGGCTTTTCCTCCGTCGTCTTCCATCCCAACCTGCCCAGGGGAGGTGGTTCTCTGTACCTCAAGCACAGCTCTTTGGCACAGTTTGCTGCCCCAACTATATTGTATTGCTCTGGGAGGTCTTCTGAGTAATGTCTTGATATGATCAGATAGCTGCTGTGGTCATTTATAAGTCCTTCAGCACCAGCTTTTGGGAGGGGTGGCCAAGACTTAGTGGGGCTCTTGTGCTGAGATCAGTGGGAGGCTGTGTGCAAAAATGGATGAGCCTCATTCTATCTGTCTGTCTGCCTGCCTGCCTGCCTGTCTGTCTGCCTCTCTGTCTGTCTGTCTGTCTGTCTGTCTGTCTGTCTGTCTGTCTGTCTCTCTCTCTCTCTCTCTCTCTCACACACACACACACACACCCCTCACATTGTAATAGCTTCTGGAGAGAAGGGTGCTGGTCATCAGCATTCTGGCAGCTAGTTCAGTTCATGGACACAGGCATCACACAGGCATATCAAGATGTGCCCATTGTGACTCCTAATGAGTCTTCTAGTCCAACTCCCTACTGAAGGCAGGAGACCTTATACTATCCCAGAAAAATGCTTGTCCAATCTTTTCTTAAAAACCTCCAAGGATGGAGCTCCCACAGCTTCTGAAGGCAAGCTGTTCCATTGATTAACTTTTCTCACTGTAGGAAAATGTCTTCTTATTTCCAGGTTGGAGCTCTCTTTCATCAGTTTCCTGTCAGGCACAAAAGACCAGGATCACACGTGAAGTTCCAATTAAAATGATTTATTACTACTCATGCCTATGCACAACAAACTAATCAACTAATTGTTAGCACTATTCTGGCACTAGATAAGGATCAACGGAATTTAAAAGGGGTTGGACTTAGTCCCTTTGTGGCTACATAGAGATTCTAGGCTGATTCCTCTTTTGACTGCTCCCATATTCTGCTATCCCTTCTCCTACACTTCCACTATTGCTGTTGATTTTACCCTCAGGGGACAAAGCTATCTTCTTTAGAGAATCAGTCCACCCTTTCTTCTTTGTGACAGCCCCTCAAGTACCAGAAGATAGTTATCATGTCACCCCCACACCTTCATTTCATTAGGCTAAACATATCTAATTCCCTTAATCATTCATTGTGTGATTTAGCTTCCAGACCTCTTCATCACCTTTGTTGTTCTTCTCTGCGCTCTTTCTAGAATCTCAGCATCTTTTTTATATTGTGATGACCAGAACTGGACACAGTATTTCAAGTGTGATCGCACTAGTGCAGTATAAAGCAGTACGATAACTTCTCACCATCTTGATGCTATCCCTTTGTTGATGCAGCCTAGGACTGCATTGGCCCTTTTGGTAGCTGCAGCAAACTGTTGGCTCAATATTAGACTAAGGCAGCGACTGAGATTTTTTTTTAAAAAATATTTTTTTAATTCTATTTTATTATTTTTATAAATAAAGGTGGAGAACATATTTAATACTCCTATTTTCCCCTCAACAACAACCACGAGAAGTGGGTTGGGCTGAGAAAGAATGACTGGCCCAAGGTCACCCAGCCAACGTTCATGCCTAAGGCAAGACTAGAACTCACCATCTCCTGGTTTTTAGCCTTGTGCTTCAACCACTAGACCAAACTGGCTCATAAACTGCATTAAGCTATAAAATGGATACATGGATGGATGTGGGTATTTTGAAATAATAATAATAATAATGTGGGTATTTATGCATTTGTTCATTCATTACCTGTGCTTTTATGACACTCCAGTCAGAACACTTCTGAGTAACTTACATATCCCCCAGAACAGTGAATATGTTATTATATAAACAAGACAAGTATAAACTGAAAAACTAAACCATGTCCCCTGGCATGACACACCACCTCAAGGAAACATTTCGTCAACTGTTTCAACCCTAAAGGCTCCCTGGAAGAGACAGAACATTTGTGGGAGTCGGGCCAGCATTATTTCAAGTTGTGTACTCATTGCTATTAAGTAGTCATTTATGGTTGCACGGGGAGACGTGATTGTGGGCTTTGGAGTATTCATTTTATAAATGTTCAGTCTAACATAAAAGGGTATCCTAGAAAACCTGCCTATTAAAGGCTGCCATGCTGGGTAGACCCTCATTTATTAGGTAAAGGTAAAGGTTCCCCCGCACATGCATGCTAGTCGTTTCCGACTCTAGGGGCCGGTGCTCATCTCCGTTTCAAAGCCGAAGAGCCAGCACTTGTCCGAGGATGTCTCCGTGGTCATGTGGCCAGCATGACTAGATGCCAAAGGCGCACGGAACGCTGTTACCTTCCCACCGCAGTGGTCCCTATTTTTCTACTTGCATTTTTACGTGCTTTCGAACTGCTAGGTTGGCAGAAGCTGGGACGAGTAACAGGCGCTCACTCTGCTACGCGGCACTCAGGATTCGACCCGCCAAACTGCCGACCTTCTGATCGACAAGCTCAGCGTCCTAACCCACTGAGCCACCGTGTCCCTTCCTCATTTATTAGGAGGGTCTAATAAATGGTCTCTGATGGTCTCTAATTTCCCATTCGGGACCCATGAGCCACTTGTGTATATACAGATGATGCTAGAAGCTGGTGTTCTGCTTTGCAGCTTTCTTTTGTATGTTCCTTTGTTAAATAATCTTAACGTAAATATCACATAGAAAAAGTGGTCTGGTAAGTATCAAAAAGATCCCTAAGAGCATTCAGAATAAACCAAGACATTTTATGATAACTTGTTTTAACAAAGTTCAAGGTATCCAGTCACTTGGTTGAATTGTGCAGCTACAGAAATTGTATAAACAAATAGATAAATAATTAAATAGCAGTTATTTTATTTATTTATGTCTTTCTCACCTTCATTGTTTTTACTAAATAATTCAAGGCAGTGAACGTACCTAATCCCCCTCCTCCTATTTACCCTCCTAAGTGGGATATGAATTTATGGTCTCCCAGGTTCTACCCTGGTGTCTTATCCAGTAGACCAAACTGGCTGTCTGGTTTAAATAAAACAGGACTTGATATGGTGTATGAACTGAGCATTTGGACATAGAAAATACAGGGGCACATCCAGGTCTGTGTTTTAGGCTGGAGCAATATAGAATAGAATAGAATAGAATAGAATAGAATAGAATAGAATAGAATAGAATAGAATAGAATAGAATAGAATAGAATAGAATAGAATAGTTGGAAGGGACCTTGGAGGTCATCTAGTCCAATCCCCTGCTCAGGCAGGAAACCCTATACCATTTCAGACAAGTGACTGTCCAGTCTCTTCTTAAAAAGCTCCAGTGATGGAGTGCCCACGATTCCTGAAGGCAAGCTGTTCCACTGGTTAATTGTCCTCACTGTTAGGAATTTTCTCCTTAGTTCTAGGTTGCTTCTCTCTTTGGTTAGTTTCCATCCATTGCTTCTTTCCTGCCCTCAGGTGCTTTGGAGAATAGCTTTACTCCCTCTTCTTTGTGGCGGCCCCTGAGATATTGGAACACTGTCTCCTAGTTTAGCTTTCTGTGCTGTTCTGGCCAAATGCCCCCTTTGTTGGAATAAAGTAAAATATTGTTATATGTTATTTGCTGGATATCTCTATCAGCTTCCCCATTTTTGCTCCTAGGTAAGTAGTAACAATGTGCTCCAGTTTTAAATGTCCAGAGGGAGATTGTTTAGGCAATCTTTTGTTCTCTTTTCCCCATCACGTGACTTCTCACTTGCATGCTTGATGATAGCCAAAGAGACAATACTATTTACATGGCATTCCACTATCTAAAGTGCATTCCACCAGGGTAAGGCATGTATAGAATGTACAATATAGATGACAAATTAGACTGATTATATCCCTGTCAAGTTACAAAATGGCATCACCAACCATCAATTATTTCCATGATGATATGGAAATCTTTTGATGCAATCATAGAAATGATTGCCGAAAGATTATCCACATCCCATCTATATTAGTGATGACCATGCTTAATGTGCCCTTTAACCCTTCCCACCTGACTTGATAAAATGTTTTAGATACTTCTAATTTTAAAAGGCAATGGTAAAGCAAAGAGCCTTCAACACGGTCAGCCGCCCAGAGTCACTTTGGATACTGAGTTGGGCGTCATATAAAAAAAAGCATAGTTTTAGCTTCAGAAATACATTTTACTACGGTAGTAAAAGAAATTAAATACGTGAGACTGAAGAAAAGAAAATTTAGCTATAACTTTTACACCATGCAGGTAGACTTTGACTTAACAACCATTAGTTTCAATGACAGTTCAAAGTTACAGCAGCCTTGGAAATGACTGACAACCTGTAGTCATACTTATGACCCAATATTGCACCACCCCTGTAATCACCTGATCACAATTTGGCTGCTTGACAACTGGGCTCACTTACAATTTCTTGTAGCATCCTACAGTGACATGATTGCGATTTGAACCCTTTTAAAAAAATTCCTGTATTTAGCTCTGGGAAGTGGGGGGGGGGGAAGGGGGGTGGTTTGGGGTGGGTGGGTTTTGGGGATATGTATTGTAAAATCTTTTTTTGTAAAACTCTTTAATAAAAAAAATAAAATAAAAAAATCAATTTCTAGGAAACTGGGTCCAGTTAATGATGTTGTGATTTACTTACTGACTTGGCAATTTGCTTAAGAACCTCCATAAAAATTGTCATAAAATTGAGTCTGACTTGACTTATATTTTTTGTACAGCCATATTCCTTCATCTAATAAATATTGGTTTATAGAAGTGAGCTACATACCTCCCGTGGCCTTTCTGTCAGCATTTGCATATTTCACTATTTCTCCATTCATTTCCCCATCTTTAGTTATATCAAAGTGCACAATTCGTGCAGAACCATCTCCTCTCCCCTCCCATGTCGGTCTGCAAAGCCGGAAAGGTTGGCGAACTCTGCCATAGTCCATTGGGTTTTTTTGGGGGGGGGTTGTTTCCCATGATGTTCTTAAAAGTCTTCTACCACATCAGTGTTCAAAAGTGTCAGCATTCTTTTTATCTTACTTCTTCAAAGTCTAACTTTCACTTCCATAGAGTATGATAGAGGAATTATTGTCTGTAGAGTTCTGATCTTCATAGGTATGGATGCAGTATCTCAATATTTCCCCCCCAACACTTACTGTTACCCTGCCAAATTCTAATCAATGGTGTGATTGTTGACTATTGGTTCCATTACTATTGATCCTAAAAAGCAGAAACTACCCACCACTTCAATATTGTATTTTTATTGTCCACAAATTTATCTACTTGCTCTAATTTTTTACTACTTTCAGTATGAATAACTTGCAATCATAGATTCCATTTCTCCTATCAGACAGAACTACCTTGGCCTCTGGTACCTTCATTTTCAGATCCATAATCCATGTTGCATCATACAATTTATCTACCATTTACTTGAAATCATCTGGGTTCTCAGCCAACAACACAGCATCATTTGTATAAAGATATACGGTACACATGTTCAAGCCCCCAACCAATACATTCCTAAATGTAGTACACATCTTTACTTACTTCTGGCTGAATGCTATATCATTCGTTAAATAATCCTTTTAGTCTTCCGGATACTTTACAGATGCTGTTGTTATTACACTCAGTAATCAAACTTCATATTCATGCAAAATGATTCATAATTCAAGCTTGATTGTACTTTTCTCTAAATATATAAATGTGACTATGTTTTCTTTCTCAAACTGAAACATTTTTCAGAGACTGCCTGAAGAGAAATCTGAGCTGCACATCTCTTTCAGGGCACATAGTAATACTATTTTTCTCAAGTGTTACTTATTGTTACCTGTTGTACACGCTCTTTTAAAAATCTTTCCCATTAATTTTTCTCTCTGCATAGACATCATAGAATAGTTCTCTCTCAACCTCATTTTGACAGTAATTATTTTTACACAATTTTTTACCCATGGCCATACTTTAACTTCATTTCACTAAGCATCTTTTCATATTTCCCATTAGCATAGCTACACAAATTTCTGCAACACTGCAACATAATTCTGCCTACTCTTGAACAAGAAGCTTCCATGTCCTCTTTCCTCATGCCCATTTTCTAGTCATTCTTGCTGGGAAATTAATCTACGGTAGGTTCTACTGCTCCCCAACCCCCACTCGTTCTTTCTGTAATTGTTCTATTTTTGCCCTATTTTCCTTCATTTCTTCCATCTTCTTCAATGTCCACTTTTTCCCAAATTTGCTTCTGATAGTATCAACTATTTTTTTTAAAAAAATATTTAGAACCTCTCTTACATCCTTCAGAAATTTGCTCATCCTCTCAATGCTTTCAAATTTGAATTCCTTCCTTTTTCTTTTAATACCAAATAGGCTCATAGTTAAAACCCACGTCTGAAACAGACATTTTTCTAATCAGATATTCACCAAAGAATCCCCATTCTCATACTTATATTCATTCTGAAGAGTTAATTACTTTTTTTTGTATTTTCTCATCTTATTCTACATATCCGTTCATGTAACTAGCAGAATAACTTTCTGCAGAATGTTTATGAAAAATGTTTCACCATTTCCCCCAAATTTGTTTCTCAGTTCTTCCATCAAGATATAGCTGTCACTAATTATGAATCCACATGCACCCAACTAATCTAAATGTCATCAACTTCACATATCATAATTTATGACATATTTTAGCCCTTTCACAAGTCAGCTTCCATTTGTATTCCTCCAGAAAATCAGATCACCATTCAGATCTGTAACATCTTCCCTCTCTCTTAGATTCTTAGATCAGAAAATTCCTTCCTTCCTTCCTTCCTTCCTTCCTTCTTTCCTTCCTTCCTTCCTTCCTTCCTTCCTTCCTTCCTTCCTTCCTTCCTTCCTTCCTTCCTTCCTTCCTTCTTCCATTCCATTCCATTCCATTCCATTCCATTCCAAAAATTGGATCAGACTTTAAAAAATAGGAAGTAAATAAAATGCTACTCCCAGGGCGCAATTGGAATAATTTATTCAGATGGACTTGTAAAAGAGGCTTGTTAATGTTTTGAAGAAATTTAAGGTAAAGATCAATAATCATCTGAATGGATTATAGAGCAAGATTGTTTTACGCAAATGGAACTCAAAATTGGTTTATTTGATCATGGTTAAAATGGGATATATTGCTCTATTGGATGGTTCTTTTTGATATTTGTACAGGAAAAATATGTATTGACTTTGCTTAGAGTTAATGTGGTGTTTACTAGCCATTACTTTACATATCCTAGTCTAACAATATCTAAATTGGCTTTATATCTAATTGTACTTTCACTTAAAATAAAATCTTTGTGACTTTGTTTTCTTTAATGGAGAAATTACTCTTTGTCATGTTAATTTTCTGTCTTCTGTCCATGTTAGCCTATAGGGACTACTTCATGTCTACTAAATGTGAATTTGCTTACAGTTATGAGATGAGATATGGAATGATGAGTTTTGTTAATTAATATTATTTTAAGGCTCTATTTGGACTTTTTACTGAAACCTGGATTGAAAAAGACATTGCTTATTGAACTTGTCAATATTTAAGAGTTAAGGGATGAAGAGATTTATATATGTTAAAGGGAGGTGAAAAGATAGTGAAATTTTTTATATTTGTAGGATGAGGGTGGAAAGTCGCTTTCTTAGGTTTTTTCCTCTTTTTTGCTGTTTTGCAAAGTTTATTCTATTTTTCTTTGTCTTTTAAATTGGTATTTTCATCTTTTACTATTGTAATTGAAACTTTTAGTAATTCTTTATTTTAAAAAAGGTATATAAAACCCCTAAGAATGTATTAATGGAATTCCAAGTGGACTGGGACTCAGTTATTACAAGGGACAAATGTTCGGTTTGGATAACTGAGAGATCAATAGTTTTTATATGTCACTATAATACAAACTGTGTTGTCAAAAAGTTTTGATAGAGGAAAATATGGTTAAGAAAAAAAATGATTAGCATCTGGTACAGAGATCAAAATAAATGATGTTAATTATTGGATGAATACTTTGTCATCTGATTACAGAATAAGGTGGATATAATTTGCACATTTTCAGAAAAGAATATAGTATGTAGGGTATTTACTTTGAGTAATGTGATTTACTTCACATACTAAGATTCCCCGCACATGCATGCTAGTCATTTCCGACTCTAGGGGCTGGTGCTCATCTCCGTTTCAAAGCCGAAGAGCCAGCGCTTGTCCTAGGATGTCTCCGTGGTCATGTGGCCGACATGACTAGACACCAAAGGCGCACGGAACGCTGTTACCTTCCCACCGCAGTGGTCCCTATTTTTCTACTTGCATTTTTACGTGCTTTCGAACTGCTAGGTTGGCAGAAGCTGGGACAAGTAACAGGCGCTCACTCTGCTACACGGCACTTGGGATTCGACCCGCCAAACTGCCGACCTTCCGATCGACACGCTCAGCATCCTAACCCACTGAGCCACCGCGTCCCTACTTCACATACTACACATATAGTAAAGCAATAATTATTTCCTACTGATTGGGCAAAAAACCCTTTTTGATTAGGCAATGGTCAAGAAAACAAGCCATGTCTTATATTGCTGGGAAAAATAAGCTAAGGAGAGGTAAGTCACATTCTGAGGAGCTACCAAAATATAACCAGGAGAATCCTTGTTAATTTGCCTTCTGAAAAATGACCTGCTGTGTGCATCATGACAGTCATTTGTGAACATATCCATGGGATGCACTTAATATTCGGGACTTGAAGGATTCAAGGAATTTGGACCTGGTTCAGAGATAGACAAAAGGGATCGATGGGAAGTTAGAAATAAAGTCATGTGAAGAGAGACTGAAGAAGCTGGGTATGCTTTGGTCTTGAGAAAAGATTATGATCGAATGCAGAGATGCTTCACTTTGGCTGTGAAAGCTTTGGCTATGTCCCTCAGAGAAATCCAGAATTGTTTTCGAATTGCAATGTTTCATATAACAGAGGCAGAAAGTGATTAAACACATGATAAAGGATAATCATATTAACTATATTTAATGTTAATTAAGTACTTAATGTTAATGGTTTAGCTAAATATAGTCTAAATTAAATTAAACAAAATTTATCTTTTGTCCTGGCATCAACTGCTAGCCTAGAGAAGTTTTAAAATCTAAATGCTTATGATCCAGAAAAAGTTGTGTACCCCTGATTTAACTGGAAGAATTGCCTATTTTGCTCTACTTGCTTCTGTAATGGTTTTGCTTCCTTAGTTAGTCCTTTGAGGTAGTCTACTCTAGACAAGAAGCAGAACCAGAAGTATCAGTATTATCTTAACTATGAGGTTACATTAAACAGAATCTTGCAAGAGTGAAAGCATTTCTCCCCACCTTTCTTTTTAGTGAAAGACTCTGAAAAACTACAGAGAGTCCCTTCTAAAATACTTCCCATGCTTCTCCCCCCTTGAGGACTGAGTTCCCTATTATCGGACTGTAGAGTAGGTTGCAGACCATCCTCCTGTCTCCCAAGTCGCCGGAAGTTGGGCAGCATATAAATGACTATTGTTATCCTATCAACTCTGCTCATCCATGAGGTATGGTTCTTTGCATAGGGTGCACAATAATGTCCTTGTTATGTGGATGAAAGAGATAAGAGTTGGAAAACACCTGGGACAATTAAGGACTTTGAAAATGCTTGATCATTTTAATTACAAACAAGCAGCTGGGTTTCCTAGCTTCCAGACTGAATCATACTCAACAATTGCCAAAATTTCCTTCTTACCTGTGTCATGTTTCAGAGTCAGCATTTTGGAACGTCCTTGTGACATTAGCCTTTCTACTCTGCCTGTCCCATTTTGTTCAGTCCTACTTAAGAAAAGAAATTACATTTTTTCCCCAGAGGAACTCAAAAGTTTTCATGACACATGATGATTAGGGTTCAGAATTCATGTTCTCACTGAGATGTCAACCTAAGTTGTCACTGAGCATCTGAAGGAAAGAGGTTTACAGTATTTGGAACAATAATAATTTAGTTCATTGTATTTGGAACAAAGTAGCATAATTTAACTGAATCTGAGAATGTAAGGATTGAAAGAGATTTTGGAGAATATATAAATCAATTTTCTGCCCCCTAGCAGAATCCATTGCTGCAGCATGCCTGACATTTGGCTATCGAGCTTCCGTATAAACACTTCCAGTAAAAGTAAGTCCCTTCCCAAGGCAGTTTGCTTCACTATAGAACAGCTCTTACCTCCTCTTAGGGCATTTCTCCTGAGGTCCTAACAAAATCTACTTTTTTCTAATGTAGGTGGGGTAATTGTGTTGTGACCTGTCTTTTATTTAGAAGACCTCTGAAAAATTCTAAGGGTTGTTCTACAGGACAACGCTTTAGATACTGAAAGAGAGCATCCAAGTAGCTGTGTGGTTTTCTCTTCTTCAGATGAAGAATATCTAATACCTGAATGCATTCTGCCAGAGTAACGATCTGACATTGTATCATATACCACCCTTTCAAACTTAATATCCTCAAAATAAATGCATATGGTAATTTATTTTCTAGATTTCTTTCTTGATAAGCATCAGCAATAATATTTTTCCAGAGATTAATAATCTGTTCCTTTCATAGCTGCTTTCTTCCCCCATTCTCTTCCTTAGCTTCTTCCATTTGGTGCAAACTCATTTCTACTCAGAGTTGCCTCACTACTTCGTTTATTTATTCAGCTTTGATGGCACCCACTCCAGCCTCTAATTGAGCAACTCAGAATGATAAGAATAACATACAAAAGACAAAATACAAAAAAAACCCAAAAAAAACCCAAACCCAAACCAAAAAACAAATAACCAGGACAAGTTTAACAACAACAACAACAACAACAACAACAACAACAACAACAACAACAACAACAACAACAACAATAATAATAATAATAATAATAATAATAATAATAATAATAATAATAATAATAATAAGTTGGAAGGGACCTTGGAGGTCATCTAGTCCAACCCCCTGCTAAGGCAGGAAACCCTATACCATTTCAGACAAAAGGCTGTCCAGTCTCTTCTTAAAAACTTCCAGTTTTGGAGCATTCACCACTTCTGGAGGCAGGTTGTTCCACTGGTTAATTGTTCTAACAATCAGGAAGTTTCTCCTTAGTTCTAGGTTGCTTCTCTCCTTGACTAGTTTCCATCCATTGCTTCTTGTCCTGCTTTCAGGCGCTTTGGAGAATAGCTTGACTTCCTCTTCTTTACAAAACAAAATGGTTCTTGTTTAGATTTCTTAGATTTTCAGTGTCTCCACTTTCAGAATTCTCTGGTTTTCTCTTTTCTTTCTAAACATGGGAAAGGTCTTGTAACTTCAGCAGCTGGTTGCCCAGTTGTGATGGTTAAAGCTATAACACCTTTGTTCTCTTTTTCGTATCCTTGTTTTGTAATAGTGTGCTCAGACATCTCTGTACATGTTCTGCTTTCTTTGTCGCACATTTTACTTTCTTCACATCAGTTGCTAAGGATTTTTCTTCTTTGGCCTCACCTGAAGCTTGTATTAATGCCAACTGAGACTTTAAGCTTTTCTGCTTCCACCTGCTTCAAACCTTTTTCTTTTTATTATGTTGCATCATCTGCAGCCAATTTTAAAGTCTCTTCCCCAGCTGCTTCTGCCACAGCTTTTTATTAGTTTTGTTCCCTTAAGAATCCTGTCTAGAGCAGGGCTTTTCAACCAGTGGTACGGGTACAACCTGTGGTACATTGGCACCTGGCAGGTGGTACATGACTATCCTAGTAAAGTGGTAGCGGGAGAGGGGAATGAGCTGAACCGGTGGCAGCACTGCACAAGTCTGAGCGAGAGATGGCTGGAGCTGTAGGACTGTCAGGGCTCAGCGGAAGCGCCAGGATCAGTGCCGCTTTCCAGCTGATCAGTGCTTCTTCAGGGCTGTCAGGGCTCAGTGGAAGCACCAGGATCAGCGCCAGGTTCCAGCTGGAGCTTGGCGCTGATCCTGGTGCTTCTGCTGAGCCCTGAAGAAGCACCAATCAGCTGGAAAGCAGCACTGATCCTGGTGCTTCTGCTGAGCCCTGAAGAAGCACCAATCAGCTGGAAAGCAGCACTGATCCTGGTGCTTCTGCTGAGCCCAGAAGAAGCGCTGATCAACTGGAATGTTGCAGCATCTCCAGGGTCTTGTGATTTACATTCAGTTGCTTGACAACTGATTCATATTTATGATGGTCACAGTTTCCCAGGATCATGTGAAGTGACCAAAACCTGCTACAACCACCCAGCAGACGGGAGGAATAAAAACCAAACATCCCCGCACCCCATCCCTGCTGCCAATCCTCAACAGAAATGCTCACAACAATGAAAATCTTGAACAGGAGGAAGAGCACTGCTGGGGGCAGGTGTTTTGCTCGGCTGTGGCTGGGGGGGGGCTCTTTTTTCAGTGCATTTGTAACTTTGAACAGTCACTAAGTGAACTTTTGTAAGTCGAGGACTACCTGTACTTTATCACTTTTTCCCTTTTTTTTGGGTCATCAAGTTTTTGACACCTTGCTAGGTGACTGGTGGTACTCGGATGTTGCCATATCCTAAAAGTGGTATGATGGGTGAAAAGGTTGAAAAGCCCTGGTCTAGAGCTTCAGCTATGCCCAACTCAAGCTTACCCTACCTCTCTCCATAATATAGCTTTATTCCAGCTATAGTCGTTGTCTTCAAATGAGCAACAGTTCCTTTTACCAGATCTATTAGTTGTTGAATTAGTTCTGTATTAACAAGAAAAAGTCTATATATCAGGACCTATGATATCCCTTCCTATCATAAATAGTATAAACTGATGTTCCAATAGGTTTGTTTCAGACCACATTCTCTTTCCTCTCTTCTCCACTAATTTTGAAAGATTTTTTGCCTCATAATTTTTCTACAGTTAAGTTGAGGAAATTGAGTTATTCTTAATAAACACAGGGGTTTCAAAGACTGTCGCAAAATTTTTATTTATAGCTTTAGTTTTTAGAAAATGTTTGGCCCCTTCAATGAGTAATGGAAATCATATCATCAAATCTAATGATATGCTATATTTTAAATTGTGTGACTTATTCTTGGAGCATAAATAAACAGAGAATATTATTACATATAATTTATGGACATCCTATTTCCCCCTACCGGTTTTAAATTTATAGCACCCAAGGAGTTGTCTGTGTCTACCATTATCAGAGGTTTTTTGTACCTATAACCCCAAGTTCTCTTAATTTATTATTTAATGCTTCACTGTTGTGATAAAATGATTACATCAAGCTATTATATCTTTGGTTTATTTGGTGGGAGTGTTTTTTTTAAACTAGCCACTAGTTTCCTAAAATTATAGCCTTCACATTATTCCTTGTTGTTATTGTTGTAGTAATTAGAACATTTGTTTGCTGCAGACACACACACACACGCACACACACACACACACACACTTCTTTACCTTAATTTTGCCAAATCTGAAATATAGCTTCTCAGTTCAATAGAATTGATTAACCATCTCCACTGTTCTGATTACTATATATGGTTCTCTATCTTTCATCTCTACTTTTTGTTCATGGGATAATTAAAAATAAAATCAGTCCAAATTTATGAATTCTATCTTGTTATGCACATTGTTTAATCTAATCTAATCTAATTTAAATAATTTATGATTCAATGATTTTTTTAACTGCGTACTCAATTTTAGGTAAAACGTTTCTGCTAGTAGATGCAAAGATCTGAAGCAATGTTTAAGGACATCATATGAAGTGTTTTGTTTTTTATAAAAACCATTATAGCTCTCAGCCAGATACGTTTAAATTACATTGGGGAAAGTTTCATCTTTTGTAGCCCTCAAAAGGGTGTGGAAAGTTTCCTAAGGCATATGTAAGATAAAGACATCAATTGTTTTAATTGAATCATGAAATACAACACAGCCTTTTAATTCTTTTTTAATCACTTAAATCCATCTGAAACTGCACCTTTTTGAAAAAGTAATAATATCCTCAACCTGTTTCATTCTCTTAAAATTTGTACTAAGCTCTTTGTAGGTTTCTTATTGTTTTGTGGTTCCTTTTTTAACAGTTTTTTTAAAGTTAATAACAGTCTGATGTTTTTCACACAGCTCCGTCCTATTGAATATTCTGTCACTCACACATATTTATTAAGGCTGTTTATTCATCCTCCAAAATATAGCAGCTGTTTCTCTTTGAGGCCCTATTCTTGTTTGCATCCAAACACAAGACAAACATGTCGTGTCGTTTTTGTACCATGTCTCCACGATGTTGCTTTCATCTCATCTTCCATTTACAGCTGAGGCAGCCTTAAGTTGTCTTTAACTTTTGTAGTGTTAAAGGCATGTTTTCTCCTGAAGCCTACCAACACTGGAAACTTCAAAGCATGATGTGCTACCCATGCTATTGGCAGTGCAATTCCAAATGATCAAACTTCTGCAGGGAACACGGTGTAACTCTCTCTCCAAGTTAGTCTACACAGATTGATAGAGCAATTTTGACAGATAGTTAAACTCTGTCATGAGAAAGGGACTTAATCACTTCTCTTTGGAAGAAAGTAAAGAAGATGCCTTGTCAAAAATATACAAGAACTGCTGTGTAGGCAATAGGCATTTTAGCCTTCCTAAGGAGTTGATTATTATTTCACCTTCAACCATGAAAACTAAGTTTCAGCTGCAATCTAGGAACACAGAGGAAAAATGTTAAGCAGAGAAAGACTAAAATATAAACCATTTCTTTCCCAGCATCCTTTCCTGAGATTGTGTTATTGCACAAAACCATGGTTTTAAACATGTATTGCAGTGCCACTGGGCAAGGGTGGAGGTTTTGTCCTGTGTTGCAAAACCAGCCTGAGAGGATGATGCAGATCTTTCCACATATACTAGCCATCCTCACTTCGGTGCTCCATAATGCTTGAAAAGGAAAAGAGAGCGAGGAATTAAGAGGTGGAAAACAAACTGTGGAGAGCAGCAGAGAGCATGGGCAAAGAAAGAAACACCATACTCTTGGAAATCAAATGGCTTTTTAACCATATACCTGTGCTTGTCTCCACTTTCCCATGCTTCATAGTAGGCCAAGGTCTAATTCCCCACCAAAGTTCTGTGTTGTGGACACAAAATATGGGAACACGTGAACATCACTATTCAACGTACAATCTAGTTTATGTTGGTAAATAAGCAACAGCAGGACAAAAGGAAATGCACACAACTCTGACAGACTGCGTTTGACTATCATCATAGAAAGATAATCCTCCATTCCTGCTAGCTTTCAAGCACATCAGAAGTACAAACGTAATTCCACATGTCTACTTTTGTTTTATTTATTTATTTTATTACATTTATATACCGCCCTTTCCCGAAGGACTCAGGGCGGTTTACAGGGTGATTAAAAACAAAAATACAAAAGTTAAAAACAGATTTAAAAAATTATATTCGTCCCTGCATAAGTAAAACCCCAGTTAGAATTAAAATTAAAACTAAAATTAAAATTCTCAGCCTGGGCCAGAGAGCTCGAAGAGCCAGGTCTTCAGGTCCTGGCGGAATGAACGGAGGTCGGGGGCAGTCCTAAGCTCCACTGGCAGCTGGTTCCAAAGGGCAGGTGCACCCACTGAGAAGGCCCTATCCCTGGGTGTCGTCCACCGGCAATCTCTTACCGGTGGCACCCTGAGAAGACCCTCCCTGTGGGAGCGCACTGGACGAAGGGAGCTTGATGCCGGCAGCAGGTGTTCCCTCAGATATCCCGGACCCAAGCCATTTAGGGCTTTATAGGTCATCACCAGCACCTTGAATCTCACCCGGAGGGCAACCGGGAGCCAATGCAGCTCGCGGAGTAGAGGTGTTACATGGGAGTATTGGGAAACCCCCATCACAACTCGCGCGGCTGCATTCTGCACCAGCTGAAGCCTCTGAGTGGTCCTCAAGGGCAGCCTCATGTAGAGAGCGTTGCAGTAGTCCAAACGGGAGGTCACGAGCGCATGAGTGACTGTGCGTAGGGCATCTCGGTCCAGATAGGGTCGCAACTGGCGCACCAGGCGAACCTGGGCAAAAGCCCCCCTGGTCACGGCTCCTATATGGTCTTCAAAATTGAGTCATGAATCCAGGAGGACGCCCAAGTTGCGAGCCCTATCAACGGGGGGGTAACACCTCACCCCCCATCGTTAGAGATAGAATAGTCTGGTTAACCCGAGATGCCGATATGCACAGCCACTCAGTCTTGGCGGGATTGAGACGAAGCCTGTTTCTCCCCATCCAGACCTGGACCGCCTCCAGGCAACGGGACATCACGGTGAGGGCATCGCTGGGTTGGTTCGGGGTGGAAAGAAAAAGTTGGGTATCATCAGCGTACTGATGATACCCCACCCCGAAACCACGAATGATCTCACCCAGCGGCTTCATATAGATGTTGAACAGGAGGGGCGAGAGAACCGACCCCTGAGGAACTCCACAAATGAGAGGCCTCGGGGCGGATCTCTGCCCTCCCGTCAACACCGACTGCGAACGGCCCAGGAGATAGGAGGAGAACCACCGTAAAACGGTGCCTCCCACTCCCAACCCCCTGAGACGCCGCAGTAGGATACCATGGTCGATGGTATCAAAAGCCGCTGAGAGATCTAATAGGACCAGGACAGAGGAACAACCCCTGTCCCGAGCCCGCCAGAGATCATTCACCAGCGCGACCAATGCCGTCTCCATGCTGTATCCGGGCCTGAAACCCGATTGGTACGGGTCCAGATAATCAGTTTCCTCCAGGAACAGAGGAAGCTGATGCGCCACCACACTCTCAACAACCTTCGCCAAAAAGCGAAGGTTGGAGACTGGACGATAGTTATTTAAAACAGCCGGGTCCAGGGCAGGCTTTTTGAGGAGGGGTCTCACCACCACCCCCTTCAAGGCGGCAGGGAAGATACCCTCTTTCAAAGAAGCAGTTATTACTGCCTGGAACCAGCCTCATGTCTCCTCCCGGGCCGCATAAACTACCCAGGAGGGGCACGGATCCAACAAACAGGTGGTGATGCTCAGCCTCCCCATGATCCTGTCCACATCATCAGGGGAAACAGGATCAAACTCAGTCCAGATAACATGCTCAAGACCGTCCGATTCCTCCACGTCAGACTCTGCCCAGTCAGAGTCCAGACCGGTCCGGATCTGAGCGATTTTGTCCGCCAGATGATGACTAAACTCCTCAGCTCATCCCCATAAGGGATCCTCCCTCACCTCCTGATTAAGGAGGGAGCGAGTTACCCTAAACAGGGCAGCCGAGCGATTATCTGCGGACACGATGAGGGCAGCGAAGTAGTTAGACTTCGCCATCCTTATCGCCGCAAGATAAGACCTTATAAAGGTTCTTAACTGCAATTGGTCAGATTTGGATCGGCTGGACCTCCAACCGCTCTCTAGGCCCCGTCTCCGACGCTTCATCTCCCAGAGCTCCGCAGAGAACCACGGAGCCCAACGGGATCTGCGCCGGGTCAGAGGTCGCAAGGGTACAACACAGTCAAGTGCCCCGGCGGCCGCCCTTTCCCAGGCATCCACCAGGGCATCAACTGGGCTGTGGGTAAGGGTGATGGGTATAGACCCAAGCGCCACCTGGAACCGTTCCGGGTCCATTAGGCGCCTGGGGCGGAACCACCTGGTCGGTTTTGGAGAGGCAGAGTTTGTCTTAATACACCTTACCAGTCTCTTACCATACTGAGATGTGTGCTTGAATTCTCCCTTAAACGCCAGCATTCTCACCTGATCTCCCCTTTATGGTGTTTCCAGTTTCGGATCCACTTTTACATATATTCCTATCCTTTTTCTGTAGTTTATATGCTGCTCCAGAGCTTGCCATATTGTCGGTGTCATCCAGATTGGCCTTCCTGTGGACAATGAAAAGGAGAGTACCATGCATAGCATGCCTGGTTAAGGAAGCAGAATCAGTTGGACAGTCTGTGTAATCTGGCTGCTAAGCAAGGCTGGGCTGCAGTATTCATCAGGATCTGAGAGTTGATGGCACTAGACCATCTACAAGCATGCTAGAGATATCTGAGATGCGCTAAGTTACCATAAACCCTTACGTGGTTTGGGCCAAGTGCTAAAGACTTGGAAGACTTGTGCACTGCACCTTCCCTGGTTGTAGAATCACAGTTCAGTCAGAAACTGCCAGCTGTTGTGAGTGTAGGTCTGCTGTGTTGCCCGACTTTATATTTAGACTTTTCAAGAAATAACATCCAGAAAAACGATTCTTTAGCAATCATAGATGAGATTCATTCATGAGTTAAATCAGAACTACTTGTCAAACATGCAATCCATCATACATCATAGGAAAAGCAAAAAAAAAGTCAGGAGGCCATTGATAATGAGATGAGTGAATATAACCTGTAGCATCTAAATGGATCACTACCTGGGTATAGTATATCTGTGTAAACCCCAGTTAGGGTCTTCATTCCTGAGATATTTTTCAGGGTCAGGCTACTTAGACCACATGCAATATGACCCAGTGCTTCCTGAAAGGGGTAGGGCATCCCACACCAAACAGGAGAAGGAACCCAAGCAGAAACATGGTCTGCACCTATTAATTCTCCCATGTGGGAAGCATGAGTGCCTTCCCTTGAATTATCATGCAAAAATATATATGGTACCTGGAAGCTTGCAGCATTCTGATCCCACAACCTTTCAAAATGTGTCTCTCTGTGTGTACATGTATCATTCCACCTGTTATCCTTGGAGATAATGTACACTCTCTTCAGAGATGGCTAATATATATTTTGCACAGCTCAGTTCCAGAGAAGGAGCCTGTAACCGTGTCTTCAATGCAGGAATGTGGCAGAGATTGCTTTTAATTACCTAAACCCCAAAAGTGCTGTGTCAGTGGAATATTGTCAAAGGCTGAGAAGGCCATTGTGTAATAGTTTGGGTGTTGCGTGCCTACTCACCAGTTCTGGCTGGTGGTTTTGCTTGATCATCTGTTCCTTCAGGTGAGGATGAAGGGAGTAGCCTTGCTCACTTGGCACTATATGGATTCATATTAGTGGTCCATGAGGCATTATACCTTAGCATAATAGTATACATGATGTGACAGAATACTCTACACAGGAGGTGGCCAGAGAAATGGACATTTGTCATTTGGGGCAGTGAACATGCCTGTGCAAACCATTGCCATGCTTTAGGGCACTGTGTGCTAAAAGACTAATAACTAGAGGAAATGCTCGCACGTTGCAAAAGAAAAAAAGTTTGCTGTGTCTGCAGCAGCGTCATGACAGTGTGATTCCTGCCTTTGCCCATAACAAAAACCTAGTCAGGCCTCGATGCGCAGACTCCTGTCTGACCTTTGAGTTGGGAACTGCATGAACTCACAACAGTGACAATCCTAGTTCTGTGAAAACTGATGTATTGAATATCTACTTTCCCAATGGACCATGTAAGAGAAACCAGGAATGAATTGTAATCTGCCATTAGGCTATCACATCTGCATAGTAGCAATGCACTTGTGTATTGGTTTTTATGAGGGTGTAATGAGCAACCTGAAATAGTATCAAGCTCTAGTAGCCTTCTACAGCCAAAAAGGCTAGATTTCCAAACTCATTTGTCAGATTTACTTACTGATTTATTTACTTCTGGAACATATATAGCCACTTAATATGCAATAATCTAGGTAGTTCACAAAGAAAAAAGTTATCTTAGAAAATAGGCCTGGTGCTTATTCAGCCAATACATTATGACAGAGCTTTTTTGATTATTTTTTTCACTGCCTGTTGATGCAGAGGAAATGTTGTCTCCTGCTTATCACATCTGAAAGAAATATGCATCTATTCTGCTTCTACATTGCAAAGCGCTGTTCTTGTTCCTATTATAGTCTGGATACTGGTGATGGAAACTTTGGGGTTGTTTTCCCAAAACTGTGTCCCACATCTGCAGGTAGCTCAAGTATAAGACTGACTGTACCATGTGCTGAATAGCTGTTTTCAACTGGCTGAGTGGCTCAGCTGGCTAAGATGCAATCCTGCCCATGTGATTCACTAACTTCCATGTTGCACATCCTACCACTATCACCGCTCTCTGTCCCATAGACTGCGTGATTTGCATTGTCCACTTCTATGCCTTATTGAATATATTGATAGCAAAAGCATATATATAATATACCTACACATTGAGGCTGGAGTTGCTAGCCAAAAACCACAGTAGGAAAAAAATCTTAAATTAATTTTTTACAACTAGGCAAATCTATTTATGTCATCGGCATAACTCTGCTACTCCTCCAAAGACTACTGTAGTCAGAGTACTGTACTGTATTTACTAACCGAATAATATTCAAGCCTAAGAGGCAGTCCAAAAGATATCTTGTTTTCTTTCCCAGAAGAATGGTCCATGCACTAGAAGATTTCATGATAGAGAAATTTTCCCATAGGTAATCTGATGTATGTTGCCTTTTCAATTGACATTTTACCAAATTGGGGAAAGCCAGATTTTACTTTAAAATTTCAAAGTCATCAGCATTAGTTTTCCTTCAGGGCCCTCTACTTCTGTTTTGCCATGATTAGGCCAGCCATTATGTCTCAGCTAAGCTTACTTGGTTGGGTTATTGTGAGGATAAGAGGAAGAAGAGGGAAAAAAGACTATTATTTAGTTGGAGAAAAGGCAGAATATAAATAGAATGATATAAATGACTATAGTGCATTAATTAGGGTCCAGAAATCTGGAAAGGAAGATTTTTCTTTATAGTATCCTGCTATCTGGGACCAGATATGTAGCAGAAAAGGTCATAGCTACAGGGAAGTGGATATTCCTAAAAGAGTATGACTGAAGACAGGATGTTGTTTATGGTTCTGATATTAAGTTCCTGGACTCATTCCTTACCATACATATCATAAGTCATACCTCATTATTTTGCACACTTCTTGTTCATACTGTATACCTATGTGGGAGAGTCACCAGATAAACCCTACTAATAAATGATGGGTACACATATCAGAGATAGTAAGAAGTAATGTTACTTTTTATGAAATTTCTACTAGCATCCCCAAATACTAACTGTGGACTCATATAAGGGGAAGGCACTCCTGACTAGCTCAATTTAATATCTCATGAAAGGCTGATTCTTCACCTACGAGAGCAAGATGTGATCCCACTGTTCCAATGTTATCAAAACAGAGGAAAGCCAGTGTTTACGTCACAGGAGAGCTTCCAATTATGCAAATGGAAGTCAGTGCTTTATTTGTGCTAGTATGGCTTGTAGACAATCTTGAGTGTTCCCAAGGGAAAGGCTCTTTCCATATAAACTGTGTGAAGATATGCAGTTAATTTTCTTAGGATCTGGGATACTCTGCTCTCCTCCCCCACTTTACTGTGTCCTGTCCACACCTGATGGTGTGATGGAGAAGAAAACCAAGGTAGCTTGGTTTCCCCCATACCCACAGAGTTCCATCTGCCCTGTTACTTTTATCTTCATCTCTCACCTTGGGATGTGTCCTCTCCTGCAAACGTGACCCTACCAGGAGCCTCCACTTTCATTAATATCATTCTCAGGGTCACTAGAGATCTTCTACCACATTTAGCCCTATCCCACAACCATGTAAAATACAAATATACAAATGCACATGCTTCAAAGAAAGAAAAGAAGTAATAGAAAACTACATTGAATGGATGCAAAGCATCCTTTTGTTAAAAGATTGTCAGTTTGTAATTTCTTTCCCACAAATTTTGCTATTTCTCTAATATCAAAAGAAGATTCAGATTTGACACAGTCCATTCTGGGCCTGGGCAGCAAACTGGCTGAATCCCACCACTGGCTCACTATCCCCACTACTATTCATACTAATGTTGGAAGTTCTCAATAGAAACATTAGACAAGATCCAGAAACTAAAGGAATGGAGATAAAAGATGAAAGTTACAAATTACAAGCATTTGCAGACGACTTGGTATTTATTCTAGAAGAACCATTGGATACAATATCCAAATTACTGAAAAAATAGAAGAATTTGGACAAATAGCAAGACTGAAAATAAACAGAAAAAACCAGTTATAGTTAAAAACTTGACCGATAAGCAAAAAACACAATTGTCAGAAAAAATAGACTTACAAAGAGTTAAGAAAGTGAAATATCTAGGAAAATACCTAACAGCAAGATGTACAATTATAAAAGAATATAATTATATAAAATTATTAAATTAAATAAAAACTGACTTGGAAAAATGGAAAAATCTACAATTATCAGTGCTAGGAAGAATAGTGATTATGAAAATGAATATTCTACCAAAACTTCTTTTTTTATTTCAAACAATACCTGTGTAGCGGGGCTGGCTGAAAGGCTTTGCAGGAGCCTGGCCAGGGAGAGGAAAGCTCTTGGACAGCTGCTGGTGGTTTTGGGTCAGAAGGAAAGAAAAAGGAGGAAAGAAAGGGGTTGGGGGTGGTTGTTGTTACTGGTTGTGGAGAGAGACCAGGTGAAGCTGAAGAGGGATTGGAGGTTTTAAACTGATCCCTTTCTATGAAGGAGGGGGGGAAGGAAAGAGTGAGAGTGAAAGGTGGAATTTTACTGCTTTCTTTCACAGGGGGGGGACATCCCAAGTGGAGGCAAGAGAGAGAGTGAGGAGAGAGAAAGTTGCTGGGGTTGCTAAATTCAGATTTTAACAATAAAGGACAGGGGTGAGGGGTTTGACACCGAGACCTGAGACTGTGAGCAACAACAGAAGAGGAGAGGCTGGTTGTTGCTGTTTTGGAGAGTAGTGGCCATCCAAACTTTGATTATTGCTACTTGTGCAAGTTTTAGACATTATGGGGAGTTGCCCTGAGGGATGAGCTGTTACTGCAGAATATTGATTACCTTTGTTTGTGTTCCTTTCGTTGCCTGGAGCTGGGGTTTTCCCCACCCTACTTGTTTCCAAACGGTCGCTGGGAAATCATTGACTATTGCTGCCATGCAATGCTTTTTTTGTAAAAGAAAAAGGTGCCAGAATTCACACATGTCATACAACCCACCTTGCCTACCCTACAAGGTTCCATCCAAAAAAGGTGCCGGAACTCCGTTCTGAGCGTTCTATGAGAAAAAAAAGCCCTGCTGCCATGACTGCCTAGGGCTGTTAAACACCACCACGTATTGACTATTGGGGCTAGGGGCTAGTCATCTTTGTTCCTGTAAGCCCCCTTTTGATGACAAGAGTCTGCCACCTCTTCACTTTGTGTGAGCTTCTGCTGGAAGAGACACTTTACTAACACCTTGTGCAGCTGCAGAGTGCAATGGAGGGGAGTGGGGCTAGGAGGGCCTGGGCTTTGGCGGCCTCTGAGGGGGTAATGCTACACCTGTAAAAATAGATTTTTTTGATGATTTGAATAGATCCATCTTGAAATTTATTTGGCAAGGAAAGAAAGCCAGATGTGTTGAAGGAAAAGTCTTCATCATGGTTCAGTCCAAGCTGGAAATAAACAAAATGGTGACTGCTTTAGAAAGAAGGTTGCAGTTTATTGGAGAGCCAGACAGAAAGATGGCTCTGGAAGAAAAGAGAGTGAGCACATGTAGGGAGTGGGTTTTTATACCTTCTTGAGCCTTTTGTTTGGAGTTGTTCCTGTGGCATGAACTTTGACCTGAGTGTGCCTTTCTGGTATTCTGATGGTGGTGGGCTAATCCTACTATGTCCCAAAAGTCATATCCTGCTTCCTTGGGGCTGTGAATGATGACTCTTAGATTTTTGGTGTGAAGGGTTATTGATTCTAGGGATCTTTCTTCCTAATCCCAGTTTCCTGACTCCAGTCTTTCTGACAAGATTAGCACATCTGCATTCTGCAGACTTTCTTTCTGTTTGTGACAGAGAGACTTGGGGCAGGGTTGGTTTCTGCTTTTAAAATCCTTTAGGAAAATATATTCTGCCTTTTAAATATTTCCAAAAATATTTCTTTCTCTGGGGGTAGGGGGGCTGACTTCCCAAACATGGCTAAAAGAATGGATAACTCTCAGAAATAAAAGGTTGTTATATTTAGAAGGACATGACTTACAACTTGGGTGGCACACATTTTTATGGTATCAAAAGAATAAAACTCATAGATATTTCCAAAATCACTACATAAGAAATGCATTATTATCTGTATGCGAAAAGATAAAACCTAAAATTTACATGAAAATCCCAGAATGGTTATCAACGATAGAAGCGTTTGCACATCCAAATTTAGTTAAATTTGAAAAAAAAACCATATAAGGATATTCTGAATACAGATGGGAAATTAAAATCTAAACAAGAGTTAGAAGACCAGGGCATTGATTTATCATGGTGGCCCTGACTGCAAATACAATCGAGGTACGACAAAGATGCTAAAGCATATGGTTTTTTATAAAGATCAGGTGTTGTTGACTTCTGATGAAAAAATGATTAAAAAATTGTATAATTTTCTATTGAATTTTAAAATGGAAGACGAATAAGTGAAAGAAACAATGATTATATGGGCAAAAAACTTGGATTCGTAGCTGGCTGACAGGCTGTACTCAGCATGTGGTCCTCAATGGAACTGCATCTACATGGAAGGAAGTGTGTAGTGGGGTGCCCCAGGGCTCTGTTCTGGGCCCAGTGCTCTTCAACATCTTCATCAACGATTTGGATGAGGGGATAGATGGGGAACTCATCAAATTTGCAGACGACACCAAGCTGGCAGGAATAGCCAATACTCCAGAAGATAGGCTTAAAATACAGGAGGATCTGGACAGACTCAAACACTGGGCGCTCTCTAACAAAATGAAATTCAATGGTGAAAAAAGTAAGGTTCTAAATTTAGGCAGGAAAAATCAAATGCACAGGTATAGTATAGGTGGTACCTTGCTCAATAGTAGTAACTGTGAGAGGGATCTCAGAGTCCTAGTAGACAATCACTTCAATATGAGCCAGCAGTGTGCTGCAGCTGCCAAAAAAGCCAACACAGTGCTAGGCTGCATTAAGAGAGGGATAGAATAAAGATCACGTGAAGTGTTAATACCACTTTACAATGCCTTGGTAAGGCCACATTTGGAATACTGCATCCAGTTTTGGTCACCATGATGTAAAAAAGATGTTGAGACTCTAGAAAGGGTGCAGAGAAGAGCAAAAAAGATGATTGGGGGACTGGAGGCTAAAACATATGGGGAATGGTTGCTGGAATTGGGTATGTGTAGTTTAACGAAGAGAAGGGTGAGGGGTGACATGATAGCAGTGTTCCAATATCTCAGGGGCCACCACAAAGAAGAGGGAGCCAAGCTTTTCTCCAAGGCACCTGAAAGCAGGACAAGAAGCAATGGATGGAAACTAGTCAAGGAGAGAAGCAACCTAGAACTAAGGTGAAACTTCCTGACAGTTAGAACAATTAACCAGTGGAACAACCTGCCTCCAGAAGTGGTGAATGCTCCAACACTGGAAGTTTTTAAGAAGAGACTTGACAGCCATTTGCCTGAAATGGTATAGGGTTTCCTGCCTGAGCAGGGGGTTGGACTAGATGACCTCCAAGGTCCCTTCCAACAACAACTTCTTCTTCTTCTTCTTCTTCTTCTTCTTCTTCTTCTTCTTCTTCTTCTTCTTCTTCTTCTTCTTCTTCTTCTTCTTCTTCTTATTATTATTATTATTATTATTATTATTATTATTATTATTATTATTATTATAGAAAATGTAGACTTTCAAACTTTTTTCATCAAAGATAAGTCCTTGGGACACTGAGCTGTAATTTTTAATTTCTTTCAAGCATGAGATTGGAATTTATATCCTGTATTCTATAGAAAAACTACCCGGGAATCTTATTTAAATAGGAAAAAAATGGTTCAGATCTATTAGGTAGAAAGAGTTGGGGTGGGACTTATGTCTGGCGGTCTGAGCATAATTTATTGTATGTGTGCAACACATATGTAGCTAATCACACACCAGGAATCATTTTCCTGTTTGCTATCTTTAAGAATCATTCACAGATGTTAGTTGATTATAGAGAAAAATAATGTGGTTCAGTCCTACAGTATATAATTAGTAGGTTTCACTTTGATATGCTTTTGTTGTGATGAACACACCATATGCAGTGGGAATCTGTGATCTTAACCATGTACTTCATATACACAGTGTAAATATTTATTACAATCAGTTATTTGTTTTTATGAGACTGAGCGTATTGATGACAAACCACTGCGAACCAACTCGTGTCTCCCAAAGAGGATAAAAATTATTTTAGTTAGATTACAGACTATTCCATAAGTTATTCTATCTAACTTATTTTAGTTAGATATAATTAGACCTTTTATCTAACCAAAAAGGTATATTGTAACAAATCAGACAAGCCCTAATGTTTTAAAAAATTATGTTGAACTTCTCCTAAGTTCAAACCTTGGACGTTGTCCAAATTGATGTGCAGAAGAATAATCCACAAACTCATTCTATGTTAACTTAAATTCTGTATCCTATTGAATTATTTTTGATAACGATGCATAGTCCCAGGGCTTAGTCTGTCATTCTTCTAAAGAAAAGATTATATATAAACTATGCTGCTTATTTAAAGATATTAAAACCAATGAGGTGAAGGTCTTGAAAGATTTAATTCTGTTTTATTAAGATCCAAGTCTTGCAGTCTACATGAACATATATCATCTTTCCACTGATCAGGTTTTTACAGTCCATTTACTATAAGAATAAAAATTTAATGGAAAAGACATATAAATTTAACCAATAAATAAATAATAATTCTGCATGTAGCCTATAGCAGAACAATGCCATTTGAATTGCCTAATTATCTGTTCTGTGGCAGAAACTCATGATGCTGCAATTTACGGCTGGTCTGCTTTGGTAATGTCATGGGCAGTCTAACAGCTTGTTGCTGAATGACTCATAAGGCAGACTCTTCTGGCTGCTCATGTAGCTGTCCCATAGTAAATGTGCCAAAGATTTTCCAGTGTAACCTGTTCCCTCCAGCACAGGATGCTCAATTAAGAGCTCTAGTCAAGGATAGGCACTCTAAAACGCTCTCATTATAGCCTGAAAGATGACATCTTCGTTTGATGTGATTATTTTCAGAGGTGCAAAGACATGTGGTTGGTTCCTGTGTTGTGTGCAGGATTATGATAAGAGCATGGTGTTTCAAGATTATGGCTCACTCGTTTCTGAAAAACAAAAAAACAAACCAAGGACTCCACATAAAGTAGTGGCCAAAATTGTGGAGACCTTTTGGGAAAAGTGTATTTTTGAGGTTTGATGGCTAATAACAGCACATTTTTGGAGTAGTACTATAAAATTATACATCAGTGGAAAGATAATTTAATCAAGAATGTAATGCAACAAAGTTTGTTCAATTATCTGTACTGCACTTTATGAAAGGTTATAGCCAAATAATCAGAAAAAGGAAGCACAACTTGCTTAGGTTGATATCAGGTAGCTTTCCTTCATCTGATTGTAGCCAATGAGCTTGAGTGTTTAGAGAGCCAATCAGGTGTCATCTTGTTTTGGCAATGAGCCAATCAGATCACAGTAGGATTCAGTTATTGATGTCATGTATGGAAGCTGAGAGGAGGACATTTGTCAGTGTGTTATGTGATCGCTATCAAGTTGGTTGGGTTTTTTCCCCCCTTTCCTTTAGTGAGCTTGTAAAATGTAATAAAATTAAAGTAATGATGCAAAGAGTTGACTGGTTGCCCAGAAAGTGATGTAAAATAGTATTACTAAGTGAACAAACCTACAGTTATAAAGAAATTAGAAGAAAAATTGGTGGAAACTTAACCAAAGGTGACATTTCTACTGTAGACCTCTCCCAAAAGGTTTCCACAATTTTGGCCACTGCTGTATGAAGAGGGAGTGTCTTCTCCAGAAGACCAGCCTTCCTGTGGCTGATGAAGGAGAAAAGTGGAATTTTGAGCATCCAAGTAAGCGCAAGGGAGGACGATTCCTGTGGCACTTTTGCACTGTTAGGGAGGTTACCTAGCCAACAGTGCAAAATATTTCATTTCTCAATGTTTTAAATAGGAAAAGTTTGCAATATTTTAAAATCATATATGGTAGGGGGTGGATGCTGTTTAGAATTCTACTTGCATTCATCAAGTAAGCTTGGCACAGAGAATCATTTGTTTCAGATCCTGGATGATGATGATGATGATGATATACTAAATTTATATGCTACCTGATTCCTAGCAACTCTTATACATTTAATTTTTTTTCTGTACTATTAGAATCTATTCCTACTGTATATTTCACCCCTCTCCCTCTCTCAGGTTCCCTGTTTCTCTTGTCTCTGCCCACATAGTTCCAAAAGACCAGCTCAGCCTTCACATGCTCCATATGGATTATCTCCACCCTTCCAGTCATATCCTTTGTACTGAATATATTCCCTTCCCATTCTTGTGGCTTTGCAGAGCCACACCCACAGCACCTTCAGCACCCAATGAATTACAAGAGGGCTTTGGTTAACAGCCAATCAGATGGAGTGCCAAGAAAACAAACCAACATAAGCATGCCAAGTAAAAACAGTTCTCCAGAAATAAACAGGGTGAAGAGGAAACTTCCACTCACCAGTTGCACCCAGAACCAGCCAGACAGAAAGAAGCAGAAGTAGAGGCTGAGGAATACAACTGCAACAATGGAAAGAGGTACTAAAGAAGCTTAGAGGCTGGAAGCAAATCCCATTTTTTCCTTCTAAGGCTGACTTGGCAATCTGATGCCTTACAGAAGTTTTGAATTTTCCTTTGAATTTTCTTTCCTGCACAGGCAACATGACCAGTTTCAAGAGAGAGGCATTTCAGCCTCAAATATCTGGAGGACACCAAGTTTTCCCACTCTGGTATAGGGGAGCCTATTCCCAGCTCAGTTATGGGGGCAGGGAGTTAAGGCAACATTGGTTGGATTCTCTTCTGAGATTTTATCATTCTGATCTCGGAGAACAAGCTGTGATGGTCCTCCATCTGTTGCTGAATCGTATTTCACAGAAGCCTCAGCTGGTATAGCAAACTGTGAGGGATGCTGGTCAGCAACTTCTGGAGTGTCAGAGATTCTCTGTCTTGTGATAAGCGGTTTAGATAAAAAGGAACTAGATACAATCAGAGCTTTGGGAGTCTGGTGTAGAAATCAGTCAGAGAAACTCATTGGCTAGGCCATTTGGATTCTGGTACTGGATTTGATCATTGACTATGCTAAACCCTTTATAAAAAAAACCTTTATATAAAAAAATGTGTGGATCATAATGAACTGTGGCAAGTTCTTAAAGAGGTGGGCGTACCAGACCATCTTATTTGTCTCTTGAGAAACCTATATGTGGGCCAAGAAGCAACAGTGAGAACTGGACACGGAACCACTGATTGGTTCAAAATTGGGAAAGGAGTCCAGCAAGGCTGTATACTGTCGCCCTGCCTATTTAACTTATATGCAGAGCACATCATGAGAAAGGCAGGATTAGAGGAATCAAAAGTTGGAATTAAGATTGCCGGGAGAAATATCAACAACCTAAGATATGCAGATGATACCACTCTAATGGCAGAAAGTGAAGAAGAACTAAAGAGCCTCTTGTTGTGAGTGAAGAAGGAGAGTGCAAAACTTGGGTTGAAACTTAACATTAAGAAAACCAAAATCATGGCATCCAGCCCTCTCAATTCCTGGCAAATAGATGGGGAAGAAATGGAGGTAGTGACAGCTTTTATTTTCCTGGGCTCCAAGATCACTGCAGATGGGGACTGTAGCCAAGAAATTAAAAGACGCTTGCTCCTGGGGAAGAAAGCCATGGCAAATCTAGACAGCACACTAAAAAGCAGAGACATCACCCTGTCAACAAAAGTGCGCATAGTCAAGGGTATGGTCTTCCCAGTTGCAATGTATGGCAGTGAAAGCTGGACCATAAGAAAGGCTGAGTGCCAAAGAATTGAGGCCTTTGAACTATGGTGCTGGAGAAGACTCCTGCGAGTCCCTTGGACTGCAAGGTGATCAAACCAGTCAGTCCTAGAGGAGATCAACCCTGACTGCACTTTAGAAGGCCAGATCCTGAAGCTAAAACTCAAATACTTTGGCCACCTAATGAGAAGGAAGGACTCACTGGAGAAGAGCCTCATGCTGGGAAAGATTGAGGGCAAAAGAAGAAGGGGACGACAGAGAATGAGGTGGCTGGATGGAGTCATTGAAGCAGTAGGCGTGAGCTTAAATGGACTCCAGAAGATGGTAGAGGACAGGAAGGCCTGGAGGAACGTTGTCTGTAGGGTCGTGATGAGTTGAACATGACTTCGCAGCTAACAACAACTGGATTTGAAAGATACGGGTTCCTGTCATGGGAACTTGTTGCTGTGCCTTCAGTCTTCCTATAACTCAGTTTCAGGTTTCTATCCATAAAATGCAAATAAGGGACATGTTATAAAGTACCTGTAAAAATGAATACTGTATGAATTCTGGTGCTAGGTTTGAAAAGCACGGGTCCCTGTAATGGGAACTGGTTGCTGTGCTTTCAGTCTTACTATATGTCACTTTCAGGTTACTATCTATAAAATGGAAATAACAGACGTTATAAAATAATTGTAAAAACGAATATTGCATGAAATATTTTGGGCTACATAAGAATATGTTATGACATCCAGTTATTGCTGCCAGGAATACTATGTAAAGCAGTGGCCTCCAAACATTTGGGTGCCAGCAGGGACCAGTTTTGTGGATGGCAATTTTTCCACGAACCAGAGGTGTGTGGTTTTATGCGCTGCCTGGATCCCGCATGTGTGCAGAAGGGGCTTTGCTTGCTTGCGTGGCCTGGTTCTTTGCAGGCTGCAGACAGGTGCTGGTCCATGGCTGGGGACCTCTGATGTAGAGGAAATATATTGACTCAAAAAGGAACTGTTCAAAGAAAAATCTTCATCAGCGTCCAGTCCAAGCCAGGAATAAACAAAGTGGAGACTGCTTTAGAAAGAAGGTTGTAGTTTATTGAAGAGCAGAGCCAGACAGAAATGTGGCTCTGGGAAAGCTGACCACATTTATTTATTTATTTATTTATTTATTTATTTATTTATTTATTTATTTATTTATTTATTTATTTATTTATTTATTTATTATTGGGACTTATATGCCGCCCTGTCTCCCGAAGGACTCAGGGCGGCTAACAACAATAAAATGCAACAATACAAAAGTTAAAAAGAATTAAATTAACAGCCCCAATAAAATTAAAATTAAAGTTAAAAAATTAAAAAACATTTTAAAATCCCTGTCGTCAGTCCAGGTCAGCCTGATGGAAAAGAAGTGTAGCTGGGAGTGGTGGGTTTTTATACCTTCTTGGGCTTTTGCGTTATAAAAAGCTGGAATATGTGGTGGTTGATATTTATTTGTTAACACAAAGCATGTTAAACATTTATCTTCATCATCTATCAGTTGATGCAAAGTCAATATCTCCACTTCCATCCAATTTTACTGTATCACTGTCTTTCTCTCAATTTTTAAAGTTGAGTTTCTCCATAAGGTCAATTTGGCATGGGAAAATATCTTTTTTTATTAGACATTTTATTCCATAACTTTCTAACTTACATAATTATTTCCAAAAATACCAGTTTTAGTATATTTAGATTCCAAAATTGGACTACATATGTATATTCCAAAGTTGCCCAAATCAGAAAATTAACACCACTTTACTTCCACTATTTAATATTTGACCATAGGTAAGCATGGTGATTTTATATACATAATAAAGAGGGGCTGAAATGATATGAAGGAATTTATTTTCAGAGGCTGCTCTGTATCTGTCTGATATGTGACTATCCAGATATAATTGCATTATTACATTGCTCAGACCCTACAATCATGAATCATGAATCATGAATCATGAATCTCTACATGGGGTTGCCCTTGAGGACTACTCGGAGGCTCCAGCTGGTGCAGAATGCAGCCGCGCGAGTGGTGGTGGGGGCTTCCCGATACTCCCATGTAACACCTCTACTCCGTGAGCTGCATTGGCTTCCGGTTGCCCTCCGGGTAAGATTCAAGGTGCTGGTTACGACCTATAAAGCCCTAAATGGCATGGGTCCAGGTTACTTACGGGAGCATCTGCTGCCGGCATCAACTTCCCTTCGTCCGGTGCGCTCCCACAGAGAGGGCCTCCTTAGGGTGCCGTTGGTCAAAGAGTGTCGACTGGCGGCCCCCAGGGGGAGGGCGTTCTCTGTGGGCGCGCCAGACCTTTGGAACCGTTTACCGGTGGAGCTCCGGACGGCTCCCGACCTTCGCTCCTTCCGATGTCACCTAAAAACATATTTATTTGAACAAGCCAGCCTGGTCTGATGGGCTTAGGGGTATTTTAACGTTTTGCATTAATTTATTGAATTGGGCTGTTGTATTTAATATTTTTTAATTTTTATATATTGTATTTTATTGTATTGCCCTGTACACCGCCCTGAGTCCTTCGGGAGAAGGGCGGTATAAAAATTAAATTAAATTAAATTAAATTAAATTTTAACTAATGATGATGAGAGTTGGTGATAAACCAATATTAGAGGGCCATAGATTCTTAATTCTTCTGACTGACACTATAATGGTATCTTCTGCAGGTCTGGCCTATCCATCTATTGGTTCAATGAGGATGAGCTTTTAGGTGCTTTACTGGTCTCACTGATGTTTCTTCCCAGTCATTTTCCCTTCTGACAATTAATATTACTTCTGATCTTGAATTTAACTGAGGAAAAATTAGCCCTAGAGAAATTTTCTAGGAGAATGTATTCACCAGAGAAGTTATTTATACAACCTATTATGAATACTTTGCACAATTTGCTATTTGAATCCGTAGCTGGTTTGATCTATGTACACAGTCACCAACACTTCTCACTTCAATACACAATGGGCTACACAAACAGCACAATGTACAATTTGAGAAAGAGACAGAGAGAGAATAGAGTATTCCATATAAATCATTCAATGTTAAAAGTGCAAATTTAAAAACAAAGTAAAAATAAAATTGTTCTAGTCCATGTTTTACAATGCCATGTTTCAATTTATGGGTAATAAATTTACAGGCAATTTATTAAACCATTCAAAAATGTGATTCTCTCTGTACACTAAAATGACATTGTGGATTCTACCATCTCATTTTACTACCTACCTGGTTGGTTCCCTTTGCATTCAAGAATATTCGTGATAATTTAAAACATTTGTGATTTTTATTAAATGGCAGGGAATACCCTGAAATGTGTCACAGCTTGTGACTATATCACCAAATCCTGTTCTGTTCAATATAAATATATAATAGATGTGAATCCATGGGCCTAGAATAGGACTAATAAATTAAGATCTTCCTGAAACTGACTTAGTAATTAGTATACAAATATTTTCCCTTTTACTAGAAATATTAAACATTAGCAGTTATATACAAAAAATGTGTAGGCATTAATAGCAACAAGACAGCACATCTGATTATTTTCTTCTCTTTTTCTAGCTGGAGAAATAGTGCAAAGTGTATTTCTAGGGCAGTGGGATGTAAGACAACGCAAACTTCAGGATCTACCCAGGCAGTCTGAAGACCAGCAAGGTGCTCCCTTCACTGAACACAAACTTCATGAAATTCCTCTTGAAGACGAACGCACAAAGGACACTGCGAATTCAGGGAGGCAGACTATTAGACCCCAGTGCAAACTCACGGAAATTACCAGCCAACAAGACAGAAGGCAGAGTAGCAGCCCAGGACAGCTCGTATCCAGGCAATTTCAAGGTCAGAGAGGTGCTACTTTGACTCAACACAAATTCCATGGCATCCCTTTCACAGATGAACGCCCACATTGCATTGTGAGTACAGGGCGGCAGACTACCGGAAGCCAATGCAGTCGTATGGAAAGTAGCAGCCAACAAGGCGGCATGCAGAGTGGCAGCTCAGGAGAGGACCGTATGAAGCAACAACAAAACCCAAACCCCCAAGATGCTTCCCGCCAAAATGGCTCTTCAGGGCAAGGTAGCAGAAAGCAAGAAAACAGACAACCAAGTGGGAACACACAGAGTTGCTCCTCAGGGAAATCCAATCAAAAGTCTCACAACCCCCAGGGCACTTCCTGCGCATCTCAAGACTCTGATAGGTAAGAGACCGGTGCAGAGGAAACATGGGTTATGTGAGATCTCCCCAGATTACTAGACTGTACTATTTTCTGTTGAGTTCAGTTTGTGATATTCTGTTGGTAAAAAAGAAGAATCAGAGTCTGATAAGTATAAGTAGTCCTCGACTTATGTCCACAATTGAGCCCAACATTTCTGTTGCTAAGTGAAACATTTGTTAAGCCCCATTTAACAACTTTTTCTTGCCACAGTTGTTAAGTGAATCAATGCATTTGTTAAGTTGGTAACATAGTTGTTAAGTGAACCTGGCTTCCCCATTGACTTTGTTTGTCAAAAGGTTGCAAAAGGTGATGACATGACTCTGGGACATAAATATGAGTGTTGCCAAGCATATGAATTTTGATCACATGACCACGGGGAGGCTATAACAGTTGTAAGTGTGAAAAATGGTCATGTCACTTTGTAACCTTGAGCGGTCACTAAGTGAACTGTTGTAAGTCAAGGACTACATATATATATATGGCATGAAAGGTGTCCCTAACCCCCGGGCCACAGCCCACTACTGAGTGGGTCTTGAGCTTTTCGGAACCGGGCCATGGAAGTGGCGGGTGAGTGTGTGCGCACACATCCCTACTCACATGCACTCCATTTGCCTGAGCAGTGGGCATGCAAATGGAGTTGCACATGTATGCTTGCCCACCACTTGTGCTGTACCATCCCCTCTTCCCCCATTGGTCCTTAAAGCCAAAAAGGTTGGGGAACTCTGATATACGGGGATGAATCAGAAGGATATTCACCTGGATCTAGGGATTTACTGAGACTTTAGAGAGAAGCTTCACCCATGCTAAGCTATAAACATTGCTTAAAGACACTTGTGACAGAATTTGCAAAACATGTTACATCAAAACACAAAAATCAAATTATGGATTTACATGATATACGAATTCAGAGAGAGCACTTAAAACTGTGTTCACAAGGGGACAACAAAGATGAAGAAAGACACATTATATACATTACAGAAGTATGTTAGATTTAGTATGTGGGATAATATAATCTCTTTTCTCCATATAAAAAAGGTATGTACTTGTAATAACAACATAATAGACAACAGTCAGTAGGTTTTCTCTTGCTTCTTTCCAATGTTGCTTATCTGTTCTTGGAAACATTGTCTATCCTTACTCTCTGCCTATTGTGTAAAACGCATAGAACATTTGTCAGGCAATTACAAATAAGCAAGATACCTGAGAAAATGAATGAAAAAAAACATACAAAACTATCCTGAATTTTAAAAAGTCATTGCAATTGCTGTGTATATGAACTATTCTCCTGCATGAACTTCCCCTGTTACAAAGCAACTGACTTTGTTCCCAAGCTTGGAAAATACAGGGTTACACATGGGACTCTAGCAAGGTTCGGGCATTTGAGTTGTAGTTGTTCCAGGAAAACTCTGCAAACATCTTGGCACCTTGTCACTACTCACCTGGATGATTTCAAAGGTATTTTGTATCACTTTGTAGCCAACATGACAAGCCAATGGGATTCAGTAGTTTAAAGTTTACTATAGGAACTCTTGTGGAAGTAATTATTTTGGTGTAGAAGTTGAGTTGCATAATGTGTGTCTGTTGGTTTCTATGTACTTTAATCTGCTGGTCCTTGGCCAAAATATTCTGCTTTTCTGCCACCCTTGTTTCTTTAACAAACAAATAACTTTGTTCAGGTGTTTAATATTCATACTGAGAAATCACAGTGTAAGATTATGAGGTTTTCCAAGCAAAATGCTATAGAGAACTTAAGTTGGTTTATAGGTAGGCAGTGGACTTATTATGGCAGGTCAAGCTTTAATTCAGAAAGGGATTTTATTTATTTATTTAGGTGACTTCACCCACCTTAAATAACTCTGGATGTTCACAAACAGCAATATAATGCAGTAACTATAAAATGTAAGGATGAAACAATAAAACTGTCAAGCAGAACCAAAATCCTGGCACCTTACCCTTTAGGATGCTTTGCGGTCAATTCCATTTACCCCAATTCCATTCTATCAATTTTATTCTGTCCACCCAAGTGGTTGGCTAAAAAAAACAGGTCTTAATGGCCTTAATGGTAATTTCAACAGGAAGTGACTTAGACTTCAGGATCCATGTATATAAATGAGCAGAAAGCATAAGTAGGCCAAATCTTTTCTTCCAGGCTCAGCATCTGTTGATAATTAAAAGAGAACATTGCACAAACTTGGAATTGGGTGAATGAATGATAACATTAAATCATCATATATATCATGTTACATCAACACTGCCCAAAAAACTAAAACATATAACACTGAAATCTTGTTTGAATAGGGGTGTTTTGCAAAGAACTTGCTTTAAAAATTGAACAGTAGCAGAAATTAAATTAAAATCTGGATCAAGCATCCTTTTCTTATCCCATCCTGTTTGTCCCATTTTGTTCAGTACATTTCTCCTCCAGGCAAATTATTCAGTTTTTATGGCAATGGTGATCAGGATCTGAGAGCCCAAGCTCACACTGAACACCTGAAAAATGGCAAGCTGAGATGAATTATTTGAAGTAACATTAAAGAATAAGGGCTGAAGGAGATCATGGAGAGCATCAAGTTTCAATCCCAATAATCTAAATGCTAAGGTCAGAATCTATTTCTACATGAAAGACAAAAACTGATTATTATCTGGATACGACCAACTGAGTTTGTAAGAAAACCATAAGAAAAGTATAGCAGCAACTATTCTTGCTTCTGGCCTAAGATCTTCTTTCTTCTTACTTCTATATTGGCCAAGTGTGGTTGGTCACACAAGGAATTTGTTTCTGGTGCATAAGCTGTCAGTGTATTTACAAGTAAGAGTAATAATCATGATCATATACAACATGAAAATACATTCATCATAAATCGTGAAATACAACACTTCATCATAAATCATGATGCAACACTTAGTGATAGAGTACTAGCTAAGCAAACAACATAAATCATACTAGGGTAAAAAACCCCAATATAAATTGTAAGATACAAGCAGTAAAGTTGTAGTCATAAGAAGGTAAGGATAGGTAATAGGAAAGATGAGGAGTATCATAGTAATACAGCTTTACTGAGTATTTTGACAGTGTTGTAGGAATTAGTTGTTAAGCAGAGTGAGGCGTGAGGAAAAAAACTGTCCTTATGTCTAGTCATTCTGGTGTGCAATGCCCTATAGCATCGTCTTGAGGGAAGAAATTGAAATGGTTTATGTCCAGGATGTGAGGGGTCTGTAGACATTCTTTAGAAAAAAAATGACACAAGTATGGGTCAAAAGAGAAAATATTATTTTGAGTCTTCTCTGAAGTAGAAGTCTTTGTATTTAGTTTTGGGAAGCCAAAACGTACTGAGTCATGGCAGAAATTCCCAAACACTGTTATTAAAGTAAAGAAAGGCAATATGGTTATCCATCCAGTTCTTACAGAGCATCCTGCCTTGTGGGATCAGAATTTACATAAATGATAAAAAGAATGGGACTTTCCCATAACTCTTTTGATTCTATGCGTGTTTGTTTTGCTCTAGTACAAACCCCTATGCTGGCCTAGTAGATTGCTTACGTGCTAGCTGGATGTCAGGAGTGACCCGTCCAAAGGAGTATCGGGTCACACAGCTGGAGGCCCTGTGTCACTTTCTGGAGGAAAGACAGGCTGATATACAGCGTGCCCTGTGTGAGGACCTACGCAAGGTGAGTGGGCCATCCATCTAGAGCACCTGACAGCTCAGAGGGGACTTGCAAATGAAGTGCTTGCTTGCCAGTTAATAAACATGGCACAGCTATTCTATTTTTTCTCTTTGTTGGATTTTCCATGAAAATAATTATGAAAAGGAAGCAATGTTTTCTGTATGTGCCATGAGAACTGAATTTAGCAAGGTGGCAAGCAGGCTGCGGAAAATCATTATGTAAACATAGTTGAGCAGTCAACAAATGATTAAGAGTACAGCCAAGTATTTTATTTCTTTACTATGAATGAGACACAGGTTTGCCCAGTGAAGAATTGCTTCACTCAGTATGGACATCACTGATGCATCTCATTTTGTCTTTCTTCTCCACAGCCCTGCTTTGAAACTGAGACCACTGAGGTTCTCTTAGTCAGAAATGAACTGGTCAATGCTCTTAACAACTTAAACTGTTGGATGAAGGATGAAAGCGTGAACAAGAACCTAGTAAGGAGAGAAGCTGAGTGGGAGGAGAACAAATGAAAAGGAATGTTTCTAGATTGGAGAGGGGTGAAAATCTAAAGAATATATTATCTCATTAAACTGAAGGTGGGCTTTCTATTTGAATTTTTTGTCTGGTTTTTCTGTAGCTGACACAGCTGGACTGCGCCTTCATTCGCAAAGAGCCATTTGGTGTGGTACTGATCATTGGAGCCTTTAACTTCCCTCTCCAGCTTACTTTGTTGCCCCTTGTGGGAGCCATTGCAGCTGGTGAGTGAGATGCTATTTCCTAATTCAGTTTCGACATTAGATCTTATGGGTGTTCTTCCAGGAGATGCAAGCAGGTGGTGGATATTAATCTGTTGCAACCCTCCTAAAGTATTCTCTTCCCATATTAGGGAATTGTGTGGTTCTCAAGCCTTCAGAGGTGAGCAGCTGCACTGAAAAGCTCCTTGCAGAAGCATTGCCTTGTTACCTGGATCCGGTGAGTTCCTCAACTGCCAGCTTATCTTGTTAAAAAATCAAAATGAAGCCTTTTCCTCTGCCTTTCTCTTAATTAATCATGAGAGGGCAATTCCTTGGGCCCGCTGAAGAAAAACTCTGGATCTGAACTAATCTCTGATTTTTAATCTGATTTTGGAAGCTGAGTTAGTTTATTTCTGCCCCTTTAGACTGTGGTGGTGATGGTAACCTTCTGAGGTTTACAATGCTTTTTCTATCCCAGACATGTCAAACATAAGGCCCGGGGGCCGGATCCGGCCCGCAAAGTGGTTTCATGTGGCCAGTGAAGCCATCCTGGAAACAGTGAGGGAACGGCCCCCACTGCCTTGGCCCTGGCCCAGAGACCCTCCTTCCACCAGAGACCCCCAGATCTGTCCCACTCCTGCCCAGGCCCCCATAGGCACCCTTGATGCCAACGATGTAGAGCTGGCCACGCCCACCCAGTAGGCCATATGCACTCTAGCCACGCCCACCCAGTAGGCCACACGCACCCTGGCCATACCCACCCGGCCCCCTGAGGGCAACCGCAATGCTGATGCGGCCCTCAATGAAATTGAGTTTGACACCTCTGTTCTAGCCCATTGGTTTCAACAAAGAAGGCTGTCAGCTCTGTCTTAGACAGCCACAGCAAAAGGGTGATGTACAGTTAACAGTTGGACAGGCAGTGTCAGTTTATTTTGGATATACGTAGGTTATATGCTTTCTGATTTTCTTAAAATCCAAGTACAGTGTAAAGGACTAAGTATATATTGTTACTTTAACAAAAGGCTGTTTGGGGTAAAGGAGGAATGAATTTAGGGGATTACTATGAAGGCAGGACAATTCCATTCCCAAGGTTAGACAGAAAAAAAAATCATAGGTTCGCTATTACCATATTCTTACTAAATAAAAAAATGATCACTTTAAAATTAAAACCTATTAAGGAAAATCCTAATTTCCTTTCAATTTAGTGCATCATTTCCTTACTCCAGATGGCTCCCAAGAGGCTTTTTACCTTGCAAAGTTTCAGGGGCAGAAAACACCTATATGATATGCAGGCAACTTGACTGAATATGAACTTCCTTTTTTATTTTACAGCAAACCTTTGCTGTGGTGACAGCTGGTCCTGAAGAAACAGGAAAATTACTGGAAAATAAGTTTGATTTTATCTTCTACACAGGTGATTTTCCCTTCTTGCATATTCTTTTCAGGTTATTCTTTTCAATAGTATTTTAAAAATATTATTAATGACTACACAAAAATCTATGTGGTAAGCCAATATTCAACTATGGAAACTGAAACGTTCTGTTTATTTATCGAAGATCATTATTTACAAAAAAACACCAAATATCTGTAGTAGAATTTATCTCTGTGTAGCTAATACAATACCTTTCTAGAACAGGGCTTTTCAACCTTTTCACCCATTGTACCACTTTTAGGATATGGCAACATCCGAGTACGAGCAATCGCTTAGCAAGGTGTCAAAAACTTGATGACCAAAAAAAAAAGGAAAAAAGGGATGAAGTACAGGTAGTCCTTGACTTACAACAGTTCGCTTAGTGACTTAGAAGACCAAATTGTATATATTGCTGCAATTTGCTATGTGTCTCAATTAAGTAACTTGACCATGTTTATCGCAATACAGCTGAGTTAGTGGCAAGTTAGGCCCAGGACAGTGATAGCAACCCTTGTGCGGTTGACATGTCAAGAATTTAGAAAATACCTAACTTGACACTGCTGGCATCACACACACACACACAAACAAACACACACACACACACACACACACACACACACACACACACACACAAATACACACCTTCCCCAAACAACAGAGAAACATTCTCTATTTCCCTCCCATCCAGGCCACCATGAATAGCAGTTCTTGATGGCAGTACTAAAGCTGGATGTGAAGTCGAGGCCTGGGCATGGACTTCATCCTAGAGCCACTGCTGCCGCTCTAAAAGGCAGCCTCGCATTGTTTCCCAAGGTTTGCGAAACTTGGGAAGCAGCACGATTGCTCTTGTGGCTCAGTGCTCTCCAGGATCTGCCATGCACCCCTTACCTTCAGATGATGTTCTCTTTTAGTTGACAGGCTCCTGTGGTCTACCTGAAGCTGCTCCAGTTCACAGGAGGCCTTTGTTCTTGAAGCAGCTTCAAAAAATATTCTTCCGCTGCCTCTGAAGGCTCCAAAACTTGCACTAAAGCAGGTCACATTCTCACACAATTTTTGGAGACTGCACAAGAGCATGGCCCTCCCTGGGGACACCTGGAGGCTGCTAAGAGCACATCCCCTTCTCACATGGCTTCTGCAGCCTCTGATAATTGCGTGACAACGGGGACGCTTTCAAGAATTGTTGTCAGGTGTTGGTGGAAGCTGGCCTGAGACAGTGGCATGTCACCTATGACATGCCTCATAGGTTCACCATCATTGGCCCAGGGAAACTGTTGCATGTGGTGTTTGTAACTTTGGCTATCAGCAGCTTCCAGATTGTAGATCTTGCCCACAAGTGAAGCAAAAGATGAGTTGTCACACTTTAAGTAAGAAAAAATGCTAATACAAAATTTCAGTCTTTTGGAAATAATAATATTCTCTGGCTTTTTCCCTCGCAGTGAAGATACTAAGATTTTTCTTTCCCTTTCATTCCCAGAACAGGGTAATAACAAGAACTGCACGTTTAATAGGAGTTTGGCAGGAGAGTTTGATGTAGAATTTTAATGGACTGTCTATATACATTCTGCATCTAAATTGACATTTTAAATAACTTGGATGAAGAGGTAGATGGAGTCATTATCAAATTTGCTGACGAAATAAAATTGGATGGAATATATATTCTAGGAGACAGAAACCAATAAGTTAGAAAAATGAACTGAAAATAAGGGGAAAATTGAGTTTTTTAGTCAGGAATCAAAATTCCTAACAAACAAAACAAATGCACGAGTTTGGAAACAGCCCTTGAAACAGAATCCTGATCACAAATGATCAGTAGTGTAATATGACTGTTAAAAACCAGTATATTTTATATAGTGGGCTAAGTCAATAGGCAAGGAGCAACAAAGCATCTCTTTATTGTCTCCAGAAAACAACTGCTCAGCTACAGGTAATGGCCGGTACTTATACACATAAGCCCTCTGGTGTTCCTCCAATTACCTGCCTGAATTCTCCCGCCCCAAATACAAATGTTCCCGCTGAAACTGTTGGGACTGACCGTTAAGCTAGCCTGAGGGCTAGTCTCGGCTTGGCAGGAAATGCCTACTTAGCTTCTCCACAATAGGCGAGGGTCCAAGACTTGCATAATTACATTCCAGTACATAACACCCTTCCCCCCTTATATGGCCATCATCCTCAGTCTATTCAGTACTTGTAGTCCTTGAGGTAGGCTGGGGGACCGTGTGACCTATTGGACCAGCACAATGCCAGGGAATCATCTGTCGCAGGGGATGTATGATCCTGCCCTGGTCCACCGGACTCACACTGCCTGTTCATGTTGCCCCCTGCCACCGATGCCTTTCCCGGCTCTTGCGCCTCTGTTTCATCGGAGGCGGCTGCAATAGAGAGGGGCAGACTTCCCAGCCTGTGTGTTTCCGTCTCTCCGGAGGGGGCCGCGGTAGATTGGGGCAGACTTGGGGGAATGTCGACCTCGGCATCTGCCCCCTGGGAGGTCTCTGTTTGCCAATGCCATAACTGGTCGATGTGGTATCTAACCACGCACTCATCCCCCAACATGACCTTGTACGACAAGGGCCCCTTTATTTTGGTCACCCTGGCCGCCACCCAAAGTGCCCTGCTCCCGTAGTTCCTGGCCCAGACCAAGTCACCCACCTGCAAGTTCCTGGGTGACTTTGGTTGAGCTGTCTCAGCTGCTGCTCTATCTGGGTGAAGTCGGTCAAGCTTTGTCATGAGGCGTCAGCCCCACCTCAGCTCCGCTGTACTGCGCCCTGTCATGGTGCAGGGGGTTGTGTGTTGACACAGGAGGAAATTCGCCAGGCATTAATTCCAGTCCCCCGTGGTTATCCGTTTGAGTGACTCCTTAGTCATCCTGACCATCCGTTCTACCTGGCTGTTGGAAGCGGGGTGGAACAGAGTGGACATTGCATGCCAGATCATGTTGGCACTTAGGAAAGCCTGAAACTCTCCTGCTGTGAATTGTGTGCGGTTGTCGGACACAATCACATCTGGCAGACCGTGCATGGTGAACAGTTAAGGCACCTCATGGGTGACTCTCGTCATTGTCATCGATCAGACCGGTACCACTTCCAGCCACTTTGAGTAGCTGTCCACTATGATAAGGAATACTTGCCCTTGGAATGGCCTTGCAAAGTCAATGTGCACACGAGACCATGAGATGTGTGTGGTCTCCCAGTGATGCACTGGCGCATGTGGCATCTCCGGTCAGGTTTCTTGGCACACCTGGCAACTCTTAACTCAGTCCTCAATGTTCTTGTCCAGGCCTGGCCACAAGTAGCTCCTGGAGCGCAGGCTGGGTGGGACAATGACCCTACTCCCTCACAGCAGGCAATTCTTGTGGGCTAATATTTCATCTTTCCTGCATGCATAGTACTGGAACTTGGGGCCTGGTTTGGTTTCTGGCCATCCCCTCAACACCCAGTTGAGAATGCAACTGAGTGTTCTGTCCGTGGCAGTTTCAGATGCTACATCCCCTGCATGTAAAGGGGTTTCTGGTAAGTCTTGGATTGCCAGGATACATGATGCCAGAGCTGGGTCCAGATCCGTCTGCGGTAGGGGCAGTCTGCTGAGCACACCGGCGTGACCCATTTCCCTCCCTGGCTTGTGGAGTAACCTGTATGAGTAAGCAGCCATGAAGATTGACTAGTGCAGCATCCGCAGGGACAGGATCTGTGGTGTCTGCTTGTCAGACATAAAAAGACCAAGCAGCGGTTTGTGATCCATGTAAACAGTGAAGGGTCAGCTGTATAAGAAGTCATGGAACTTCTTGATGCCTGTGACAATGGTGAGAGCTTCTTTGTCGATTTGAGCGTAGTTCCTCTCAGCTGCTGATAAGGTTCTGGAATAGTATGCAATGGGAGCCTCATGACCATCTGGTGTCTGATGGTTTAGCACTGTCCCAATGCCCTATGATGAAGTGTTGCAGGCTAACGTTACTGGGAGCTTCTTGTTGAAATGGACTAGCACTGAGCTTGAGGATAGCAATGACTTGCCTGCTTTAAATGCCCTATCGTGGGTGCTCAACCAGACCTAGGGTGCCTTTTTGTCCAATAGGCGGTGAAGTGGTTCTGCCAGCGCAGCCTTGTGTGGCAAGAACGAATGGTAGAAGTTCAGCAAGCCCAGGAATGCTTGCAACTGCCCCTTGGATTTGGGTCTGGAGGCTTGTTGAATCACCTTCAGTTTTGCCTCTGATGGGTGGATTCCGGCAGCATCAATCTGGAATCCCAGGAATTTGGTGGATTGCACGCCAATTTGGCACTTGTCCTTTTAAAACTTTAATCCTGCCTCCTGGAGACGTTGAAGAACGGCCCTAAGCCATTCTGCCAGGACTGCCGCTGATTCTCCTGCGACCAGGACATCGTCAAAGTATGGGCAGATGCCAGGTATATTTTTTAGTGTTCATTCCATGATATTTTGGAACAACCTGGGGGCTATGCTTAACCCAAACTGCAGGTGGTGCACCCATGAGTAACTATGATTTGTGCCTTGGTGGTAGTGTCGACTGGCAAATGTTGGTATGCCTGGGTGAGATCTAGCTTTGCAAAGACTTGACCTCCTTGCAGCAAGGCGAGTATGTGGCTTACCACCGGAACCGGTTAAGCCTGCTGTTGCAGTGCCTTATTTATGGTACATTTATAATTGGCACATATGTGCACGTCCCCATTGGGCTTGACTGAAATTACTATTGGAGTCTCCCACCAGCTGCTGTCCACGGGCTGGAGTACTCCTTGCTGTCCAGTTCCACATCTATCTTCGGCTTCAATGCAAAGGGAACTCTGCACGGTTTTAGTCGGATGGGCATTACCGTTTGCTCAAGGTTGAGGGAATTGGTGCCCCCTTGTACTGCCCCAGCTCCGAACTGAACACATCGGCATATTGCTGGCATACTCCGGCTAACTCATCTAAATTGGATTTGATGGACGCCGGTCATGCTGATGCCCAGGGCTTCGAACCAGTCCAGCCCTAGGAAGCTGGTGCGTTGTTCTTCCACCATTACTACGCTGAGGGGATCCTCAAATTCCTTGAAATTCACATGGACAATGGCCTCCCCCCTTATAGGGACTCTACAGTGCTGAAAGTCCATTAAGATCAAACTGGATGGTTTAAGCAGGACTACCGTCTGCTTTGCTTGCAGATGTGGTCAAATGTTTTGGAGGAGATAATGGACAGTGCTGATCCAGTATCTAGCTCCATGGGGCATGGGATGGCTTGCAGCCTTAGCTGTACCCTAACCTTTTGCTTGAGAACACATTTAGCTCCTGTGCTTTGGATCTGTGGTCTTCCCAAACAGTGTTTGATTTGGGTCTGCCCTGGGGACCATTTTCCTCTTGGCTGTTGTGTTGGGGTTTTCGTGTCCTGCTGCCGGTCTTGGCAGACCTTGGTGATGTGGCCCTGCTTTCTGCAGGCACGGCATACAGCTGTGCAGAATCTGTACTCCGCTTGTTCATACTGACCCCTGTAGCTTGCACATTTCTGTGATGGAGCTGCTAGTTCTGACGATTGTAGCCGTCGAGGTGGCTCTCGTCACAGCCAGTCGACCTCTTTGTCCTTGCTGGATTCCGCGGAGCCTTCGGCAGTCTCATGATTGACTGCTGCGGGGCTGGTGTGTGTTTTAGGTGGCTGGAGAGTCTTCATTGCTCCTTCGGCAGCCTCGTCTGCCATGGCTTCCTTCAGCGCATCTTGGAAGTTCAATTTTTCTGATGGTGAAGAGGCGTTGTTGCAGTTCTCTGTTCTGCAACCTACAAATGAGCCTGTCTTGGAGATGGATCTTCCAGGTCAGGCAACTCACAGTTGTGGGAAGCTTGTCAAAGGGCTGCCACAAACTCCGCTGCCAACTCCCCTGCCCTCTGGTCCCGTTGCTCGAATGCGTAATGCAAGGCGATGACTGATAACCTGTGTGTTAACCAAAGTGATCCTTGAGTCTTCTCTTTAGGTCAGCATAGGTGATTGTTTCTATGCTGGCCGGAGCTATTAGGTTTTCTGCAATATCAAATGTGTCTTGCCCACAGACACATAGCAACATTGCCACCTTCAACCAATCGTCCGTGATCTGGTTTGCACAGAGATAATTGTCCACCTGGGAGATGTATGTGCTCCACTGTTTGGGGCGGGTTATGTTGAACTCTTGGATTCTTCCCAATTTGGCCATTCTTGGGAGGTTGGGTGTGTGGGGTCTTGCCTGTGCCACTGTGGTTGGAGCTTTGCTGATCCTAGGAATCCTGGGGACAGATCCTCAGGTCTGTGGTGCCTCCAGTATGTTTTACTGGTAGACAGATGGGGAGCAGGGTCCCGCCAGGGTTTGTAGCCTGGTTTCTCACCGGTCTGTTGATCAGCACCATCCCATTTTCGTTGCCACTTTTATATAGTGGGTTGTCAATAGGCAAGGAACAACACAGCATCAAAGCATCTCTTTATTGTCTCCCGAAAACAAGTGCTCAACTACAGGTAATGGCCAGTAATTATACACATAAGCCCTCTGATGTTCCTCCAATTACCTGCCTGAATTCTCCCGCCCCAAATACAAATGTTCCCGCTGAAACTGTTGGGACTGACCATTAAGCTAGTCCCTGAGGGCTAGCCTCGGCTTGGCAGGAAATGCCTACTTAGCTTCTCCACAATAGCTGAGGGTCCATGGCTTGTTCCTTACATTCCAGTACATAACACTATACACAATATTAGTTTAAATCAGTCAAGTTACTAAAATGGGATTCAACTTTATTCTGCATTGGTCAGGCCATGTTTTGAGCACTGAGTCCAATTCTAGATACTATTGTTGAATATTTCAGATAACCTGGAATGGCTTCAGAGAATCCTTATCAGGGGATAGGAAAACAAGGTGTAGGCCTGAACTGGGAATGTTTAGCCTTAAGGAAAGAAAAGACTGGGGTTAGAGGGTAATATAATGGTACTCTTCAAGTACCAGAAAAGATGCCTGTAGAAAACCAAGACTTCTTAGTCACCCCAGAAGTTAGGACATGGAATAATAGTTTTAACAGTAAACATGAATACCTGGAGAGCTGGTACATCTGGACACCACCTGTTTTGAGTGCTTCTCTTTGGATCGCTGCACTTAGTGGGTTGGATTCAATGGATGATTTAGCCTGTTTTTCTCTGATACCTGCTTCAGCAGAGTTTCCTTGCTGATTATTATTAACATTTCATACATATTTTTAATTATTGTGTGTGGAGTTTTGCTGATCTGTATGGAAGAGTATTAAAGAAAAAAACAACACAGATTGTTTTTGCGCATAGAACTGAGCTTCCGATGCTGGATAGGAGTTATGCTGTATATCTTTTTTGACCCAAATTTTGCCATTTCTTTATAGGAAGCGTCCGTGTAGGAAAGATCATCATGACTGCTGCAGCAAAACAACTGACACCATTGGTTCTGGAGCTGGGCGGTAAAAGTCCCTGTTATGTAGATGAAAACTGCTGTTTCCCGAATGCAGCCAACCGAATTGTATGGGGAAAATTCCTCAATGCTGGACAGACATGCATTGCACCAGATTATGTGATCTGTACAGTTGAAACACAGGAAAGATTGATGCCTTACTTGCGCCAAGCTATCCGTGAATTCTTTGGAAATGATCCCAAGGGGTCAGCTGATTTTGGTCGCATGGTCAATGACAGGCATTTCCAGCGCGCCCGAGCTTTGCTGGAATGTGGCCGGGTGGCCATTGGTGGAGAGACCGATGAGTGTGAGCGTTATATTGGTGAGTATACAGCTTGGGGCTGGAGGAAGAATAAAAGGAAAGATTTGGAGTTTGGGAAAGGTAGAAAGACATTTCATGAACACTAACTAGTAAGCTTTTAGAGAAATTGATGTGTTCACTATGAGTCAAAATGACTTATTGTACAAAATCAATTGTTGTTTTTAACAATTAGTTAAATTAGTTAGTTAACAATTAGTTTTGTCCAACTCTTGGTAACATTATAGGCAAATGCTCTCCATGCTACCCTGTCAAGCACAGCTTCTAACTGTAGTATGTTCAACTTTGCATCAGATCTGATATTAAGCCAGTGTGTTCTTTGTTTCCTCCTCCTTCTTTGTCCACTAACCATTCCTAGTCTTCTCCAATGAATTTGCATGCATAACATGGCCAAAGTAAATCAGAGTCTTATGATTTTAGCTTCCAGTGATGTGTCTGCTTTTGTACAACTTAATCAAATAATCAAGCTTATTAAGAATACATGATTAGTAGATATAGTTTAGATCAACCTCCCAGGTTGATGCTTACCAGATGTGTTGGATTGTCATTGGGCAAACAGGCTTGGGATTTTGAAAGTTGAAGTCCAAGAAAGCTAACTTCAACAAACTAAGAGAGATTAGGAAAAACAAAATCTATGTATGGAAATACAGTGTTAAAAAGAGAGCAATTAACTAATGGAACAGCTTGCCTCCTGGAGCTGTGGATGCTTTATCACTGGAGGTTTTCAAGAAAAGATTGTGCATTCATTTGTACAGGATGGTATAAGGATCTTGCCTTGGGCAGGGGTTGGACGAGAAGATCTCAAAGGTCCCTTCCAGCCTTATGATTCTATGATCTGGCAAGTGTCAGACTGGGAAAGTGTTTTAGATAAAGCAAGAAGGCAGTCATGTTCTCCTGGGTTTGCATATTGGAACTGATATCCTGGGGAAAGCTAACGCTCTCCAAATAAAGGTATGGCATATAAATAGAACACGTCTTGATGTGATCTTTTGGCCATTACAGCTCCAACAGTGTTGGCAGATGTGAAAGAATGGGAGTCAATCATGCAAGAGGAAGTTCTTGGGCCCATCTTGCCAATATTCACCGTGAATGATATGGAGGAAGCCATACATTTCATCAATTGCAGAGAACGCCCACTAGCTGTATATGCCTTCTCCTGTGATTCAAAGGTATACTCTTTAAGCCACAGAATATTGTATTTGGAAGAGTTTGTATTATTTCCCATAACCCCACCCATGATGGCCAAATGAAAGGAAACTTGCACTATGTTCAAAATATGTTTGGTGGTGAGCTATGATGAACCAACATGGTAGCAGTTCTTTGTCCACTGCTAATATAGTTTGGAAGGTCTAGGCCAGGGGTAGGCAACGTTGGCTCTTTTATGACTTGTGGACTTCAACTCCCAGAATTCCTGAGCCAGCATGGTTGAAGTCCATGAATTATAAAAGAGCCAAAGTTGCCTACCCCTGGTGTAGGCCAACTCTCTGCAGCCAACTCTCTGTGGCCATCTTGCCGCGGCCAACTCATCACAGGAAGATTCACCACATGGATAAATGTTATCCACTACTTTTTCTTCTACTTTATTTCCATTTTTGTCAATGAAAATAATGTTGAAGAAACAGTGGTGGATAATATTTATTGTGTTGAATTATCCCATGTTGATTGTCCTATGGCGAGTTGTCCTGAAGCAAGATGGCTGCGGTGAGTTGCAGCATGCATGGCGAATTGGCTGCGGTGAGATAGCAGTGGTGAGATGGCCGCACCGAGTTGGCTGCAGTAAGATGGCTGCAGCAAGCTGACCACAGCAAGATGGCCATGACGAGTTGGCTGTGGCGAGTTGTCCCATTCCGTAGTTTGGATATAGAGGGAAAGCCCAATTCCAGTCTTATTTTACCAATAAGCTTATGTTAAAAATAATTGGCTCATCCACACGTTCATAATGCAAAGAAAACAATATTATAGTACTATTTTATGATTATGTCATCAAAGCATAGCCTCCCTCGCATCACCAGCCCACTGCTGAGGAGGTGGTTCTAAGTTGCTCTGGTGCGATAATGATGTTTTCCCTTCTATTGTGCCACAAGACCTTCTGTGCAGACATTCTGGGGCATCTGAAACCCTCTGGAGGTTGGCACTCTCCTGGATTCCAGTTGGCCCAGATGTCCCTTTCCTGTGTAACTGCTGACTTCTGTGCCTTGATGCTCATTTATGCTGTGGATGTGCAACCTATTATATTTTTGTTCTGAGTTTGAACTTGGGAATATTCATCTTGTAGATGTAGAAGATCAAATGTGGGTTTTCTAGATCAGTATTCCCATTGCCACCCAAAAATCAAGGTTTTGTACAACTTGCATGGCAGCTTCTTCCCTGCACTGTGCACAAGTGCTTACTTTCACTATGGCACTTTTCTTCTTTTAAATCATGTGATATTTTTAAAAAGTTTGATACTTAGAATGATTCTTTTCTTCTGACTAGAACTTTTCTAAATATTTTATGTGATTTCCAACTCCCAGAAGAAGAGGTGTGGCTAAATTAAAATACAACCATGTAACTATACTGAAAATCCAGTAGCCAAGGAGAACAAAATTAAGCAAATAATAAAGTGAGAGTTTGAACACTGACTACATCCCACCACATGTTCAGGAGAGCAACTAGTGGTTATACTGTGTGAGGACAGCTTTATTACTGGGCTTGTTTTTGAGGTGTTGTATATGTTATAGATTGTGGAGAGACATGTCATATACAAACATACCTTCCTCCCATCTCAAATGTCCTCTCCTAGAAGCCTTGCTAGGTTGATACATTCTGCCCTTCCTTCCAGGATTGGAGCTGTTTGATAATTACCTGTGGTCTTACTATTTTCCAAGGAGCTTTACTCCATCCTTGGTCTGGGAAAGAGAGAGGCTCCCACATGTATTGTCCTTTGGGCAAATAAATAGTGGGGAAAAATGAAATAATTTCTATAATTATCCTGTCCTTGTAGCATATAGCTATGTGACTAATTATTTCAGTCTATTCTTCTTTTGGAGACAGATCAATTTTGCAATCAAACTTTATTTTTCAAAACACTAGGATATATATCATCCAATTTACAAAATGCACACCATGCTCTTGACAGACCAAGATTTTGGTTGTCTGCTTAATTAGTAAGTTTGGGAGAAAGACAGTTTTAAAGTTCTGTATCAGATCCCAAGGAATTGGCAAAGAGAAAAATCAATATTCAACTCACTCTCAAATTATACAGAATGCCTTAACTTTCCAGAGAAATAGGAATAAGAAAGAACACGTTTTCTAATAAAGAGGGGAAAAAATAAAAGTTAGCACAATCTCTAATCATAGCAGTTACACATTCCTAATAATCTGAATCCTGAAGCAAAGTCCTCTGTTTCTCTGTCCCTGGACCTCCCCTAAATTCTTGAAGGTAATTTCAGCTATTTATCAGAGCTGGAGGGGAGATGGCATCCTCCATTATCCCCCCAAATTCAGGTACCAACATTTCTTGCTCTGTAACTTATAATTCTGCTGTTGGATTTTAAAAGAACAACTTTTCCCTTTACGTGGGAAAAGAGAAGTTGAGACAAATTCCTGAGCATACTGGCACTGCTCGACTTATGCCTGCAATAGAGCCCAAAATTTCCATTGCTAAGCAAGGCAGTTTTAAGTGAGTTTTGCCCCCATTTTACGACCTTGTTTGTCATAGTTGTTAATCAAATCTGTTATGTATGGGGATAATAAAATATAGCAGCAGCTCATTGTGACCATCAGGTGGCGCTGTACTGTATCTGGATTGGCTGGTAGCGCTCGGCGGGAAAACCCAAATAAGAGATTGGCTGTCAGTGCACCTGGCCAAGTATGTAAGGGGGTACAGGTAACCCCTTTGTTCGCTTTGGTACTGCTACCAATAAAGAGCTGCCATGCTGAGTCCTTTGTCTGTTGTCTGACCATGCGGCCAAGAACCCACTACACAATAAAATCACAGCAGTTGTCAAGTGAATCATGCATTCATTAAGTGAATCTGGCTTCTCCCATTGACTTTGCTTGTTGGAGGCCAACTAGTAAGACTACAAGTGGTAATCACATGACTTTGGGACAGTGCAACTGTCATAACACATGCCCATTGCCCAAATTTTGATACATGACTATGGAGAAGCTGCAACAGTTTTTAAATGTGAAAACCAGTCATGTTCCTTTTTTTAGTGCCGTTGTAACTTTGAATGGTCACTAAATGAATGGCTGTAATCGAGGACTACCTGTATTCTGCAAAGCCCTTGCTTGAGACAGGGCATGGATTATATTAACTGAACTTGTCATTTTTATTTCTATTCAACACTCTTGGCTCTGTATGAAAAGAGCACAGAAGTAGAAAACAGGATGGGTGAGTCTAAAAGGGTCATTGGCATTTTTGATCTCTTGACAATTTTACTAAGATTCATGGAGAATCTTTATTTTTGCCTTCCAATTGACTTTTAGGAAATGGCTAATTGACTACATCAGGGCCCTTCAAACCTGACCCTTTTATGACTTGTGGACTTCAACATGCCTGGCTGAGGAATTCTGGGAGTTGGTCCACAAGTCATAAAAGGGCCAAGTCTGAAGACCCCTGGACTACATCTACAACATCAGCCATTTTGTGAGTGTGTCTGTGGCACATTTTCAACATTCCAAGTATTTGTAGTGGCACAGAAGCTAAAGGCCCTTGTTTGTATCGTGTCCCATATTATTAAAGAGCTGGGACTTGATCAAACTCACGTTTGGAAGATTAAGAACGGGACTCTTAATATGCTTCTATTCTTTTTCTCTTTATAGGTTGTGAACCGGTTACTGGATTGTACTACCAGTGGTGGCTTTTGTGGTAATGATACCCTGTTGCAGGCATCATTGATTACCCTACCGTTTGGTGGCATTGGTATGATTAACTTTCTACGTTATCTTTATTTCTTACTTCCATTCTTATCCTTCCCTTTCAACCAGACAAGTTCTCCCTCTGGATGATGTTTTTCATCAGATTAAAGACAAAAATGTTAAAAGTCCATTTTAAACCATTTGCAGGTTAAGTCAAATTGCTCAAATAGTAAATATCCCTCTGTGCTATAAGCTAGGTGGTTGTCTATACACTACTAAAACTTGATTCATGTAACCTTTAACTGGGCAAAACAGCGCTCCATAGGACAAACTTTTTGACTCAAGGTATTTCAAACGGGCTAACTTACAGAATGTGTCCAAAATCTAGGACTCAGGACTCCAGTGAAATTGAAATTTGGCAAATTAAATAAAACCATTCTATGACATGAAATGATCATAAAACAGCTTAGGACATAATACAAAATGTCATAAAACACTTTTGGTGCTGATGTTTGATTGTGCTATAGTACAGCTCCAGCATGAGCTATTTTCAAGGCAGATACTTCTCTGAAATGTATCCCAGCTTTTTCCAGTAAAGGAAGTATATTAGAAGCTCTGCCACTGTTGAAGGCATTGAGGAATCCAGTAAGGAAATATCACTGAAAGGATGACCCAAGGGATGACAGATGATCTGATCTATAAAGAAAATGAGACAGCAGGAAATCTCCTGGTCTACATTATACTGGAAAGCAGCTGTCATAGGAGGAGGCTCATTATTTTAATTTTGTAAGTGGTGATAACAAGATAAAAAAATAATCAGCTCTGTTTCAATAGGGTCATACCTAACCTAAACACAGCTTCTTAACATGCTGTGTAAATCAACATTTGAGATGATAACCCGCCCCCCCCCCAAAAAAGCAATAATTTCATTTTATTGGGGATTGAGGCAGTTGCAGTTCACCAATCATGAAACACAGCAGACCAGGAAATTATTATCTAACCAAGCTTTGTTTGTCTATGTGGGATTTTCTTCTTTAATCTCTTCTTTAAGAGTAGTTGTTCAATATCCATTGAATATAAACCTTTTGTAGTAAGTACTATGAAGAAAGAGATTTTTAAAGGCAGCTATTCTAGTCTGAAAGGGACGCGGTGGCTCAGTGGGTTAGGACGCTGAGCTTGTCGATCAGATGGTCGGCAGTTTGGCGGGCCGAATCCTGAGTGCCGCGTAACAGAGTGAGCACCTGTTACTTGTCCCAGCTTCTGCCAACCTAGCAGTTCGAAAGCACGTAAAAATGCAAGTAGAAAAATAGGGACCACTACGGTGGGAAGGTAACAGTGCTCCGTACGCCTTTGGCGTCTAGTCATGCCGGCCACATGACCACGGAGACGTCCTCGGACAAGCGCTGGCTCTTCGGCTTTGAAATGGAGATGAGCACTGGCCCCTAGAGTTGGAAACGACTAGCACACATGTGCGGGGGAACCTTTACCTTTACCTTTATTCTAGTCTGATGAACAAGAATACATTCAAGGGCTGCTCAGGTTGTGTTGTCAACTGAAAGATGAGTCAGCAAGATTTGATCTGAATTTTTTTTTTTAATATTGCAGGGTGCAGTGGATTTGGCAAGTACCATGGCAAGTTTACCTTCGACACTTTTACTCACTTCCGTGGCTGTCTTTTGCGTTACATAGGCTTGGAAGCAATCAACAGAATACGCTACCCACCATACAGTGATAGTAATTTGAGAATGGCGGTCGCTAGTATGGAAGTCAGGCGTAGGGGCATGTGTACTTTGTTGTAAGGCATTGAATCACATCACCTGTGTTCTTAAGAAACGTCTTCCAACAATTTTGCTGTAGAGTTGAGAGTTTTTTCCCTTTCATCAGCTGGTCCTAGAATGTAGCCTCACCACCTTCAAAGATCCTTGAAAAGCACTCTTTTCTGACAAACTTTGTTTTTACCATCTTTGCTTGTTACATTTTTTCTTTATCCTGTACCACCTTCAATAAATTCAACATTTAGTAGTGGTTAGAAAACTTAGGGACCCTCCAATTCTCTTTGCACAGTTGTTGGATATACGACATGTTTTCAATTCCAGCAAGGACACATAAATTAACATTTATGTGTAAAGTTTCAACTTGCCTTTAACACATGAAGTTAATTTTGCTTAAAAATCTACAAGCCTCACATTCTTTGCTAAAAATGGACAAGTACAGCTCCTCTTTATAGCGGAGCAATCATTCTGATTAACATACAGTAGTGGCCAAAATTGTGGAAACCTTTTGGGAGAAGTGTACAGTAGAAATGCCACCTTTGGTTAAGTTTCCACCAATTTGTCTTCTAATTTCTTTATAACTGTAGCCTTGTTCACTTAGTAATACTATTTTACATCACTTTCTGGGCAACCAGTCAACTCTTTGCATTATTACTTGAATTTTATTACATTTTACAAGCTCACTAAATGAAAGAACACAAAAAAACCCCAACCAACTTAATAGCAATCACATAACACACTGACAAATGTCCTCCTCTCAGCTTCAATACATGACATCAATAACTGAATCCTACTGTGATCTGATTGGCTCATTGCCAAAACAAGATGACACCTGATTGGCTCTCTAAACACTCATGCTCATTGGCTACAATCAGATGAAGGAAAGCTACCTGATATCAACCTAAGCAAGTTGTGCTTCCTTTTTCTGGTTATTTAGCTACATCTTTTCATAGAATACAGTACAGATAATTGAACAAACTTTGTTGCATTACATTCTTGATTAAATTCTTTCTATTGATGTATAATTTTATGGTACTACTCCAAAAGAAGTGGTGTTATTAGGCATCAAATGTCAAAAATACACTTTTCCCAAAAGTTTTCCACAATTTTGGCCACTAATGTAGTTGTAGAGTAAGCGTAGCAGCATGGATGGTCTTTGTAAAATGATCAATTATTTCCTAGCAAATATTTAAACATTGGATTCATTAAACCAGAGGTCACCAACCTTTGTTGGTTGGCAGACTGGAGGAAAAGGGAGGGGGAAGCATTTTACATGAATGCATGCATGCACATGAGGCGTGAGCACATATGCGCCACAAACGGCGGCGCTAGCGCCCTTGTGATACTGGTCCTGTCCTTGTGTGGCACAACACCTTGCTTCCGCGTCCCATGGCATGGCGGCAGCCATTTTTGCACCTTGCAGCAAGGCAGAGACTCATTTTTATGCCCTGTGGTGCGACGGCAGTTTTTGCACCCCGCGGTATGGCGGTAGCCCATTTCCACACCCCACAGCGCAGTGGCATTCATTTTTGTGCATTGCAATATGGTGGTGGCCCATTTTTGCGTCCTGCAGCTCAGTGGAGCCCATTTTCACACCCCATGGTGTGGCGATGGCCCGTTTTTGCGCCCTGAGGCATTGTGGCAGCCCATTTTAGCGCATTGCTAGCACAAGTGAGGGGATGTGCGTGCATGTGCACACACACTGGCCAGTCTGTCTTGCAGCCCAGTGGCCAGTAGGCCACGGCCCACTACCGGGCTGCGGCCCACAGGTTGGGGACATGTTGAGATTTCATATAGCTTTGCATTTTCAGGCAAATGTTTTCCTTCTGTAATAAAGATCTTGAATCAAACCATGCAAATAGTTGACTAATTATTTAATAGTGATATTGACATAGTGAATTACCTAATATAATAAAATTAATAATAAAATTAATAAAAACCTAATAAAATTAGCCAAAAAATCATTCCTATACCAGGAGATTTTGATTGAAATGTAGATATCAGGAAACAGAGGCAACAAAGATTTAAAGAATAAATGCTCAGGTGAAGGTGTAAGGAATTTGCTACAATAAAAATAAAGAGTATCTTGATATTTTAAAGGGAGAGGCCAGTTTAGAGAATACATCTTGGAGTAAAATAAGGTAAAGGTAAAGGTTCCCTCGCACATGCCTGCTAGTTGTTTCCGACTCTAGGGGCTGGTGCTCATCTCCGTTTCAAAGCCGAAGAGCCAGCGCTTGTCCGAGGACGTCTCCGTGGTCATGTGGCCGGCATGACTAGATGCCAGAGGCGCACGGAACGCTGTTACCTTCCCACCGTAGTGGTCCCTATTTTTCTACTTGCATTTTTACATGCTTTCGAACTGCTAGGTTGGCAGAAGCTGGGACGAGTAACAGGCGCTCACTCTGCTACGCGGCACTCGGGATTTGACCCGCCAAACTGCCGACCTTCAGATCGACAAGCTCAGCGTCCTAACCCACTGAGCCACCGCGTCCCTCTGGAGTAAATCACAGTCAGGTAAACCTGTGTTTCTTGAATGGATACAAAGAGTTTTCAAGGAGTAACAAAATATTCTGTAACAATGATTACAGAATCATTAACAGTGTTTGACAATGATGCATCCTCTTTGAAATTTTCCAATCTTTAAATGTTTAAGCTGGGTAGAGTTCAACTCCTAGAATCCCTTAAGTCAGCATAATGATTGGGGAAATTCTGGGTGTTGAAATTCACTCAGCTTAAATTAAATTCTACAAGTACAGTATCTCCATCCAGAATGCATTCCCTTTGTTTTTGTTTTTTTGCAGCAACTATTCCCCTAAAACTAGAGGCATTTATACATTTATCAATACTGATGAACAGTTATTGAGAGATACATATTTAATTAGTTGATTTAATTAGTTGTCTATTACTGGAAGAAGAGAGAATGTATTGCATGGTGTAATAACCTATTTAGTTTGAAGAAGCTTACAAGTACCATGGAATTACTAATGGACAGTCATCACACTGTTTTTTAAGCACTTGATTGACATCATCAGAGCAAGGGCTGAATGATAAGGGAGTCAGTATATATGTATATGTATATGTATATGTATATGTATATGTATATGTGTATATATATATATATATATATATATATATATATATATATATATATATATATATATATATATATATATATATATATATATATATATATATATATATATATATATATATATACATACATATACATATATACTGACTCCCTTATCATTCAGCCCTTGCTCTGATGATGTCAATCAAGTGCTTAAAAAACAGTGTGATGATATATATATTAGTTAAGTGTTCTCCAATATGTTCACCAGGTTTTAATCTAGAGCCATGGAACTTGGACAAAAGCAAACATGTAGACTCAATTGACGTAGGCCGATAACATGCTTCTAATTGAGTCCAAATTTGTTGAGCAGTTGCATCTTGTGAAATCGTAAGCTGCAATTTAGTGTCCATTGACATCAATAATGTTGTGCAGGCTTTATTATTCAAGTCCCATATATCAGGAGTCCATGGCTGGTTAGGAGGATTAAATACCATGAAATGGGTACCTTCTCTGCGGAGCAAAAGTCCAGCTTCACTGACCCATGCCCTGTAATTTTGTCCTGACCGCTTCAATTTCGAGTCGCCAACCAGTGGTACAATAGAAGATGCCTGTTGAGGAACATGCATTTGAGGTACTGGCTGTGCAGGTTGTGCAATCCGGACTTGACCTGCAGGAGGCACCGGTGGCGCCTGTGCCAAGACTTGCGGAAGATGCATTGGAACTGCTGCTGGTACCGGTGCTGGCTGTGGCTGTACTTGAGCCGCAATTCCACCCTGGCCAGCAGGAGGTGCTGGCGCTTGAGCTGCTACATTAAGTTGGCCTGCAGTTAGCACTGGCCTTTGTATTTGAGAACCCAGTGGAGCTGTACTTGGGCTGAAGGCTGCTGTGCTCCATCTGGGACAGGAACCTGGATAGTAGCAGTATTAATAGGAGTTCTAGCGCCATCAGGGATCGGTGTTGCAGCTTGAAGCAATGATTGATGAAGAGACATCTGTGAAAATGCGTACTGCATTCTTTGTATTTTTTTCATGTAATAATAACTCATATAGTAATTTATCTTCACCAGCAGATGGTGTTATAACATTAGATTCAGGCATCACCGTAGCCTTGCGTGTCATTAGATCCTGCTCTACATCAAGTGACTGTGACGCAGGTGTTTTCTGTTCCCCTTCGTCTAACATAACACCCACTGGTGGGAGTGGCTTTGGCTTGGAAGAAGGCAATATGGCAGAATCTGGGATTTGAATAACAGCAGAGTCCCTCTCATGCTGCTTAATCATTGAGGCATATGCTTTTGCCTGTTGCAGCCCTTGTTCAAAAAACTCAATGTGATCAAAATAACTTTGCACAGCCTTCTCATGCGGAGTTTGTTCAGGGCTAGGAGGAGAATAATAAATTACATCCTTCCCTAGTGAAACTTTAGGTCTGGCACCGAGCCACTCATATTCAGCATGAGCCCCTTGAGTGTAAACTCTTCCTGGGGCGACTGCCTGAGAGCTTGTAACATCAGAAAACAGTGTGACCGACCTGAAATCATCTGCTGCAGCTTCTTCTCCAAGACGCGTGGCAGAAGCAAGTGGAGTCTGTAAACTTGAAGGAATACGCCTGGGTGAAGTGGCCTCCTCCTATTCGTCAGACTGATAATGAGCGTCCTTTTTGCCTTTCCTCCCGCTCTTCTTTTTCGGCATATTTCAGTAATTAAGCACAGCGTTCCTCAGTCGCTGACCTAACTAACTGACTCATAGCCTATAAGTTTATCAGCATCAAAAAAACAACCATCCTCTGCTACCATGTCAGGGAGTAAATCAAAAACTCCCTATCGGAGGGTGATAAACCGTGGTTCATTTGATGCATGATGAACATCAGGTAAAAATAAAGAAACCCGAAGCATATATTCTACTATAGCATCTTTTAATTACAAAGAAACTTATAAAAACAAAGGAAGACTCATGACTACATGTCTATCTCACCAGACAGCACAAAGAGAAGGAAAGAAGTAAACTTTTTGTCTGGACATGCACACATCATAGTAGATCCAGACATGAAACCAAAACATGGCTGGACATGTGACAATCACCTTGGTTACAATGATAAGAGTACAATACAGCTGGCAGAAAAACAGAGTCAAACGTGCTGAGCTGACAAAACAGAAAAAACACAGTGACATGGGTGGGGTGGGTGTTTGGTTTTTTATTCCCCCCATCTGCTGGGTGGTTGCAGCAGGTTTTGGTTACTTCACATGACCCTGGGACACTGTGACCATCATAAATATGAATCAGTTGCCAAGCATCTTAATGTAAATCACAAGACCCTGGAGATGCTGCAACATTCCAGCTGATTGGTGCTTCTTCTGGGCTCAGAAGCGCCAGGATCAGTGCAGAGCTCAAGCTGGAGCCTGGTGCTGATCCTGGCACTTCCACTGAGCCCTGATATCCCTGCAGCTCCAGCCATCTCTCGCTCAGGATTGTGCGGTGCTGCCACCGGTTCAGCTCATTCCCTTCCCCCGCTACTTTTCTAGGATGGTCGCGTACCACCTGCCAGGTGCCAATGTACCACTTTTGCCCAGGTTAGCCTGGTGCGCCAGTTGCGACCCTACCTGGACCGAGATGCCCTACGCACAGTCATTCATGCGCTCGTGACCTCCCGGTTAGACTACTGCAATGCTCTCTACATGGGGCTGCCCTTGAGGACCACTCGGAGGCTTCAGCTGGTGCAGAATGCAGCTGCGCGATTTGTGATGGGGGTTTCCCGATACTCCCATGTAACACCTCTACTCCGCGAGCTGCATTGGCTTCCGGTTGCCCTCCGGGTGAGATTCAAGGTGCTGGTGATGACCTATAAAGCCCTAAATGGCTTTGGTCCGGGATATTTGAGGGAACACCTGCTGCCAGCATCAACTTCCCTTCGTCCTGTACGCTCCCACAGGGAGGGCCTTCTCAGGGTGCCGATGGTAAAAGATTGCCGACGGATAACACCCAGGGGGAGGGCCTTCTCTGTGGGTGCGCCTGCCCTTTGGAACCAGCTGCCTCTGGAGCTTAGGACTGCCCCCGACCTTCGCTCATTTCGCCGGGACCTGAAGACCTGGCTCTTTGAGCTTTCCGGCCCAGGCTGAGAGTTTTAATTGGGGTTTTTATATTTCTACTTCAGGGACTGAATTTAATCATTTTAAATTGTTTTTAATTTTTGTATTGATCTTTTAAACACCTTGTAAACCGCCCTGAGTCCTACGGGAAAAGGGTGGTATATAAATCTAATAAAATCTAAATCTAAATCTACCCCTACCACTGGTTGAAAAGCCCTGCTTTAGGGTGACTCACAAAATGATTATGAGCAATGACATAACACACCAAAGTTTTTCACTGGAACACTGTAAAAATTATCATGTGCCAGTAATGAAAAATTGCTGAGAATGTAGAATTGAAAAAGTAGTAATACGTTCACAAACAAATGGCGAAAAAAAGGAGAACAAACATATCAGGACAAGATTGAGCAGTCCATCTGCATCTGAAAGACAAAGGTCACATTTTTGAAGACAGTGAAGTTCATATTCTGGACAGAGAGGACCACTAGTTTGAAAGAGGGTCAAAGAGGCCATTGTATTAAAATTGAGGAACCCTTTCTCAGCAAAGGGTGAGAGATATGACACCACCCATCGCCTATCAACACAGTCCTTTGAGCAGTCCCAAGAAGGTTCCAAATCCATTTGCATTCTGATTCAGATGACCCTGAGGTTATAGATAACCCCCAAGTGTCCTCTGCGATTCAGAATGCTAACGACCAAATGACTGCAAAGAATATAAATCCTTCCATTCCTCACCATTCAGCCAGAAGCTGAAGCTTGGATGAGAAGCAAAACGTTTTCAAGGAAAAACCAAGAAAGTCCAACTGCCTTTTAAAACATACCTTTGGGACAACCATGACTTGAATGATCGAGAATCTCCATAGACACATAACACTGCAAAAGGCCCTACATTTGCTTTGGTAGGAATGAAGTGTACAAATTTCACCCTGTGAGGGATAAAGTGAGCCAAATCTATTATTTCGCAGAACTTAAGCAGCGCAAACCAATATAAATATTGGGATGGGGGTAAAAAACGATCCAGACAATATGAATATGGGGTATCCTGCGAACTAGGGTGCCGGTGACAACTACAAATAAGTGGTTTACTAAGCGTAACTAAACTGAGCAACCTAAGCATTATGAAAGATTACCACTTATCGAACCAACATTCTACGAATTTTCCCGATAAGTTACATCTACCAATCAACGCAGGATCGTGGATCAATGATACAATGATTCAGCCAATCAATGACTTAGTCTCAGTTCCAACTGGCGGCACTTAACCTTTTCCCCGCCCCCAAATATTGGGAGGTTTCCGAGCGTTCTACCAAAGCTCGAAGGACGTCCTGCCTCTCGCGGGTCATTTTCAACCAATGGTGTTTCAGCCAAGTAGTGATTGGTCCTAGTTATTCTTGCCGCTTCTCGGCGGCACTGAGCAGAACGGTGGTTTCCATCACTGCTTTTGCGGGTAAGTTCTTGACTTTTTTTTTGTCCTACTTGGCTTTCCGTGGGACCAGGAAATTCTTGCGCTGAGAGAAGTGTCGGGGTGGGGTGGGGGAGACGCGTAGTAGCGTCGGACTCTGGGACCTTCAAGAGTGGCCCGAGGACGTAGAAATGCGCATGCGTTACTTAGGCTGGTGCTAGCGCAAGCTCCTGGCGAGATTTTCAGGCCCAAGAAAGTAACCACGAAGCGATTTGCGCATGCGTGCCATTGTTGTCTGGCGTTCGATGGAGTAAGTCTTCCGAAGAGTTGGAAGGGGCGATTGTTTTCTGCGGAGTCTCGTGACTTTGAAGCTCTCTGCGCTGATTCCTTTGTTCTCTGAATGTAAGCAGCGGCTTGCGCACAACATTGTCCATGTTTCCAGCGTGGTTGGGTGGCCCAGGGCCTGTGACTGGGGATTCAGAATAGTTTCTGATATGATTTCCATGTTTGCAGCTCTTTGTATTTTCAAAACAAGCGTGTCCTGTTTGGGTATTTTTGGTGCACGTTCCCACACGACCACCCTCAGCCCAGCAGCTGAGAAAACCGCAATCAATAAAATCCTACTTATCGAACCAAACTTGACAAGCTGTCTCAGACACACTTTCACAGAGCAACGTCAAGATTTAAATCCAAGGACTGCATTATTCGTGGATAAATGGGCACGGGTTATAGACGAGTAAATGCTCTGTCTTGTGAACTTGAAATGTTGTCTCACAAGACTTTTAAGTTATTTTTAATTGAATGTATTTAGTTTCTATCCTTTCTTTCCCCCTATGTATTTATTTAGCACCTACCTCATCTGAGTTTTGCAGAACCTGCAAGTATATTCGGTATTTAGGGCACTTTATGATGTTATGGATTTCTATAATAACCAGTGAACCTGGTTACTTTTAAGTATTTTTAAACTTCATTTTTTTCTTGCTACTTTTATAGAGAAGGCCTAGACTCAGACTGAAAATGCATGTCCTCTGGATGGTGCGTCAGGTTTCCCAGACAGGTAAGTAGTGTTGCAAAGTTTCTTCAGGATGAAAACTTCAGAAGATGCAGTTTATGCTGAACATGCTTTGTAGATTGCAGTAAGAAGCTACATGCAACTTAATTGATTGCATTTATTTTTGTTAAAAGCTAACTGGGAATTATAGTGGCAATCTCTTGTAAGATAAATTGGAAGAATGATTCTGACTGGCCCAAAGCCACTAGGTGAAAGCCATAGTCCAGTAGATACTTGATCGTGGATCCACTAGTTCAACTACACTGTTTTTTACCTAGAAACTCACAAAACCTTAATTATACTTATTCATGTAATTAACTGCATTTTCCAGTTAATTAGATCTCTGAGACCAATCACTCAATAAACTGCAGTCTTGATGTGAAGATAGTTGAATTCCATCACATACATAGTGGGAATTTTCTAGTTATTTCATGATTGGTGAGTTTCTTTCAATTATATTACATCTTGGGGATGGAGCTTCCTATATGTTTCTTATCTTAACGATGGAAACCATGCCACTGTTTGGAGGCAGGATATTTCATGATGAAAATTATTAAAGCAGGGGTGTCAAATTGCTGGCCCATGGGCCGGTTTCACCATACCAAAGCTGTGCCCACCCCATTGCCGGCAATGCAAAAAGAGCCGTGACACGTCACGTGATGTAGCGAGTATGACATCTGTGTATTTGGATCTGAGTCAGCAATAGCAATTTCATCCAGTAAGATGAACTGTTCTCCCTTGAATTTTTCTCCTAAATAATGATTAATCAGTATCTAACAAAGTAAAAATATTTATTCAGGTGCTATTGCTGACTTTAACTTTGTATCATCCTTGTGGAATTAAATAGAAGTCTTCAAATAGGTGATAAGAATAGATTGTTGTTGGATTTTGAACAGTTTCTTTGAAATTTTTATCTCTTGAAATAACTGATTAGATCACTTTTTACTGACATCTAAGTGCCAGTCACAGAGAAAGTGCTGTGTAATTGTGTATGTTTGCATATATTGTAAAAGTCATTGTTGATGAAGTGGGAATTTAGTTCATATTTTTCCCCACATCAACCTTAGAATAGTTTCTCTGTCATGTGCTTTTGCTTATTTTATGACATTCACTTTGTCACAAAAATTAATTTTGTACTTTAATTTTAAAATACATAAGAATTCAGATATTATAGCTATGCCCTGTATTTACAGGAGGAATATAAAGGGGACATAAAGATGCTGATGTCAAGTATAGGCATGACATAGCTGTATTCTTGCATTGGGCTAAGTTGTAATATAGTTTCTTTGATTTTGATGTAACTTCTGAACACAGCTATTGTGAATTGTAAATCATTGTTTATAACCTACTGCAATGTGTAAAACTGATCAGTTATGGCTTGTTCTGTGAATCACACTGATTTAATTGGTGCTTAGCATGATATTAGTCATTTGTCATTTATCTTAGTGCCTAATAAGTTGCCTCTAAACACAAGACACTCAAGATTCTTCAAAGAGTCTAGTGGTCTAATTGTATTATGCTTGTTTCAAGATGATCCTCGTCATAATACAGGTAGAAATACAAATACAACTGAGCCCAAAGTTGTCATTGTCGAAATGACTTAAGAAGGTCACTGAATGGTTGCAAGCCAAGGACCACCTGTATTAGCTGCGATTTGATTGACGAGCGGGATGAAAATAATTTTTTGCTTGGTAATAGCCAGCTTACTCAACATTTCTTCTGCTATTTCTTGTTGCTTATGGCTGCCAGACTATATGGATGCTCTAGAACGAGTTTGCTCAAAATTTTAAAAACGCAATATCAAAAGGAACCTAGGTTTGAAAGTTCCTGCTTTGGGGCTTTGGGGATGAATGTTTCTATTTTTGTTGTTACTCTTCAGGGATCCCGATGTCCCTGAATATTACCCGACATCTCAGCAGCACAACCTCCAGAGCTTCTTATAGTAAGTGCATTGTCTGCTTCTCAAAACTCTTAGTAGGGGGTCACTGGAAACTAGCATTTACTAACACAAGATAATTGGATACATTTGGAAGTCATGTTCTATAGATGCTACTACCTTCCTCTTGGGGAACATAGAATTTAATTTGGACAGTTTTTCTCGGTGAGATGTAGTGGCCCAGAAAATTATGCTCTGCTGGTGCAACTTGTAAAGTCATTATTCGTAAGATAATTCATGGATTCTGCTGGGAATAGGACAGGTAAGGAAACAGTTACCGGTGTCCTTGAACATGGACAATGTTCTTTGCAAGATTTTTGCCCCCCCGAAGAACATTGAGACCTATCCTTCTGTTTGTGCAGTTTCCATAGTAAATCTTTTATTAGCGTGGTCATCTTTGTATAATGATTTATTTTATATGTATTTACTGTATAAATTTCATTACAGAAGTTTTTCTACAGGGTAAAAACAATTTGAATTTTAAGTGAAAGATAAAGGAGAAAGTTAATATAAAATTAAAAAAAAATTAGAAAAAAGGGAAAATTTTTTATTTATTTATTTTATTTTAATCCCATTTATATCCCGCCCTTCTCCAAAGACTCAGGGCGGCTTACAATCTAAGCACAAATCAATGTGCTTAGCAATACCCTTCATTCTATGTATATGCCTGCTTATTATTATTTTATTTATTTTATTTTAATTTTAATTCCATTTATATCCCGCCCTTCTCCGAAGACTCAGGGCGGCTTACAAGCTTAGCAGTATTAGGGCTTTCGGGGGCCCCCCAAGCGGCATTATTACAAAGTCAGCTTATTGCCCCCAACAATCTGGGTCCTCATTTTACCTACCTTGGAAGGATGGAAGGCTGAGTCAACCTTGAGCCTGGTGGGATGCGAACCTGCACTAATTGCAGGCAGCTGGTGTTACTTAAAGAGGCATTAGCCCACTGCTCCACCAAGCCCAATAATAAAAAGCAATAAACAAGTGGCTTCTGGTCTTAATAGCAGTATATGTACATTTATATTTTACCCTCTCTAAGGTAACATCAAAGGTTCCTTTTGATGTTCTTCCAAAAAATTGTAATTAAATGGTCTTTCTTATTTGAAATAATACATATAATAATAATAATAATAGAGGGAGAAGTGTTTGACGATTCAAAAGTACTAACATGGAAGGTTTTTTTATTTTATTTTATTTTTTTTATTTTAATTCCATTTATATCCCGCCCTTCTCCGAAGACTCAGGGCAGCTTACAAGCTTAGCAGTAGCCTTCATTCTATGTATATGCCTGCTTATTAGGGCTTTCACACACACCCCAAGCGGCATTATTACAAAGTCAGCATAATTGCCCCCAACAATCTGGGTCCTCATTTTACCTACCTCGGAAGGATGGAAGGCTGAGTCCACCTTGAGCCTGGTGGGATGCGAACCTGCACTTATTGCAGGCAGCTGGTGTTACTTAAGGAGGCATTAGCCCGCTGCTCCACCAAGGTTAGTTGGCAAAGGAAAAAAGCCAGAGTAAGGCTGAAAGAAACTAGGGCAGTGGTGGCTAACCTATGGGACGCATGCCAGAGGCGGCACTCAGAGCCCTCTGTTGGCATGCCTGCTACCGCCGCCCAGAGCAGGAGCCCCACCCAGCACAAAGGAGGCGAAGCGGCCAACTAGCAAGCTCGAGTAGAGGTGGTAGAGTAGAGGTCACCAACCATTGTCGATTGGTGGACTGGAAGAAAAGGGAGGGGGAAGCATTTTACATGCATGCATGTGTGCACAGGGCCGCGAGCATGCACGCACTGCAAATGGGGTGGGGCTAGTGCCTGCGTGATACTAGCCCTGCCCTGTTCTTGCGTGGTGCAGCACCTTGTATCTGCACCCCGCGGCACTGCGGCGGCTATTTTTGCGCCCCTAGTTTTTGCATGCCATAGGCGGCACTCCGAGGTGGCTCCCCCCCCAGAGGGCATCACAGTGCAGCCCTGGCACTTTGCAATAAATAAGTGGGTTTTGGGTTGCGGTTTGGGCACTCGGTTCTAAAAGGTTCGCCATCACTGAACTAGGGTTTTGATTTATTAGAGGTGATTTTATACTACTGTAGAGGGTTGAATTTGGTGGAAATAGATAATTTTTAGAAAATAAAGTAACATAATTGAATAGGTAAGATGTGTAATAAGATTAATAGACTTTTGATTTAAAATGGTGAAAAATAGATAACTTTTAGAAAATAGAATAAGATTATATCCAAATAGATAAGAGGTGTATTTAGAATATTAGATTTTGTTATAAAAAGGGAAAAATGTAGAAGTTGAGATAAGAGAAACTCTGGTCACCTAAAGCTTGGAAATTATAATATACCAAACGTTAAGTTTAATGTTGAGGGGAAATTAAAGCCTTGGAAAAAAGCAATATCAGGACATTGCTTGTATATAAGAATTGAAAGCAAACACAATTAAGATATGTATAAGCTAAAAATTATCGATAAATGTAACAAAGATGGTTTTACTTAGTTGATAACAATAAGAATTATATTAGCTCAATATGAGATGGTAGATATTAAAGGAAAAAGGAAATATCTGATGTTGTAACTTGAGATTTGTGCTAAATATTTATGTATGTAATTGAATTATTGATTACCCAGTCGTCACGTTGTTTTTTAAATGTTTAATTGTAAACTTAGAAAAAAATTATATATATATATATATATATATATATATATATATATATATATATATATATATATATATATATATATATATATATATATATATATATATATATATATATATATATATATATATATATATATATATATATATATATATATATATATATATATATATGGTTCCTTTTTTCTATAATCTACCCTTTCTCATCATCAGATCCATAAATTATCACTTCATTTTTGTGGAGGTATTACCTGTGGAGGTATTATGGCATCTTTCCATTTTTGTATGTTTCTCAGCATTGTTCATATATAAAAATAATCTTTTTTTCTAATAGTCCATTAATCCCAACGAAAAATAGTTCTGGTTTCAGTTGAATTTTAATCTTTAAAATTCTTTGTATCGGTATATGTATTTGAATCCAAAATTTACTGTTTTTTTTTACAAGTCCATGAAGCATGAAAAAAACAAACCAACCTCTTTGTGTATGTCCACAATTCTAACATAAATTTGAAGTACCTTTATACATTCTGGATAATTTTTCTGGAGTCATATGCCAACAAACATGCTCTTATAGGCTATGACATTATGTGAATTTCAATCCTTCTAACCACATGTTTTCCTACTGTTCCAACAGTATGTTATGTCCAAAATTCTCCAGCTATTTTATCATACATTCACTTGTTTGTCCTACATTTAACATTTCAGCAAGAGTTGAAGAGTTTGGCAATTACATGTTCATCTGTGCATTTCAGTTTCAAATTCTGTCTTCTGTTACTCAGTTCCAAATGTCCTGTTGTCTACCTTCAATCTTTCTCTTAATTGTGCACACAAAAACCATTAAAAGCTAAATCCACCTGCAATCAGCTGCTCGCTTTGTTTCGTCTTACATTCTCCATGTTCTTGTTTTAATACTTCTTGCTAGGTTAGCCATGTCTCTTTATTGTTTCTTTCCTATAAAATGCTTCTGTGATGTCTTTGAGGCTTCTGAATGGCAACAATTCCCTCGTTTTGCTGCAGAGTATGTGAATGCAAAGGAGGAGCCAACAGACTGGAAATCGGTCACTGATAAAGCTGCACAGACCCTCTTGTGGACAGAACTTATTCGAGGTGAGAAATAATGAGAAAAGTGATGGCTATTATTTTTGAGCATTAAGCGAAATGACATAAAATGGTTTACCCAAAGGAAGTTACTTGTTCTGTCCTATTATGCTTCCTCTTGTCCTTGCAGCCTAATAGTTGGATATATAATTTACTGTCTTTTTCTAGGCCAGGGGTAGCCAACCTTGGCTCTTTTATAACTCGTGGACTTCAACTCCCAGAATTCCTGAGCAAGCACAGCTGGCTCAGAAATTTTGGGAGTTTCAGTCCACGAGTCATAAAAGAGCCAAGGTTGCCTACCCCTGGCCTAGGCCATACCTGCTGACCTGGGAATTCTGAGAAATCCACACATCTTAAAGTTGCTGAGGTTGAGAAACAGTGTTCTGATGTGTGGATTGTTGTTGTTTTAAATTGATTATCTGGACCCGTACCAATCGGGTTTCAGGCCTGGGCACAGCACGGAGACGGCATTGGTCGCGCTGGTGAATGATCTCTGGCGGGCTCAGGACAGGGGTTGTTCCTCTGTCCTAGTCCTATTAGATCTCTCAGCGGCTTTTGATACCATCGACCATGGTATCCTACTGCGGCGTCTCGGAGTTGGGAGTGGGAGGCACCGTTTTACAGTGGTTCTCCTATCTCCTGGGCCGCTCGCAGTTGGTGTTGACGGGAGGGCAGAGATCCGCCCCGAGGCCTCGTTTGTGGAATTCCTCAGGGGTCGGTTCTCCCCTCCTGTTCAACATTTATATGAAGCCGCTGGGCGAGATCATTCGTTGTTTCGGGGTGGGGTATCATCAGTATGCTGATGATACCCAACTTTTTTTCTCCACCCCGAACCAACCCAGTGATGCCCTCGTCGTGATGTCCCGTTGTCTGGAGGCGGTCCGGGTCTGGATGGGGAGAAACAGGCTTCGTCTCAATCCCGCCAAGACTGAGTGGCTGTGCATATCGGCATCTCGGGTTAACCAGACTATTCCATCTTTAACGATGGGGGGTGAGGTGTTACCCCCCATTAATAGGGCTCGCAACTTGGGCGTCCTCCTGGATTCACGGCTCAGTTTTGAAGATCACATAGGAGCCGTGACCAGGGGGCCTTTTGCCCAGGTTCGCCTGGTGCGCCAGTTGCGACCCTACCTGGACTGAGATGCCCTACGCACAGTCACTCATGCGCTCGTGACCTCCTGTTTAGACTACTGCAACTCTCTCTACATGGGGCTGCCCTTGAGGACCACTCGGAGGCTTCAGCTGGTGCAGAATGCGGCCGCGCGAGTTGTGATGGGGGTTCCCCGATACTCCCATGTAACACCTCTACTCCACGAGCTGCATTGGCTTCCGGTTGCCCTCCGGGTGAGATTCAAGGTGCTGGTGATGACCTATAAAGCCCTAAATGGCTTGGGTCCGGGATATCTGAGGGAACTCCTGCTGCCGGCATCAAGTTCCCTTCGTCCTGTGCGCTCCCACAGGGAGGGCCTTCTCAGGGTGCCGCCGGTAAAACATTGCCGGCGGATAACACCCAGGGGGAGGGCCTTCTCTGTGGGTGCGCCTGCCCTCTGGAACCAGCTGCCTGTGGAGCTTAGGACTGCCCCCGACCTTCGTTCATTTTGCCGGGACCTGAAGACCTGGCTCTTCGAGCTTTCCGGCCCAGGCTGAGAATTTTAATTGGGGTTTTTATATTTCTTCAGGGATTTAATTTAATCTTTTTAAATTGTTTTTAATTTTTGTATTGTTGTTTTAAGTACCCTGTAAACCACCCTGAGTCCTACGGGAAAGGGCGGTATATAAATTCAATAAAATTCAAATTCAACTTCAAATTGGAATGGGCATTTGAAGACAGACTCCTAGTAGATAGGAAATATCTGTATTCTATAAAACTACAGCATGAGGAGGATCCTTGCATTTTAGTCTAACCCTCTCTTTCATGTAGGAATCCAAATTAAAGCAGACATGACAAATCCCTGTCTAGCTTCCCTATCCAGTGATGAGGGAGGCCTCCGTTTCTGAGGGCAGCTGGCTCTACATTGAACCTACTGTTAAGATTTTTTCTACCATTCAATTGGAATTTCCTTTTCCTGTAAATTTAACCCATTTGGTCATCTGTATTTTTGAACAAGGGGGAACAGATCTTCACCCTACTTACTTTGAAGTGGGATATATATACTTGCCTGCTCTTCTGGCGCACACACACACACACACACACACACACACACTCTGAATTTCATAATTTGGCATCCTGGTGTTCTTAAATAAATTGGATTCCAGTTCACATTTGTCTTATGTGGTATGACTGAGAGTATGAAATTGCAGTTCCAGCCCTCCGAGGGCACCAATTTTGCTCTGCTCTGGCTTACTTAAACCAATGGTATAAATTTGTTCCATTTGAAATTAGGTTTAGCTACGACCATGAGTTATGTATTTCGAGAGCCTGCCACTATCAACTATCCTTTTGAGAAAGGCCCATTGAGTCCCCGATTCCGTGGAGAGCATGCCCTGCGCAGATACCCATCTGGAGAGGAGCGTTGCATTGCTTGCAAGCTGTGTGAAGCTGTATGCCCCGCTCAGGTGAGGCTTCTTTTTTCAACTTTTTCTTCTTTTCCCACATGTGCTGCTTTAATAAACTTTTTCAAAAATATTGCAAAATTCGGTGCAAAAAAGCATTTGATTCCTAGCTACTACAGATGAAAATTGTGAGCGGAGTTAAGGAGCTGTCATAGGATGGGCCTAGTGGCTACTCTATGGCTGCATCTTCTTTTTTCGTTTGTGTGATGGAAGATATTTTCCTTGCAGCAGGAAGGAACTAGATGAAGCTCTGGGTAGCTTCCTAAAGCCTGTGCTCTAATATTTTCCAGCCTGGTAGGTGATTTAATTTCCCTTCTGGAAGTACATTCCCAGATGTCCAAGATAGATTAGGTAAGTTGCAAGGAATTCAGTGAAGTCTGGATGTGACAATATATATGTGAATATGTCTCTCGATTGCAGAATTCCATTCACAACCTGTTAATAATGAGAACTGAAACAGTGCTTTTTATTATTTTTTGTATATATTTTATTAATGTTTTTAGGGTTAGGATAAGGGTTGGGTTTTTTAAAATAACATTCTTAATATTTAGCAAAAAGCGTATTGTCTGGGTTCATGTATTTAAAAAACAATAAATAAGAGTTAATTTCTATATTGTCATAATATGTTAGTTAATCGCTCAGTAGTCTTTTTCTTACTAGTATATATTCAATGTTACATAGTACATTTCATGTTCCTTTCTCTCTCACTCGCTTTTCTAGCCATTGGTAAAAATTGTCCCATGTTCTAAACTACACTGAGTCTTCTTTTTCTTTTATCTTTAATGCCAATCTGTCCATTTCTGCACAGTCTAATATTTTCTTAATTAGTTGTTCTTACGTTGGTAAGTTTTCATTTTTCCAATATAGGGCAAATACAATTCTTGCTGCAGTTAATACATGTAAAATTAAGTATATACAATCTTTCTCATAGTTTCCTTCTATTATGCCTAACAGAAACAATTTTGGCTTGAAATCTTTATGTTTTTTAATCATTTTTTCCAACCATATATGTATTTTTGACCAAACACTTAGCTTTAGGGCATGTCCACCAGATATGATAATACGTACCTGATTTTTGTTTACATTTCCAACACTTATTTGATGTATTGAACATTTTCGGTAATCTCACCAGCGTAAGATGCCATCTGTAAAACATTTTGTATAAGTTTTCCTTGTAAGCCACCGCTTTCGTTAATTTAGCATTTCTTTCGCATAATCTTTGCCAGTTTTCTAATTCTATATTATGTCCAAAGTTCTTTGCCCATGTTATCATTGCTTCTTTTACTTGTTTCCTCTTCCATCTTTAGGTTTAGCAAATATTTATAGAGTTTCTTAATCAATTTTTTATCTGTTTTTAGCAGTATCTGGTCAAATTCTGTCTGTTCTTTATAAAATCCCATTGTTTTAGCATCTTTTTCATATCTCGTTTGAATTTGCAAATATAGCCACCATGATAGTTCAATACCTTGTTCTTGTAAATCTTGTCTGTCTTTCAATTTCCCTTCATTGTCTAAAATATCTTTATAGGTCACAACTTTCTCGTAATTGATTAAGTTTGGGTAAGCAGATGCTTCCATTGTTGAAAGCCACCAGGTATTTTAATATACATTTTTGCTTTTATTTTTTCCCATTCTAAAAGAAGTGCATTTCTTATAAAGTGGTTCTGAAAATATCTATGTATTATATTCTTCTCATACTACAGAAAGGCATGCCATCCAAGTTGTAGGTCATGCCCCTCTAGGTATAATAGTCTCATCTCTAAGCATTATCCACTCTTTTAGCCATGTTAATATAGTTGCTTGGTAGTATAGTGTCCAGTCCGACAACAGTCCAAGTCCTCCATTTTCTTTCGCTTCTTGTAACATTTTCAGTTTAATTCTAGCTTTTTTCCCTTGCCAGATAAATTTCAGTATTGTTGTATTTAGTTTATCAGAAATGGTTTTTCCCAATCTTATAGATATCATTTGAAATAAAAAGAGTATTTTTGGTAAGATATTCATTTTCACTGTTGCTATTCTCCCCAGCATTAAAAGTTGTAAGTTTTTCCACTTTTTCAGATCCAATTTTATTTGTTTTAACAATCTTACATAGTTGTCTTCTTTTATTGTTGCACATCTTGCTGTTAAGTAAATTCCCAAATATTTTTTTAACTATCTGAAGGTTTGGTTTTTTTGCTAGTGGATTTTTTTGTTTTTCTATTAAGTTTTTAGTTAGCACTTTTCTGTTTGTTTTCAACACTGCTTCTTCTCCAAATTGTTCTATTTTCTCTATAAGCTTAATGCTTTTTTGAAGCAGTTGTTCTAATATGAAAACCAAGTCATCTGCAAATGCTTGTAGTTTGTATTTTTCATCTTTTATCTCCAGCCTTTTAATTTCTATATCTTGCCTAATATTTCTATTCAGTACTTCCAGTGTTAATAATAGTGGAGATCTTGTGCCTTTTTTAATGTCAAAGTTTTCTGTAAAGTCTCCATTTACAATTATTTTAGCTGTTTGTTTATGATAAATTGTTTTGATTACATTTGTAAAATTTTCTCCAAAATTCATTTCCTCTAGTTTAGGCATGTCAAACTGCCATCCCGTGAGCTGGATGCGTCATGCCAAAACCACACCCACCCCATTGCTGACAATGGGGGGAAAGTCCCAATACGTTGCGCGACATCATGTGACATTGCAAGTTTGACATGCCTGTTCTAGTTGCTGGAACATAAATTGCCAGTTTACGTTGTTGAACGCTTTCTGTGCATCTAGAAATATTAAAGCCATTTGTTTCCCTGGATGAATTTCATACTACTCTAAAACATCTAGAATCATTCTTAAATTATTTTTTATCTGTCTTTTAGGTAGAAAACCATTTTGGTCTGTATGTATAAATTCAGTCAGAAATTTCTTTAATCTTTCTGCTATTATTAAAGCAAAAATTTTGCAGTCTACATTTAATAATGATATTGGCCTGTAATTTTTTGTGTCAAGTCAGAGTCTTCTTTGGGTATTAAGGTAATGTTAGCTTCAGTCCATGTATTTGGTATTTTAGCCTCCAAAAATATTTCATTACATTTCTTTCAATACTGGGCTTAGTATATCTTGAAATGATTTGTAGAGCTCCGCAGGTAATCCATCTGGGCCCAGGGACTTATCATTTTTTTGCTTTTTTATGGCCTCTGTTATCACTGATATTTTCCGATTTAATATACTTTGAATATTCTCTGGAATTTTTGTTAAGTCTGCTTTTTTTAGGAACTGCTGTATTTTTTCTGTTGAAATTTCCTCTGCTTTATAAAGTATCTCATAAAAGTCTTTAATAATTTAATTCTAGAACTGTATGCATGTGCAAAGAAATCAGATAGTGATATAATTTGGGCTAAGCCCCTGCATTAATAAAAAGGACTGCATTTAAAAAAACAGTTTTTTATTAATGTAGGGGCTTAGCCCAAATTATATCATTATCTGATTTCTTTGCATATGCAAACAGTTCTAGAGTGAATGCTAAAACCAGGGATTTTCCTCTACTGCTAAGGGAACATTATTTAGGAATGTATGTTCCATCTAATGCTAAAATTCTGTTGGCTATAGTGAAAGCACTTTTGTCTTCAAGAATCCCTTCTCTCCTGTGGTATTATCCTTGTCTAGTTTTCTTAAGTGTTGCATGTCTTTGACTCAGGTCCTTCATTCCAAATGAATTTATTATATCATGGATAAATTTCATCTTGGATTGTCTAGACTTCTAAAACTGGATTTTGGAATGTCAGTAGGCTAAAGCAGGATTTGATCATTTCTGTGGGTTGGGCTTGCAACAAGCCAGGAGAGGGAGTAGGAGGCCTCTGGGAGGCAACATCCTCCTGCCTGACATCCCACTGCTAGGATGTTTACAGCTAATTTTTGAATAATCTCAGGGTGCTCTCCTGACTCAGAATCCTTTTCCTCAACAGGCAATCACTATTGAGGCAGAGACTCGACTTGACGGTAGCCGCAGAACCACTCGCTACGACATTGATATGACCAAATGTATCTACTGTGGATTTTGCCAGGAAGCCTGTCCTGTTGATGCCATTGTGGAGGTGAATGGGATAGTGGATGGGTTATTTTGTTAACTAAGATGTCAGTCTGGATTTGATCTTACTACGTCTCTTTGCTCTGTCTCTGCAGGGCCCCAATTTTGAGTACTCCACTGAGACACACGAAGAGCTCCTATACAACAAAGAGAAGCTGCTCAACAATGGAGACAAGTGGGAAGCTGAGATTTCTGCTAATATCGAAGCTGATTATTTATATCGATGATAGAACATTTCCCTCAACCTTCACATATTTTATCAGCATGCTCAGCCAGAGTTAAACCTATAATAAAAGGGCATGCACTCACTCTTTGTTTTCCTGTGTTTTGAAGAAAAGTAGAATTTCCAGGCAGCCTTTGTTGATAATGTAGCATACATCATCCTATTTGCAGTTGGAAAGGTTGGGTGGGATTGAAAAGCAAGACTATCTTCTTTTTAATGCACGACCTCTGATCTTTGACTTCATGGGATAACTTTTAATTGTGGAAAGAAGTGGTTAAGGAGAGAGACAGAGAGACATCTGACAGCACATTCTGTTGTTTTATATCCTCTCCGCTCAACAAACATCTGGAAAAGAATGCCGCAGAACTGATATCACTTCTTTTAAGAAGTCAGTTTGAATAATCGGCAAATCCCATTATGATACTCTTAACATAGTATTTGGAAACCTCCATCAGATTGGAAACATGCTAGCTCATATGGGGAAAAGTAGGCAAAATGTTTCTGTATTCAACATGCTATTAATATGAAGATTAAAATAGGTATAGCTCTCACCCTATGATTACTAATTTTCCAATAGATGCCATTGTGAGAAGCCTTTGCCAAACAGCCTTAAATAGAATGGAAGGGACTGCTTTAATACAAAGAAAAATCACATTTGTAAAATTATTGGTATTCGGCAGTGGAGATTTTGTTGGGCTTGGCTATATGCTTGCTCCAACCTGTAAAGGAGTGAGGTAACTTTCATGTACCTCAGCTCTGTAGCACTGCATCTGTTAACACGGTTGTGTTGGCTGTGCCTACAAAAGACTCAGTGCTCAAACTGTTAATATTCAATATGTAACAATTTAATTACTTCATTAGTGAGGGGCATAACGCATGATGTCATATGACCAAGCCAACTTATGACTGAAGTTCCAACAGTCCCAGTTGATATCATTGGGCAAATCCTGTAAGAATTATTAGAATCTGTCACAAGAGCCTCTTGTTCAATGCCACTGTAATTTCAAATGGTCACTGAAGGAATGGACATTAAATAAGGACTACCTGTAATACTGGTTCAAAGAAAGTACACATTCCAGTGTATTTTTTAAAAAGTAAACTTTTTTATCAATAAGGCTATGATACATTTACAGTCCTGATTTCCAGCTTGTATAAAGTTTTTAAGTCATTTATATTTTCTGCAGAAATTGCATTATCTCCTGAATTGGAAATCTGTTAAAATCTTCCCCCCATGCCCAAATTTAATTTTTTCAACATTTATTTTTGTAGTGTGTATAACATATACAGCACTATACACTAGAAATAGTTACAGAGAGTTATTAAGATATGTATACAGCAAAGATTTAAAAGTCAGGATATGAATGGAGAAGAGTGAATTGTCCCATTTAACATTGTTTCTGTGTGCTAGCAAAGAGAAGTGTTTTTGCTAGCTGTTGTTATATAACATCCCCTGCTTAAAATATTTTAGTGCAAATGAATTGTATAATGAAATCTTCTGAAATAGGATCAGACATGGAGTAAAGGAAATCAAATGATGTTTAATGCCTGGAAAAAATGTAACTTGTGGCGAATCAGCTTTCACAAGCAAATAGATATTGTATATCTTTGGTATGGTTGTACTTGTTTAAATGTGGTATTAACTGGCTTGGATTTGTACTTTACTACCACATTGTTTTTAAACTAGAAAAATATTGGAAAAGTCTATCCACTTGAAGATGATATGGGATAAATGAACCAACGACAAAACAATTTATAAAGTTCCTCTGTATCCCAAGGCAAAGATGTAGAGACTTTTATTAAGATATTTATAATCTTTTCTGGTTTCTGAAGAGGATCTAGGAAGTAACACTAAAAAACAATAAACTTCTGCAAAACTTAGATATTTCTTACGGGGCTGCTTTGCATGTTAAGTACTTCAGCGTACAGTGTGTGTGAAACTAATGCTATACATGATAGATGCTGAAAGTTCTACCCACATGAATAGTTTGTTGTAGTATGTGAAATAGCTTGGAAGTATCAATGCTTGCTTTCAGTTTCTTTTTGCTGCAAGTGTAGCTCCCCATTTTTCTATTTTTCCTCAAAATTATGTAGCTAGTATTCATCTGCTGATATAGAACATATAGCAATTTATTTTTTTCTCCTGTTTAAATGCCTGTAAAGTAGAAACATTTGATGAAATAATGAAGAGATGGAGAGATGCATGCAAAGTGCAGATCTTTTACTGACTTATAGCTATGATTGTAGTTATAGTTTCTTTTCCTCACGGATGAACCATCCTGAAACAACTACAGTAGATAACTTCATATATCACACATAAAAATTGTTTACTTTGGTTGTTGCAAGTTGCAAAAAGAGATAAAAGTGCAGAAAAATCTGGTGTTTACAAGTAAAAGGCTGTGACCTCGCATTTGTTATGGTTGGCCACATGGCATGGCTAAAATGTTGTGTAGAAACCAGTATGGTGCTGGCAAGCCCTGTAATTCAGCCCCATGCCATTTTTCCTGCAGATTTTATAATGGCATTCTTGGTAAATATGTTGTTCTGGCACCCATCATCAAAAAGTTACTCTGATAATCAGGGCCTGTGAAATAAATAACTACCGTACATCTCAGCATTTTAATAATGCCTTCACACTTTTTGATGATGCTACTGTGCCTCTGTGGCAGCGGCTCCCAACCTTTTCTATACCCCTCACCCCTAGAACACTTCTGATATATTCTCGCATCCCTTTTAAAAGTTCGAAATAACGGCAATGAATTATGCATGTACACTACTTTTGAATACCCAATTTTTTGCACTTCCTGGAATATCATGTCGCACCCCCGGGGGTGCAAGCATCCCTGGTTGGGAAACCCTGCTCTTTGATACACAGTGAGTAAACAAAGGAAAAGTCGAGAGCTTACTCATCCCTTGTAAGAGGTGCTCAATCAATTGGGGAGGGGGAGTTTCATGCATCTGTGGTTGCGCAGAGATATTAAGGTACAGAAGAAAGCAAAAGATTTAGATTTCCTTTAGTTCTTCTGCCTCCTCTTAGAAGCAGATTCAGTCTGCTCTCCGAGGTCGCACTCTGTTCCCCACAACTCGCTGGAAGTGTCTGAGCTGTCTGTTCGCAGAGCAATTGGCGGCCTGGGAGACAAAGATACACAGGTTCTGTTCTGACAGCATCAAAAAGAGTTTAGCCCAGACAGGTCAAACACAAGGCCCGGGGGCCAGATGCGGCCCGCAAAGCCATCCTGGAAACAGTGAGGGAACGGCCCCCACTGCCTTGGCCCTGGCCCAGAGACCCTCCTTCTGCCAGAGACCCTCAGATCTGTCCCACTCCTGCCCAGGCCCCCATAGGCACCCTTGATGCGAACAATGTAGAGCTGGTCACACCCACCCAGTAGGCCACGCCCACCCTGGCCATACCCACCCGGCCCCTTGAGGGCAAACACAATGCTGATGCAGCCCTCAATGAAATTGAGTTTGACACCCCGGTTTAGCCACTCTGTTTTTGCCTTCAATTATTGCAAGATCCAGCTAATTTTTAAGCGCCTCAGGCGCACAACTCCATGGCTGCGGTGGCCACCTGCTTGCCGGGAGATGAGCGTGGTTGAATTAGTGGTTGTTGTGGGGCGTGGGGCGAACGAAGAGCCACTTAATGATACCGGCTTCTGCCAGAAGTGATCTTTTGGCTCCGGCGTGTCTTGGGGAATTAGATCAGAGGAGATCCGCCACTGTGTCTCCCATTTCCAGTCTTTCCTGGAGATGCGGAAGTTAGGGCTTTCTTTGACAGCTGGACTCTCGCCCTCGCGCCTTTTCTGGACTGTAGAAAAATGTTTCCGGTTTGGACTACAGAATGGCCACTCATTTTTGATGCCGGGCTGTGTGCATGTGGCATCTTTGGAAAGTTGGGACAGCTCACGAGCGAGATAAAAGATCCCCCCTTTCCCACTTTCTTGTAACTAAAACGATCTTTGCCGCCTTCAGCAATCTGTGATGTTCTCCAGAAACATTTGATTTTAGCTGTCGGATGCTGACCCAGCTAGTCCTGCAGTTTGGGGATTATGGGAATGGAAATGCAAGACACCTGGAGAATAATACAGAATCACCTTCTCTATTTCAAGTAAACTCTGGATGACCCAGGAAAGTAATTAATAACAGCATGCTTCTAGATCAGGGGTACGCAACCTTGGCTCTTTTATGACTTGTGGACTTCAACTCCCAGAATTCCTGAGCCAGCCATGCTTGCTCAGGAATTCTGGGAGTTGAAGTCCACGAGTCATAAAAGAGCCAAGGTTGCCTACCCCGTTCTAGATCAACTTGGTTCAGTTGCAACTGTTCAGGCCAAACACAAAAATTCCCCCACTGTTGTAACTGCTTCACTATCCATAAGAGAAGCAATGTTATTTGTTAATTTATACAAAATAAAGCTATATTAGCACTCCATTTTGAGATGTGAACTATATTTTGAGCTATATTAGCACTCCATTCTGATGACTTCCTCAGGAGCCCCCTTAATGAAAAAAAAATTGCTGCTCTTTCTGTGTTTGGCTCATTAGAGATTCTTTCACTTCCACATTTGTCTAATAAAAACTTCTGATTTATTTTAAGGGTCTTATATTTTGAGGAGGGACCAACAAAATACTTCTGCAGGATGTGGTTAGGTGTTTGGCTGCATTGTTATCTTCTATTTGGCTTCTTTGCATGGGATATTGCTAAACTTTAAAGGCAAAGTCTTCACTAAATCCTGATGATGTCCTCAGCATGTCTGTGTAACTTTTTGGGAAGCAATACAGAAATGGGTTGTGATTCCATCCTATCAGGTGTTGTTGTGATTCAGGGCCAGCCTGTGGGTTCGGCAGTTGGGTCGGACGACTCAGTGGAGGAGGGGGGTGTTGAAGACCTTGCTGAGGGGGTTGAAGATCTTGCTGATGATAGCCCTCAGGCAGGCCCCTCCCACTTGGTGACCATGGAGACCCAGCTGTGTGAGCCTGACAGTGTGGATGAAGATGACCCACAGCTGGCCCTGTTCAAGGACGCCCGACGCAGGAGGCAGTCAAGTAGGAGTAAACAGAGGAAGGCAATGGGGCTCCTCGGAAGGAGGCAGAGAGAAGCCACGCCCTGAACTCTTTATAAAGGGAATGTGTGGGGAGGGCTGGTTTGCTGAAAGCAACCGCTCAGATAGTGTTTCAAAGCTCCTGTATCTTGGTTCGTGTCTTGTTTGTTTTTGTAGTAATAAATTTGGCAGACGTAATTCCAGCCTCTTGCCGTTTGTAAAGGGGTTGCCTTTTCTGCAGGGCCGGTAGCAGGCTGGTACAGAACAGGTGTTCTGAGATTCTCAGGCGGTCTCATTGATTAGATTTAGCTGTTAGAATAGAATAGAATAGAATAGAATAGAAATAGAAATAGAATAGAATAGAATAGAATAGAATAGAATAGAATAGAATAGAATAGAATAGAATAGAATAGAATAGAATAGAATAGAATAGAATAGAATAGAATAGAATAGAATAGAATAAAGCTGGAAGGGACCTTGGAGGTCTTCTAGTCCAGGCCCCTGCTGAAGTAGGAGAACCTATACCATTTCAGACAGGTGAATGTGTAGTCTCTTCTTAAAAATCTCCAGTGATGGAGCGCCCATGATTTCTGGAGGCAAGCTGTTCCTCTGGTTGATTGTCCTCAATGTCAGGAAGTTTCTCCTAAATTCCAGGTTGCTTCTCTCTTTGATCAGTTTCCAACCATTGTTTCTTGTCCTTCCCTCTGGTGCTTTGGTGAACAACCTGGCCCCCTCTGTCTTGTGGCAGCACTGCTATCATGTCTCCTTTATTTCCTCTTTTCTTTAGACTAGCCAAACCCAAGTCCCACAGCCGTTCTTTATGTTTTAGTCTCCAGGCCTTTGATCATCTTAATTGCTCTTCTCTGAATTATTTCCTAAGTCTCAACATCTTTTTTGTAATATGGTGATCAAAATTGGCTGCAGTATTCCAGGTGTGGTCTTACTAGGGTTTTATAAAGCAATATTAATACTTCATGTGATCTTGATTCTATGCCTCTGTTTATACAATTCAGGATTGTATTAGCTTTTTTGGTTGCTGCACACTGCTGGCTCATAGTCAAGTGATCGTCCACTAGGACTGGGTCCCCAACCCTTGGTCCATGGACCAGTACTGGTCCACAGCATGCTAGCAACCAGTCCGCACAAACAAGGAAAGCCCCACCCACAGGATGCAGGCAGCACACAAAACCACGGCCCCTCGGGTCAGTGGAAAAAAACTCCACATAACCAGTCTCTGGTGCCCAAAACGTTGGGGACCTCTGCACTAGGACTCCAAGGTCCCTTTCACAGTTACTGTTTTTAAGCCAGGTCTCGCCCAATCTGTATTTGTAACTTTGGTTTTTTCTGCCTAAATGTAAGACTTTGCTTTTCTCCACATTGAAACTCATTTTGTTGGATAAGGCCCATTGTTCAAGTTTGTCAAGATCTTTTTGGATCCTGAGTTTGTCTTCTGGGGTGTTGGCTACTCCTGCTAGTTTGGTGTCTGCGAATTTGATGAGTTCCCCTTCAATTCCCTCATCTAAGTCATTTATGAATATTTTGAGAATATTTTCTTGCCTATGTGATAACTGGAAGGAAGATGATTTTCTGCATTAAAGAGATGAGTGGATTTACTTAGGATGTATTTACTCTCCATTAGCTTGATTTGGCCAACAACAGAAGCCCAAAGTAGCCAAACAGGCTGAGATCCTGTCTGACTTCAACCTTTTCATTTTTGTCTTTGTCTTTATGATGCAAACTCATAAAACACGTCCTTAAGTAGCACCCTCAATCATTGGGGTTGTTTTTGAAAACACAAAGTAGGTTGTGCAGTGTTTGAAAGGGTTTCTTGCAAAACAGATCAAAGGGGGGGAAAAGAGTCATATTCACATAGCAGTAGCCAGCCAATGAATGATTCTGAAGTCAGGGTAGTTCTCCCAGTAGGTTCATGCTTGTGGTAGACTTTCAGTCTTACTATGATACTTTGAAAGAGTGATAGTATCTGGTCTTCTTGTGTGTATCTTTTGCTGGAGAAAATGGCTGGTGATGGCCTATAGCAGGGATATAAAATTCGCAACATCACGTGACGTGTTACGATGTATCACAACTTTTTTTTCCATTGCCAGCAATGTGGTTGGGTGCGCATTTGGCATGATGCATCTGGCCTGCGGGCCGGCAATTTGACACAATTTGACACCCTGGCCAGTAATTTAGAATATTAGATTTTTGGCAGATGGGTTATGTTGCAGTCATGCTTTGCTGATTTCATTCATTAATTCATTGCCCTAATTATAACCCACTTGCTTCCAGGCAAACTAGACTTTAGGTTTTGGGTGTGATTCCTGCAGCTGTTGTCAGGATGCTGTGGTTTCCCCAAATTTGTAGGCTCCTCTTTGTTATTTCTTTGTCCCCATAGCAAGCCATCTTCTTTATACTGAGGTTGCTTTCTCATTGCAGAGGGGAAACACTGGTCCCTGAGGATAAAATTAAAAGAAATATATATTTGTTCTTCATTGATTATTGTGCCTTGGGTTTCCTTTCCTCCTTCCCTCTCCCAGCCTTCTCCCCAAAATGGAAAATGTCCTTTCCCCCTACTCCCATGCCTTAGGTCACTGCAACTATTGAATATTGATGCAGTCCTCATGCCAGCCAGAATCCACAGCCCTTTGGTTGGGATATTCCAGTATTCATAATCGAACCATCTATCTTAAAGATGAGCTTTTCCTAGTTCAGGGGTAGGCAACCTTGGCTCTTTTATGACACATGGACTTCAACTCCCAGAATTCCTGAGCCAATATGCTGAGGAGAAAGGGAGAGGTTTCCAAGCTGAGCCATGCTGGCTCAGGAATTCTGGGAGTTGAAGTCCATGAGTCATAACAGAGCCAAGGTTGCCTACCCCTGCCCTAGTTGATGGGTTCAATATTTTGGTTTTGAGTGAAATACATTTTAATTGTTTGGTCAGAAAGGTTTAAAGTTCAGAAAGGTTTACAATTTTTTTTTAAAATGTATGGTTGAATTTGAATTTAAAACAGAATTATGTACAAATGATCATATTATTGCTAATGGGTACAAGCAACTATTGAAATTTAAAATGGAAGAAGAGCAAGTGAAAGAATGTATAATAAAATGAACTAAAAACCTGTATGCAAATGGATCAATGGAAACATATGTGGTTAAAGGATTAAAAATTTATATTCTAGCCTTAAGAGATTTTTTTTTAAATAAAATGGTGTAGCATTGGTTTTTGTCACCAGAGAAATTTTCCAGAATGTTCAACAGTAGCTTGAATTTATGCTGGAACTGTGATCAGCATGAAGATACATTTTAACCCTTCATTGTGGTCATTAAATATAATGATTGCTAAGTGAATCACTGACTATGCTTATGATCTTACTGAAGCTTTCTTTTGCTTGCTTTCCTTGGCTTTTCAGACCTTGCAAAGGTCATAACTGTGAAGACTGGCTATAAAATCATTTTTTATCTCCATTGTAACTGCAGAATGAGCTAAATGAAACATCGCTGAACAAGGAGTATCTATAAAGCAAAGCAAAGCTGAAATAAGGTCATAAGGACCATCACAATTTCACTTAACAGCCATTTCACTTAATGACCAAACTGTTGGTCCCAATTGTTGTGGCTAAACAAAGACTACCTGTATAAATGCACCAGTTAGTTCCTGAATTGCTGCTGTGTGTAAAGTAAATATAGCCAATGTTGTTGTTGTTAGCTGCGAAGTTGTGTCCGACCCATTGTGACCCCATGGACAACATTCCTCCAGGCCTTCCTGTCCTCTACCATCTTCTGGAGTCCATTTAAGCTCACACCTACTGCTTCAGTGACTCCCCCAGTAGCATATTGGACGCCTTCCAACCTGAGGGGCTCATCTTCCAGCATCATATCATTTTGCCTTTTGGTACTGTCCATAGGGTTTTCATGGCAAAGATACTGGAGTGGGTTGCCATTTCCTTCTCCAGTGGATAACATTTTGTCAGAACTCTCTGCTATGACCTGTCCGTCTTGGGTGGCCCTGCATGGCATAGCTCATAGCTTCATTGAATTATGCAAGCCCCTTCGCCACAACAAGGCAGTAATCCATGAAGGGGAAATATAGCCAATATGTTCCTATTTACTTACTAGTGAGGCCTATCCTTGCATTCCAAAGTTGTTTCCTTGGTGTGTCCCTTCCTCCATGGATAGGGTCTGGTTATCATTCTTGTTTTGTTTGCCAGAAGAATGGCCCATGCATTAGAAGATTTCATGATACAGAAATTTTCCCATAGGTAATCTGATGTATCTTGACTTTTCAATTGACATTTTGCCAATTTGGGAAAAAGAAGTTTTCCTTTAAAATTTCAAATTCTCCAGCATTATTTTTCCTTCAGGGCCCTCTGCTTCTGTTTTGCAGCCATTATGTCTCAGCTAAGCTTACTTGGTTGGGTTATTGTGAGGAAGAGGAAAAAAAAGACTATTATTTAGTTGGGAAAAATGCAGAATATAAATAGAATGATGTAAACGAATATAGTGCATTAATTAAGAAGCAGGGATCCGGAAAGAAAGATTTTAATCTGTAGTATCCTTCCATTTGGGACCAAATACATAGCAGAAAAGTTCATGGCTACAGGGAAGTGGATACTCCTGAAGGAGTGTGACTCAAGACAAGATGTTGCTTTTGGTTATGACATTAAATTCCTGGACTCATTCCATACCACCAACATCATACATGATATCTTATTGTTCAGCAAAATAGTAAGTTGGGAGAAATAATAAAATGCAATTTTATGAAATTTCACACCTCTGGGATCTGCTTTCTCATCCCCCACCCCATCCCATTGTGCCCTATCCATACCATGGAATGATGGAGAAAAAAATGGACCAAGTCCACTAAAGTTCAAAAGAGAAACATTTTTTTAACCATTTTCCTCAAACCTATTTCTAAATTTGAATGGTTCCTCCCACAGCATACTAGAGAACGACATTTGGAGTATCAATTTGCTTTCTAGAAAATTGGTGCTAGAGAATTTGTTATTCCTTGGCAGACGTTTTGTTAGAGAGCCCATGCAGCTGGCAGCATTCTAATACAGTTGAATCTAGTCATCTCTTCAGGCATGGAGGAGACACCTGCAGTATCTTACATACGCCTTTTTCCTTAGAGTGTTTTTTTTTCAGTTTGCCTTTGGCAGCTAATGTTGATTAAAAAGTAGAACTTGCACACATTAACTCCCCCAGTGTTGAACAATGGCACATAAAAGAATTATGTAAAATGTGTCAAATTCTTATAAACCAAAGGCAAATTAGTGCCCTCAAATCTGAAGCCAGCTCTACACAGTGAAAAATATAGCTATTAGACATCCCATAACAAACCCAAGACCTGGGCATTCTCCCTCAATCTGACTATTAGGAATACAAACACTCCTTTTGTTCAGTATTGCCTGCAACTGTGTGAGGCACATTACTGAAGAAGGCCATGTTAGTTAGGTATTTTTTAAACCAAGCTGAACCTGTGATAGGATGCCAGGCTGATTCAGAATTTTGCAATGTTTTAGAGGAAATTATAGAAGAGATTTTGAGTTTTAAGAAAGATGTATCCATGAGAAAGAAACTGTCATAGAAACAACTTGTGATCTTCTGTGCCACTTCTTTCCTCCCTAGATTTAATCATCTCTTTATTCTCCAAGTTGCTGTTCATCTGTATAGATTTATGAATCCAGGAGATAAATTATCTACTAATTTCAATTCTTCAATCCTTCTATATAGTATTAAAACTCCCATCTGTCTGTTAGTATCCTCAAGTTAGCCTCGGTGTATTTTTGTGCAATACTTTTTGAAACAAGGTACCTAAAATTAGCTAACTTAAAAAATGCATTAAAAAAATCCAGGACCCATTATTTCTGTGGGATTGAAACTTCCATGATGCTTGGACCAGTCTTATTTGCAAAGTTGTGATTGTTGCAGCATCCTCATGGTTACATGATTATGATTTCTGACAGTCCCTGCTGCCTTCCCACTGGGAAAGTCAATGAGGAAGCCAGTAGGAAATTGGAAGTTGCTCCTGCTCCCGTTGCTTTTTTGCCTGCCCATGGTCATTGTGTTTATCTGTTTAGGTAAGGAAATAGCCATTGCTTTTACTTATTTATGATATATACTCCTGTTAAATGATCGTATGGTGATTCAGTAGTGGGTCAGCCTAAAATTTAATATTTATTCTGGTCAGTGGCGTAGCGTGGGTTGTCAGCACCCGGGGCGGGGCAAGGCAACCGGAAGCGGAAATAGAGGGGCGGGCGGGCGGTGACGTCACGGCACTGCTGAAAAGACGCGCCCCGCAGTGGCGTAGACTTTCCAAGAAGAGTCGCGCGCATGCGGGATGCTTCCGGGTCCCTCTCGAGGGCGGCTGGGCGGGGCTCCGACCTGCAAGAGCCGCTGCATTCAAGCTCGCCGGCTATCACGGAGCCGAACCGGGCGACTTTTAAGGAAGGCTCTTATTCTGGAGCAGTCCGGTGCGTTGAGAAAGAAGGGACCCCAGTTTCTTCCTTCGCGGAACTGGAATCCAAAGCCACCCTGCCGCCGCCCTCCCGCACGCCCGTCCGTCCGTCCACTACCCTTTCTGGCTCGCTCTCCCGGAGCGGATGAAGGAGACACGGGAGGGGGCGGGGGCCGGGAGAGGGGGAGGGCCTCTGCAGCAGGGGGCCTCTCCTGGTTGGGCCCGCGTGCGCCGCCTGTCACTGGGCGGCGTGTATGTCGGCGGCCTGGCCCCGCCCCGCCTCTTCGCAGCCCGCGGCGCGGACAGAAATGACACAGAGCCTCGGTGGCTACCGAGCAGCTCAGTGCGAGCGCGCCCCCCCCAGATGTTGCGCCCGGTGTGGCCGGCCCCCCCTGCACCCCCCACGCTACGCCACTGATTCTGGTCACATCTGAATAAACATTACTCTGATCACATAAGACAGCCCTACCTTTCTATCAAATGGTGACCCAACTGGCCATAGGGTTATCTAATATCAACTAAAACTCACTAATCAGCTGGTTGACATGGCTAACTTGTCTTCTTAAATATTTCACCTTAATTCTACATAAGATAGGATTAGACCTTCTATCTAACTAAGAAAGTCAATCTTTAACAAGTCAGACAAGATCTAATGTTTTAAAACTTTACTTTAGGAGAAGTTCAAACCTTGGATATTTTCTATAACTCCATGTGCAGAATAATCCATAAACAGATTTTATGTTCATTTAAATTCTGTATTTGATTGAATTATTGTTTACAATGATGCATATTCCCATAGGTTGGTCTGCCATTCTTCTAAAAAAAGACTGAACTGTGCTGCTTATTTAGAGATATTGAAACTAATGAGGTGGTTTTGATCATTCTGAAAAAAGAGTCTTGAAATATTTCATCTTTGTTTATTAGGAACTAAATCTTGCAACCTGTGGTAACCATCTTTGTACTGATCAGATTTTTTTGGTAAATTCACCTTCATAAAAACAAAACATTGTAATTCTGCACATAACCTACAGCAGAACAATGTCAGCTGAGTTATCTAATTGTCTCTTTTATGCAGAAACTCATGATGCTGCAATTACAGATAGTCTTGATGGTAATGTCATAGTCAATCAAAGAACTTGTTGCTGAATGACTCATAAGGCAGATATTTCTGGCTACCCATGTAGCTACTCCACAGTAAATATATTAAAGGGTTTCCAGTGTTACTTGTTCCCTGAAGCATAGGATGCTCAATTAAGAGTTCTGCTCAAAGATATTAACCTGAAAACACTCTCATATCCTAAATGATGACATATTTGTTTAAGATAATTATTTCCAGAGATGCAAAAGGATAATAGTGATAGTTGGGCAGACAGGATTGCTGTGGTATTTGGAGGATTATGATAGGAAAATGGTGTGCCAGGTTTATGGCTCACTCCAGTTTCTAAAAACAAAACAAAACAAGGACTCCGCATTTGATGAGGTACTATGGCTGAGGAAAGAGAAGAGTGGAATTTTGAGCATTGGACTAAGTGTCAGAGTGGATGATTCCCATTGCGCTATTGCGCCTTTAGAAATGAGCCTAGTCTTAACTAGCCAAGAGTGCAAAATATTTCATTCCTCGTTGTTTTAAATATTAAAATATTGCAATATTGTAAAACTGTAAGTGCTAGGAAAGGGAAGATCTTTCTACCTCTGGAATTCTATTCACATTCGGCCAAATAGCACAACTTCTTTATAATGCCCAGCTGGTTCCCTTCTCCAATTTTGCACCACTAGAACTTGTTCAAAGTTGTAAGATCAGCCCTTCAAGTTCCAACAATATGTCTTAAAAGCCACTCTGAGACTAGAACTAGACCTCATAAAAGTATAGGCTAGAGTGTGGGTGTCCATATCCAACTATTGGCTCAGACAATTCTTTTTCTCCCTTGGCTCTGTCCCATTAGCTATGAGGGGCAATTTTTAATCCACATGGAAAAAGACAGTGACAACTAAAATATCACCCTTGTGCTTCTCTACAGGTCTTCTACTCATTGTGGGATATGATCAGCCAAAATTCTCATTAAGCAGCCTGTAGCAAACCAGAGTGCCAATGGGATCTAGTCGGATCCCCGATCTTTACTGTCAATAATTCCCAATAGGCACTCTTCCTCCCCTGTGATATACTTAACTAAACTCAAAGTACCTGACTACTGGAGGGCCTTTATTGTAGCACCAAGTCATGGCCTTCCCTCAGCTGTCCCTGAAGGCTGATAAAGGAAGATTTCCTACCAGGAGACAGAATGTCTCTGTGATGCTGGACAAACAGAAACAACAGATCTTGTGTCCGTGGAGATTCTCAGTCATCCAAGTCATAGTTTCTCAATGGTGTTTTTTCCCAAAAGGCAACTGGACTGTTTTTTTTCCTTGATGAAGAAGAAGAAGATGTTTTGCTTCTTATCCAAGAAGCTTCATCGGTTCTGGGAGCATGGATCTTGTGCTTCTCTTCTACATTAAGAGACATCCTTACTAGCCTCATCACACCATTACTGTATAAATACAAGCAGTCCTCAACTGACAACCATAAATGAGCCCAACATTTCTATGGTTAAGGGAAACGTTTGTTAAGTGAGTTTTGCCCCATTTTATGACCTTTCTTGCCACAAGTGAATGATTGTAGTTGTTAAATAAGTAACATGGTGGTTAAGTGAAGAAAATCCCCATTGACTTCGCTTGTCAGAAGATTGTAAAAAGTGAACACATGACCCCAGGATAGTGCAACTGTCACAAATATGTGCTGTCAAGTGTCTGAATTTTGATCACATGTTCATGGGAATACTGCAACAGTCATAAGTGTGAAAAATGGTCATACGTCACTTTTTTCAGTGCTGTTGTAACTTCAAATGGTCACTAAATGAACTGTTGTAAGTCAAGGACCACCTGTACCACAGGACGCACAGAACAATTTTATACCTTCCAGCTATTTTCAGATACTAATCCTGCTTCTACATATAATATTGTCAGGTTCTGCACAGCAGTTCTTAAAATCCATCAGATAATGACGTGTGACATAAACTAGTCTTAATAAGCATCCAGTTCAGTGGTGGGGTTCAGCCAGTTTGCACCACTTCAGCAAAACCAGTAGCTAATTTTTTGTTGCCCAGGCCCAGAATGGACTTCCGGAAGCAGCATCCACACAGAGAACTGGTTGTTCACATATTTGAATCCCACCACTCATCCAGTTCGTTATGCTAGAGTGTGCTGTAGAGCAGAGTTCCCCGATGTTTCTGGATTGCTCCTGCAAGTGAGGATGCACATGCACGCATTCGTGCTCGCCAGGTGTTTTCACATTCCAGTTACAAACCCCTCATGGCTGAGTAGTGGGTCAGGGCCCACAGGTTGGGGACCCCTGCTGTACATTGATAGATTTAGTCTGCCACACATTAAACTTTTACTTCTCTACACTCACCTAAGGTCCTACTACACACACACACACACACTGTTTTATATTTTTTAGATTTGGCACAGAAAATAATTTGTTTCAAACCCTGGATTATCTCCACCCTTCCAGTCACATCCTTTGCACTGAATATTCCCTTCCCATTCATGTGGCTTTGCAGAGCCACACCCACAGCACCTTCAGCATCCAATGAATTACAAGAGGGCTTTGGCTAACAACCAATCAGCGTGGCCAGAGATGGAGTGCCAAGAAAGCAAACCAACATAAGGGTGCCAAGTAAAAAACACTTCTCCAGAAATAAACAGGGTGAAGAGGAAACTTCCACTTTCCAGTTGCACCCAGAACCAGCCAGGCAGAAAGAAGCAGAAGTAGAGGCTGAGGAATACAACTACAACAATGGAAAGAGGTACCAAAAAAGCACAGAGGCTGGAAGCAAATCCCATATTTTCTTCCTAAGGCTGATTTGACAATCTGATGCCTTACAGAAGTTTTGAATCTTCTCTCTCTTCCTGCACAGGCAGCATGGCAAGAGAGAGGCATTTCAGCCTCAAATATCTAGAAGACAACAATTTGTCCCACTCTGATATAGAGGAACCTATTGCCAGCTCAGCTACGGGTCCAGGGAGTTAAGGAGCATTGACTGGATTCTCTTCTGAGATTTTACAGTTCTGATCTCAGAGAACAAACCGTGAAGGTCCTCCATATATTGCTGAACCCTATTTCAGAGAAACCTCAGCTGGCATAGCAAACTGTGAGGGATTCTGGAAGCTGGTGGTCAGCAACCTCTGGAGCATCATAGATTGTCTTGTGATAAGTGGTTTAGATAGGAAGTACCTGAATTTAATCGGAGCTTTGGGGTGTGTGGTTTAGAAGTCAGTCAGAGAGAGACTCATTAGTTAGCCCACTTGGATTCTGGTATTGGATTTGAAAGACACGAGTCCCTTTCTTGGGAATTTGTTGCTGTTCCATCAGTCTTACTATATCTCAGATTTAGGTTTCTATCTGTAAAATAGACATGTTATAAAATAATTGTAAAAATGAATACTGCATGAATGATTTGAACTATATACCTAAGAATATATTAAGATGCCCAGTTATTGTTTCCAGGGTTAAACTACAGAGAAAATATGCAGAGCCAAAAAAGGACCTTTGTTTATCTGGTGTTTTCTATGTTAGTCAAGTGAAGGGCAGGAATTAGTGTGCAGTTAAGATGTGGGTTAGGGACGCGGTGGCTCAGTGGGTTAGGACGCTGAGCTTGTCGATCAGAAGGTCGGCAGTTTGGCGGGTCGAATCCCGAGTGCCGTGTAACAGAGTGAGCGCCTGTTACTCGTCCCAGCTTCTGCCAACCTAGCAGTTCGAAAGCACGTAAAAATGCAAGTAGAAAAATAGGGACCACTGCGGTGGGAAGGTAACAGCGTTCCGTGCGCCTTTGGCATCTAGTCATGCCGGCCACATGACCACGGAGACGTCCTTGGACAAGCGCTGGCTCTTCGGCTTTGAAACGGAGATGAGCACTGGCCCCTAGAGTCGGAAACGACTAGCACGCATGTGTGGGGAACCTTTACCTTTACCTTTTAAGATGTGGGTTAAACTTGGGTTGTTTTTTTTTAACTTAGGTAGGGAAAAGCATGTTCATATATCAACATGCAAAACAATGTACCTCCAGGTTTGGAGACTTCTGGAGACTACTGGTTTTGCAAGACTTGCAGGACTTGCAAAATTGCTTTGAGAGGAAAGAAAAGAGAGTTAAATTTTATATGTATAAAAAAACAACCCAACAATATCCAGTATGAAAAAAAAGATGGTTCCTTAGGAGATGTGAGGTTTTTTCCCCAGTGGAATGAAAAAAGAATGCAAGAGCAATGAAGTCCCTATGAAATGAGACAGGTGCTTGTATGACAATAACCTCACCTGGCAGCTCACACTTGGTACCCTGAATGTGTAGGACTACAGTAGCCGGCATGCCCAGGGCATTTCTTTGCCCAGTGGCAACAGTGGCATTCCTTTTTCAGGGATAGATAACAAGACTTTTTATTTCTTTTGTTGCACTGTGTCACTTTTTATGGAAGCACTTGAACCTTTCTGAAATAAATTATGACAAAATAGGGTGCAGTGCCAGAGCAGAAATCCTTTTCTAGGAAGATCAAGCAAGGTTCCCTCTAAAAACAAGTACTGAAATTTCTAGGGAGAACAGCCTGGATTAGCAATAACTAGGTTTTGTCAGGTTTTTTTCTGTGATATTTCCAGGGAGATGAGGAAAATTAATTTATATTAAATGGTAGAGTATTTATAATGGTTTTTCAGGTAACCCAGTCTGCATTTTAAAAATAAAAGAAAGGACGGCAAGGTTCAGTGAAATCTGAAGACTAAGAACAGTATAAAAGGTACAATATTAACATTCCTTTTAGCTCCTTTTATAAACTTACATTTTATTTACAAATCTGTTGTATACAAACACACTTGGTTTACAACGAATGAGATATACAAGAATAGGCTTTGCTTTAAAAAGTTTATGCTATAACAAAACTTTATGGAACAACAAGATGCTTAACAGAATGGAAGCAGAAAGTACTGCCATTTTTACCACTTTAGTAAGCGCTTTATCCCTCTTTCAACTGTTTAGGACACTTAATTTTTACAGGGACAGTAATATCTGCCCTACTAAACCCAGTACCAAACAAACAGAGTCTGCAAAAGCTTTAATGGAGCTGACCCCATTTTGATATTGGGCAGCTTAAGCAAAGGAACATCTATTTCTCAAGGAAGAAAGTATATGCATGGTAAACTGCCATGATATTAGTAGCAGCTGTTGGAACTCTAGACAGTTCAGCATAGACCAGACTTCATCCTGAGGCAAGTTGGATATCCAGGAATGCTAACACAAAAAAAGATAAGCTGTTATTCCAGAAAGGGGCATCACACTTTATTAGCAGCTCTTCTCTTCAATTATCTCAATTTTGCTAATCTTTTAGTTTTAGAGCATGTGTCCTAAACATGTCAATTTTCAGATGAGGGGGTTTCAACTCTTAGAATTCTCAGCAATAGCCATCCTGGCTGAGAAATTCTGAGATTTGAACTTCACACAACTTGAAGTTGACAAGGCTCAGAAAGTGTTTTAGAGCAAGTCTCTTTAGTTCAGTCTCTGATTCCAGGTACAGTTGACTTGGCAAGTTAAACTGCACTTTATTATTGTTTATTATTTGTTTATTTTCAAATACTTCTGCCTTTTGAGTTGCTCATAAGTGGAGGGAAAGGACCTTGCTGCTTATGATTATGATATGAATATGCCCCAATTAGTACTTCTTTTTGCTGTTCTCATGATGTCACTTTCATCTTATCCTTCATTCAGACCTGAAGCAAATTTAAGACATCCTTACTTGCTTTGATTGTTAAGTAATGCCTTTCTTCTTCTTCTTCTTTTTTTTGGCCAGGGATATGATCTGGCATATTTCACTGAACATTTTGCTACTGAGATGGTCAAGGGTTGAGATCTCATTGCCCTCTTTAGGCTATTGAGGGCATTCCCCTACTCTCTGATCACTGGGAGCTATCCTTAGAGCCATTTTGGCTTGGACTCAGACAGCTGCCATAACTCCTCACATGGGCTTTCCATGACACTTATTAGGGCTTATATGGTCTTATAAACATGTATTTAATGCTTTTTAAAAGATTGCTAGTTCTGTGCAGGAAATAAGTATTCTGTAACTGCAATTACTCATGCTTTGCCTAGGAAGGAACCCCACTGAAGAGTGTTGCTCTGCTTGCCTCTGTAAGCAATTAGACCTGGGGCTTGGGGGTTGTGCCTCATCATCTGACTGCTGCAGGTGAACAGGAGACACCTGTTGAATTGAATTGAATCCTGGCTTACTGATTCCTGAGGCTGACAATCCTGAAGCACAGGCTCAGCTGGAGTGACACTATCAAATTTCAAGATCAGATTCTGAATCATGGCTCATAACACTTATCTCATGCCCAGGGCCCCTTTCCATCCTATCAACAAAGCAAGGTTATTGAGGATAACATTGATGAAACCATCTAACTAAACATGGAACATGCACTTGGGATGTATTCTCCCAAGACCATTCCTCAGGACCATTGCCTTTCCAGTTGATAAAGTACTGGAGGCAATCTTGATATAACCAGGAATCAAGGATATGAGGAACTTCATATTCAGGCTTGCCATCAGCTAAAATGGGAGGTGGAGGTGGAATGGAAGGATGGTGTGCAGAATATCTATATCTATCTATCTATCTATCTATCTATCTATCTATCTATCTATCTATCTATCTATCTATCTATCTATCTATCTATCTATCTATCTATCTATCTATCTATCTATCTATCTTACCTATATCTGCATGCCCCAAACTCCAGTGACCTCCTTCCAGAATTTGGCAGTAAATCCCATCAGAAACCATGGGATTAGGTAAACTATGTAAATGAAATGTAGTTTATATAAATAGTTGTGAGCATTTTCGGTATTTGGCAAGCCAATACAGGGAATGAAATGTGTCATTTTCACAAGTGCATCTACAATAACCACAATAGTGGTGGCACTTTCTGATTGTGGTAAATCTGCAAGGAAATCCAAAAATTTCTCCATAATCAATTTAGACAGACACAGGAAATAATAAGCCTGAGGGCATTTCAGCAACGTGCTTGGCTCAAGTAGAAAAGGATGATATGTAACCATTGATTTCATCATGAACCCATGGCCACCAAAAATATCTCAAGAATAGTTGCAGAGTCTTATATTGTCCCAAGTATTTAACAGTTGGAGCATCATGACACAGAACCTTCCCCTGCAATTGGCCACCATCAAATGTCTAGTCATTGAGTTGATTCTGGGGCAAATTCTGAATTTTCTGTATACAGTCTTGAGCATGAGGATCCTTACACCATTGTTCTTGTGAGACCTTTAACCAGTCATCTGGAATTAACAAAAGCTGCAAAGTTTTCCAAAAGGATAATACTTTTAAGGAAAGTGGCATGATCATTTTGGTTATATTCAGGTTTTCAGGACAAAGCATTGGCTCACTTATTATGACTTCTTGATATGTAAGTCACGTAAAAGGAGAATGTAAGTCTTGGCGCATAAATCACTTGAAAGGTTGAACCAGCAGAAAAGCAGAGGCCATTGGATCTGCCATTGATTTTATGAGATATTTGTAGGTACTCCAGGTTTTGATGGAGTACTTCTCCTGGGTGATAGGCTCCCTCTAAATGATAATTCCATGTTTCAAAAGCTACTTTGATGGCTAAAAGTTCTTTATCCCAAATAGTATAATTGTATTCAGCAGGACGCAGCTTTCTTGAATAATATGCACTCAAGGAAAGAGTACCAAAGAAGGTATTCTTTCAAAGGATCATCTTGAAGAAGCTCCAATTGCATCCCAATGCTTCTGTCTGCATCATGAAGGATCTCAGAGGATCATGGCAGTGCAGGATTGATTTTAAGAAAAAAGCAGACTTGATAGCCTCAAAAGCTTCTTGAGCCTTTTGGTGCCAATTAAACAGTACCTACTTTGTTAAAATATGCTCCAGAGGTACTGAGAAAAAAAGCAAAGTTTAGAAAAAAGGTTCAATAATAATTTGCAAACCTCGGGAACTGATCCAAATCCTTGAGTTTTTGTGGGGCCTCTATCTTATTTGGGACATGGTGAAGCTTGCTGAGGAAGTGCCATAACCAGTTGCTGTTTGATCAAATTCACATTTTTTCCAACTAGGTGAATGATTGATGCACAGAAAGCCACTGTAGTACCAGAAAGACACGTTGAAAGTGCTCAGTATAGGAATCTGAATATATGAGAATATCATTAAGATAATGGCACATTTGTCCAAAAGGTCTTGAAAACCATCCTTTGTGAACTATTGAAAAACTCCAGGAGTATTAGATAGTCTGGAAGGCATGACTGTATACTTGAAATGGCTACAGCAAGTGCAACAGGAAGTCTTCCACTTATCTCTTTCACAGATCCATACTGGTTGTAAACACCCCACAGATCCAGCTTGATGAATATCTTGTCTGTACAAAGGCAGTTCCAAAATGAGGGACCATGGATAATGGTTGAGTGATCTGATTGAGGGCCCCAAAGTCACTGCAGAGTTAGAGCTCCCCAATTTCTTTTTTACAAATAGCACTGGAGGGATAGTTGGAGACATAAATGGCTGGGTAAACCTTCTTTTCCAGATTTTACCTGTAAAGTCTCAAATGTCTAGTTCAAGTGAATATGTATGGAAGCTTTTCCCTAGAACAAGATTAATTGGACAGTCGTAGGGTCTATGAGAAGGCAGTTAATCTACTTTTTTTGCTCTGACTGCATCTTGGGATTCAGCGTACTTGGCAGATAAATCTGGACAAAATGTTTTGGTGAGTTCAGCTGCTAAAGTGTCTCTAAATAAATTCATATGAGTTTTGCAACCACATGCTTTAAAAATTATGGAGCCTTCAGATCAGATGCTATGCAGATCATAGGTGTGGAGCCATTCCAGCCCTAAAACTACAGAAAAATGGGGTATGCATGCTAAGTAGAACTCCACCAATTCTTGATGTTAAAACATACAACATAGAATAATAGAGTTGTAAGGGACCTCTGAGGTCTTTTAGTCCAACTCCCTGCTCAAGCAGAAGACACTAGACAATCATCTGTCTGAGATGGTATAGGTTCTCCTGCTTGAGCAGGAGGCTGGACTAGAAGACCTCCAAGGTCCCTTCCAGATTCTATTCTATTCTATTCTATTCTATTCTATTCTATTCTATTCTATTCTATTCTATTCTATTCTATTCTATTCTATTCTATTCTATTCTATTCTATTCTATTCTATTCTATTCTATTCTATTCATTATTTCTTGACAACTCATCTAAAATTTCATCATCCAACTCTGTCAGGAAATGATCAGCCAAGACTGCTTCATTCAATGCTTAATATCGAGCAGCCAACTTGAAGTCACTTACATATGTGACCACAGAGCAGTGCCCTTGTCTCAGTTCTGGAAGGTGATGGTTAGTTGCTTGTATGTACTTTCACTGTCTTAGAATACATGGCTTGTAGTTGGTGGCTAAATTAAAAAAACTTATCAAATTAAGAAGTCTGCTGCACTAATTCTGGTGATGCACTTAGCAGCTACTCCATACTTGCTGATCCAAAGTTCTTAATAGTTGACAAACAGTTAACAAGCAATTTCTGTAAGTTTTTAGAAAAGGAAATATGTGAAAGTGCTCTTTCAAAAATGCCAACTGCAGTTTGAATAAGATGGCTTCTCCCTCGTATTCCAGAGCTCTAAACCTACTGCAGATTGTAGTCTTGTGGTCTCAAGAGAAGCAACTGTGTGGAGCACTTTTGGCAAGTCCTCTTCATATTCATAGAGGATTTAAAAAGAGCCAGTTTACTTGACAGCTCTTCATTCTCATTATCATCATCAGCTCTGCTTTTCAGTTTGCCATTTCTTCCCCCAAAGTTGCTATTACTTAAGATTTTTGATTTATTTCATAGAATTCGGGGCTCCCTTTGACTTCTTTTATTTCATTCTTTACTTAAATAGTTTTGTGCAGCTTTTAAAATGGAAATATCATTAGATGTAGCACTGGCTTGTTCATAAGGAGGGAAATCCAAATCTAGTCAAAAACAGATCAGCATGAAATTGAACAGAACTGAAATTAACCAGAATAAAATGACTGCCTTGAGATCATCTCTTCAACAATTAATGAATAAAAAATAAATATGAAAATAAATGATAACAAGTCAAAAACAATTGTTATGAGGGAATTTCTGTCCAGGGGCTGCTTCATGATGATGATGATAACTTTATTGTCACTTTGAATGTACACCAATCGGCATACATCAAAATGAAATTTCGTTGCATACAGCTCTCAAAGGGTCACCACCTCCGATATATACTCCTTGTTCGTGGCCTGCTCAAATTTCACATTGTCCATTTTAGTCTCTAGGGAGTGAACGATGGCAAACAGGACAGATGGAAATGGGGCTCCATGTGGATTAGCCCTCAAATTCGCTTGTATTCTGACAACCTCGCCTTCTTTCCTTTTTCTGATCCTGACTCTTCCACCTTTTCCTTAAAGAGGCCTTGCTTTTTTTGCCCCTGGAGCACGCTGCGGCCGCCACCAACTCCTCCAAAAGCCTCTCTCTCTTCCTCTGGGCCTGCCGACAGACTCATCCAGTTCCTTCGCTCCATAAGCTCCAGGTCCTCTCCTCCTCTGCCTCCTCTGGAAACAGCCCTGATTTGCAATAGAATCCATCACTGGGCCAGCAGTCAGATCTTGCTGCTGGCAGAACAAATTCAAACAGCGCCAACGACTTTTAACGGTCTCACCAACAGTTCCAAAACAACTAGAAACTCGCCAGGCCAGCAAAGATTGTCGGTTGTATGTCGTATGTTACCTTAGTTCCACCATGTTGCTCAAACACATTAAAATCTTCCTGATCATGTGGCCTATAGCCCTTACTATCCCTCCCAAAACTATTCGCCTTCAAGAGCCAATGCAGCCGCAGCCATTCCAGGCGCCGCCATCTTAGAATGAATCTTAGAATACATCTTAGAATGTATCTATCTGATACAGAAAACCTGTAACTATCCAGATATAATTGCATTACTACATTGCTCATACCCTCTAACCATTTACCATTTAGGCTAATGCTGAGGAGTGCTAGAGATAAACCAATATTAGAGGGCCATAGAATCTTAATTCTTCTGACTTATGCTGTAATGGTATCTTCTGTAGGAATGACCTGCTCATCTAATTGTCTAGGAAGAGCGCATTGCTTTTCATGACCAGATCCTGGAATACCATAAATCTTGCAGGTCATACAAATGTCTAAAAAAGAAGGGGAACTGTGGCTGAAATAACTGGATACTCACTGATATTTCTTCCCAGTCATTTTCCCCTTTGACTATTAATATTACTTCTGGATTTCTCTGGAGGAAAAATTAGCTGGAGAAATTTTATAGTAGAATGTACTCACCAGAAAATATAACCCATTATGTCTTTTAACCTATTTTCACATTAGAATCTGTGGTTACCGCACTTCGATAAAATAGATACCTTCTCTAATTTGGCACCACTCAGATGTTGGGTCTGGGAGGCCCAACATCTCTAGATGATGGAAGATTGGAGAGGATGGGTATACTCAGCCTACTAAGAATATAGCAAAGTAATAGGGACAATTTCCACTACTAAGTTTTCCACTTCAGTATCTCATAATGCTCTATATTACATCATGTGCATAGATGAATGAGATTGTTTAGCCTCCTGATTATTAAACATTCTATAAAAAGTTTGACTTGGTGAAAGTTGGCTAGAAAGAATTCTATAAAAAATGTGATTTTTAGAACTGATGAATGAATACATCAATATTTTCAAATTCTAGATATTAGTTATTAAAATCAAAAGAAACAAAATCAATCATGGTGTTATTCACCCAGAGATAAGGTAAGTGATGGTTTCTGACTCAAGATATCCACTCTAACCTGGTATTTTAATCGGATGCCTATGGGTAAGTCAACACGCTTCAAGGTTAGTATGAGGATAAAATAAAACAATGCCTATGTATGTTTTAATAAATCCTTGAAAAAGGCAGGGCATCCATTCAATTATAAACATGGTTAGGCATGATGTTATTCAGAAGCTTAAACATCATATTTAAAGAAGCATATTTATAGCACATGCTTATTTTTTAAAAAAATATGTTTTATTGATTTTTAACTTAATCACCTTAATATTTGGTAAACAGCATGTTGTCTGGGTTAGTATTTAAAAACAATAACAATTTCTATAATTCTATAGTCCATCTAATGGCTTTGCTTGATTTTCTCTTCTTCCAATAATATTCTCCTTTGCCAACCTTAAATTAATACATTTCTTATTATTTGAGTAAATGATAATTAAATATAGACATTTTTCTCATGTTTCTGCATATAATAACCACATCAATATAAAGCTTCTTTTCTAATTTATCTTGATTGCCTCATCCTGTTTACAGATCCTGTTTACAAAATTCTTATTTACATTTGTTTTCCCCACAATATTCAAAGCATTCTTACTGGTTAAGATTTTCTCAAAATTAGTTACATTTAAGTATTTAAGTCTTTTGTTCTCATACAAGCCATCCCAACACTTTTATATTTCTCATATCTTAAGAAAAGAAAAAAAATCAAAGAAAACATTTTTTATATAAACCATCCCAACATTTTTATATTTCTCATGTCAAAAAACAAAAGAAAAAAGAAAGAAAAAATACTGTATTAATTGAGGGGTTCATCCCTCTTAAACTAATCTTCACATATCCAAAATCTTTCTATTTCCTTAACCATATTCAAACAGAAGTTTAATTTTTAAATATTCCCTCTGGTAAATCCCGTCATCTAATTTCTTCATTCTCACTTTATCCTTTTTTTTTGGCCAAACATCTTTCCTGATCAATATGCTTCACTGAATCAAAGAATCTTCCCATAATCTTGTAAATGTTTTTGCAGGTACAAAAGGCAAAACAGGTAAGATGTTTTTATAGGAAGGTTTTGCCCCTTTGTATTCATTAAGAATCTTTTCCTTTCTTTCTTTTTTTCTTGATTTTATTTATCATTTTTTTTCTCCCACGTTCTTGTAGTTCTTCTGGCAAAATCCATTTTGTCAAATCTTTTTTCTTGTCCTCAAACTTATTTTGTGATCTTAGAATATAGGTTGTCTTTTCCATGTCCAGTATTTCCTGTAAGTTTTTTTCTAACTGGATTAAGTCATACTTCTTTTTATTGTTAAGTTCCATCTTAAAGTCTTTCTCCTCTGTCTCATATTCAGTTGTCTGTTGTAAAGTTAAATTGAAGATATGTTTATTTATATTTTCAAAGTTATTTTTAATTTCCTCATGGTTTGAGTTCATTGTTGTTTGGATTTGTTGCACCATAGCATAGATCTCCTTCTGGAAAGTATTTGCTTTTTCTTGATATATTCTTTCTCCAGATCTCTGATTTTCCATGATAGCCAAAAGTCAGGGGTTTTCTTTCTTTGCAGATAGCTTTAGAGTCCCAGTTGAGTTGATATTTGTAATCCAGAAAGGTCAGTTTTTTTCTAACGTTTATAATTCCCACTTTATAAATAGCCCAAAATGTTCTTTCTTTTTTGTCACAGTTGTTCTCTGTTGTTAAGACATTGAAGGTCACCAGAAAAAAGTTACCTTTTCCTGGGCTTTACCAGCTCCTGTGATAGAGCAACTGCTGTTGTATATTTTCATCCATCACTAGATGTCAGCACCAGGTCATTTTTCAGTAATAGACAATTATTTACTTCTATTATTTACTTCTATTTTCATGGTTTAAAAGGAAAATCTTAACAGTTTCCACTGATTTCAAACTTATCCAAATTAAGTCTTATATTCATTTCATTTCAATATATTTCTGTTCCCTTGAAAAGTTTAATTCGCCACTTCCGTCTGCAGGAGAGTGGAGCAAATCTCCCTCCTCACTTTTGGAGGCTTTTTGCTTCTTGGGGTTTTTCATTTTTCTTTCTTTTTTTCTCCCCAGGAAATCAATTTTCAAGTAGAAGACAGAAAACCACTGTTCTTACCCAGTTCCAAACACATTGTTTACAGTCAGCTTAAAGTAGTGCTTTTGGGCTTTAGATGTTTGTAGCTTGGGCTAGATTCTGAACTTAAGCTAGTCTTTCTCCTGCTGGTTTCTGGAGGGCTTTTCCCAGACTAATTGGATTGATTGCCATCTCTCCACAATCGGTGGGGCTTCCTTCCTTCTTTGTTACCTCTACGGGGCAACTTCAGGCTCATTTAGGGTCTCCTAGCAGGCAGAAGAGGGACGCAGTGGCTCAGTGGGTTAGGATGCTGAGCTTGTTGATCAGAAGGTCGGCAGTTTGGCGGGTCAAATACCAAGTGCCGCGTAACAAAGTGAGCACCTGTTACTTGTCCCAGCTTCTGCCAACCTAGCAGTTTGAAAGCATGTAAAAATGCAAGTAGAAAAATAGGGACCACTACAGTGGGAATGTAACAGCATTCCGTGCGCCTTTGGCGTCTAGTCATGCTGGCCACATGACCACGGAGACGTCCTCGGACAAGTGCTGGCTCTTCGGCTTAGAAATGGAGATGAGCACCAGCCCCTAGTGTTGGAAACGACTAGCATGCATATGCGGGGGAACCTTTACCTTTAGCAGGCAGAAATCAGCCATAGGATACGGAGCCCTGTGATCCCTCAGCTGCTGCGCTACTGTGCAAAACCAGAAGCCATAGCACATGCTTCTATTATACTTCTGTTTTTTTAGTTATAAAGCTCTTCTGTATTTTTGAAAATCTGTTACTATGGAATATTATTTCAATCTGTTCAAGTGGCAAAGGTGGACTTAGTGTTGGCTTAAGTTTAGTTTATTTAGCACTAGAATTTATACATATTCCTAAAATTGGATACAATTCTTCCATTGTCACTAGAATCTGTTAATCAGCTCTTTTGTCAAATTGCAGTCATAGAAAACTATGAAAAAAGTTCCTACTGAATTTAAAAATACTTTTACACATACAATTTGCTATTTGAATCCATAGCTGGTTTGATTTATTCCTACAGTCACCAACCTTTCTCACTTCAATAGTCTCCAAATGTGTAGCTGTTACAATTCCCAAAATTCTGCAACAGCATTTTTGCTCACAATTCAGGGAATTGCAGTCCACTATAACTGGTCTGGAAGCCACCAGTTGTGGAAGATATGTATAATTTCAAATGCAGGTTATTTTTTTTTGTGTGTGGTGTCTGTGTGTGTGAGAGAAAGAGAGAGAAAAAGAAAGAGAGAGATGATAGGGGATTCTATATAAATTATTTAATGCTGAAGTGCAAATTTAAAAACAAAACATAAATGAAATTATTCTACCCAGTGATTCACAATGCCACTTTTCAGTAAAATTTACAGGCAACTTATTACACCATTCAAAAACATGGTTCTCTTGATACACTAAAATGACATTATTGTTGATTCTGCTATCTCATTTCACTGTCTACCAGGCTGGCTCCTTTTGCACTCTAAAATATTTGTGATAAGTTAAAACATATGTAGTTTTTATTAACTGTCAGAGAATGCCCTGAAATGTGTCACAGGTTGTGACCATATCCCCAAATGCTGTTCCCTTCAATATAGAATATAATGGAGGTGTATCCATGGACCTAAAATAGCGTTAATGAATTAAGATCTTCTTGAAACTGACTTAGTACTTAGTATATAATAATAATAATAATAATAATAATAATAATAATAATAATAATAATAATAATAATAATAATAATAATAATAATAATAATAATAATAATAATAATAATAATAATTTAATTTCTATACTGCCCTTCTCCCGAAGGACTCAGGGCGGTGTACAGGGCAATACAATAAAATACAATATACAAAAGTTAAAAAAATATTAAATACTACAGCCCAATTCAATAAATTAATACAATAATATTAAAATACCCTTAAACCCATCAGACCAGGCCGGCTTGTTCAAATAAGTATGTTTTTAGGTCACGTCGGAAGGAGCGAAGGTCAGGAGCCATCCGGAGCTCAACCGGTAAATGGTTCCAAAGGTCTGGCGCGCCCACAGAGAACGCCCTCCCCCTGGGGGCCGCCAGTTGACACTCTTTGACTGACGGCACCCTAAGGAGGCCCTCTCTGTGGGAGCGCACTGGACGAAGGGAAGTTGATGCCGGCCGTAGGTGCTCCCGTAAGTAACCCGGACCCATGCCATTTAGGGCTTTATAGGTCATAACCAGCACCTTGAATCTTACCTGGAGGACAACCGGAAGCCAATGCAGCTCGCAGAGTAGAGGTGTTACATGGGAGTATCGGGAAACCCCCACCACCACTTGCACGGCCGCATTCTGCACCAGCTGGAGCCTCCGAGTAGTCCTCAAGGGCAGCCCCATGTAGAGAGCATAGCAGTTATACAGATAAAATGTGTAGGGTTTAATAGCAGCAAGAGAGCACATCTGATTATTTTCTTCTCTTTTTCTAGCGGAAGAAATAGTGCCAAGTGTATTTCTAGAACAGTCAGATGTAAGACAACCCAAAATTCAGGACATATCCAGGCAATCTGAAGACCAGCAAGATGCTACCTTGGATGAACACAAATGCCATGAAATTCCTCCTGAAGATGAAAGAATCCAGGACACTGCGAATTCAGGGAGGCAGACTATCAGAAAGCAGAGCGAAAGGACCAGCGAACAAGGTAACATGCAGAGAAGCAGCTCAAGGCATCACAAAGTGAAGCACCAACAAAAAATCCAAGATGCTGCCAGTGATTTTTCAGAGCAAGATAGCAGAAGACAAGGCAACAGACAACCTCAAGAATTCCCAAGTGGGAACACACAGAGTGGCTTCTCAGGGAAATCCAATCCAATGTGCCGCAATCCCCAGGACTCTTCCAGCGAATACCGAGATTCAAAAAGGTAAAAAATTGGTACAGAGGAAAACAGGTTAAGTGAGATCCTTCCAGATTACTAGACTGTATTTTCTGTTGAGCTAAGTTGTGTGATATTTTATTGGTAAAACAGCAGAATCGGAGTCTGGTGAGTATATGGCATGAAAGTACATCATATACAGGTGAAACTCGAAAAATTAGAATATTGTGCAAAAGTTCATTTATTTCAGTAATGCAACTTAAAAGGGGAAACTAATATATGAGATAGACTCATTATATGCAAAGCAAGATAGTTCAAGCCATGATTTGTCATAATTGTGATGATTATGGCATACAGCTCATGAAAACCCCAAATCCACAATCTCAGAAAATTAGAATATTACATGCAATCAATAAAACAAGGAGTGTACATAGAACAATATCGGACCTCTGAAAAGTATAAGCATGCATATGTACACTTGGTTTTGGCCCCTTTTGCAGCAATTACTGCCTCAATGTGGCGTGGCATGGAAGCTATCAGCCTGTGGCACTGCTGAGGTGTTATGGAAGACCAGGATGCTTCAATAGCGGCCTTCAGCTCTTCTGCATTGTTCGGTCTCATGTCTCTCATCTTTTTCTTGGCAATGCCCCATAGATTCTCTATGGGGTTCAGGTCAGGCGAGTTTGCTGGCCAATCAAGCACAGTAATCCCACGGTCATTAAACCAGGTTTTGGTGCTTTTGGCAGTGTGGGCAGGTGCCAAGTCCTGCTGGAAAATGAAGTCAGCATCCCCAATAAAACTTGTCTGTGGAAGGAAGCATAAAGTGCTCCAAAATCTCCTGGTAGACGGCTGCGTTGACCCTGGACTTAATGAAGCACAGTGGACCAACACCAGCAGGTGACATGGCTCCCCAAATCAAAACAGACTGTGGAAACTTCACACTGGACTTCAAGCATCTTGCAGTGTGTCCCTCTTCATTCTTCCTCCAGACTCTGGGTCCCTGGTTTCCAAATGAGATGCAAAAGTTGCTTTCATAAGAAAAGAGGACTTTGGACCAGGTCTGTTTTTCTTTAGCCCAGGTAAGATGCTTCTGATGTTGTTTGTTGTTCAGGAGCGGCTTGACAAAAGGAATACGACATTTAAGCCCATGTCCAGGATCCGTCTGTGTGTGGTGGCTCTTGATGCACTGACTCCAGTGTTGTGATTCAGTGTCAGCCTGTGGGTTCGGCAGTTGGGTCGGATGATTCAGAGGAGAAGGAGGAGGGGTTTGGAGAGCCTGCAGAGGACAGTTCTGAGGCATCGCAGAGGTCTCAGCCAGGCCCCTCCCATTTGGTTACTACTCAGACCCAGCTGTGTGAGCCTGACAGCTTAGATGAAGATGACCCACAGCTGGTCCTGTTCAAGGACGCCCGAAGCAGGAGGCAGTCAAGTAGGAGTAAACAGAGGAAGGCAATGGGGCACCTCGGAAGGAGGCAAAGAGAAGCCATGTCTTGAAACTGTTTAAAAGGGGAATGTGTGGGAAGGCTGGTTGCTGAAGGCAACCATTTGAGCAGCTTCTGTTTTAGTGGTTCGTATTTTGTTTTGCTCAGTTTGCTCTGTTTTGGATCTGTTTTCTGTAAATAAATTTGGCGGGCTTACTTCCAGCCTTTTGCCTTTTGTAAAGGGGTTGTCCCTGACTCTTCTGCAGGGCCGGTAGTAGGCTGGAACAGAACATCCAGCCTCAGTCCACTCCTTGTGAAAGTCCCCAACACTTTTGAATGGCCTTTTCCTGACAATCCTCTCCAGGCTGCGGTCATCCCTGCTGCTTGTGCACTTTTTTCTTCCACACTTTTCCCTTCCACATAACTTTCTATTAATGTGCTTTGATACAGCACTTTGGGAACATCCAACTTCTTTTGCAATTACCTTTTGAGGCTTTCCCTCCTTGTGGAGGGTGTCAATGATGGTTTTCTGCACAACTGTCAGGTCAGCAGTCTTCCCCATGATTGTGATTCCTACTGAACCAGACTGAGAGACCATTTAAAGCAGGGGTCTTCAAACTTGGCCCTTTTATGACTTGTGGACTTCAACTCCCAGAATTCCTCAGCCAGCGTGTCTGGCTGAGGAATTCTGGGAGTTGAAGTCCACAAGTCATAAAAGGGCCAAGTTTGAAGACCTCTGATTTAAAGGCTCAGGAACCCTTTGCAGGTGTTATGGCTTAATTAGCTGATTAAAGTGGGACACTTTGAGCCTAGAATATTGCACCTTTTCACAATATTCTAATTTACTGAGATTGTGAATTTGGGGTTTTCATGAGCTGTAAGCCATAATCATCACAATTATGATAAATCACGGCTTGAACTATCTTGCTTTGCATGTAATGAGTCTATCTCATACAGTATATTAGTTTCCCCTTTTAAGTTGCATTACTGAAATAAAAGAACTTTTGCACGATATTCTAATTTTTCGAGTTTCACCTGTATACAGTTTTAATGGTGATAATCAGCACTTTGAATTGCACTCAGAAGGAAACTAGTGCAGCTTGGGCTATAGAGGTGTAAAATAGGCAAACTTTGCAATACCCAATACTGTGCGCACAGCTGCATTCTGGATCAGAATGGATCATCTCAATAGTCAATCTCACACTGCTCGCTGCCCCAGAGTTCAGTTCTCATATTTTAAAAGAACACTATTTCTTTATTTGGGGGAGGGGGGGGGCAGGAGGGAAGGGAAAGAGGTTGAGTGCATCTTTTTTTTTTTAATCCCATTTATATCCCGCCCTTCTCCAAAGACTCAGGTTGGCTTACAATTTAAAGCACAAACCAATGTGCTTAGCAATAGCCTTCATTCTATGTATATGCCTGCTTATTAGGGCTTTCGGCCCCCCCAAGCAGCATTATTACAAAGTCAGCTTATTGCCCCCAACAATCTGGGTCCTCATTTTACCTATCTCGGAAGGATGGAAGGCTGAGTCAACCTTGAGCCTGGTGGGATGCGAACCTGCACTAATTGCAGGCAGCTGGTGTTACTTAAGCAACATGGTGGAACTAAGGGCTGTTTCCAGAGGAGGCAGAGGAGGAGAGGACCTGGAGCTTATGGAGTGAAGGAACTGGATGAGGCTGTCGGCAGGCCCAGAGGAAGAGAGAGAGGCTTTTGGAGGAGTTGGTGGCGGCCGCAGCGTGCTCCAGGGGCAAAAAAGCAAGGCCTCTTTAAGGAAAAGGTGGAAGAGTCAGGATCAGAAAAAGGAAAGAAGGCGAGGTTGCCAGAATACAAGCTAACTTGAGGGCTAATCCACATGGAGCCCCATTTCCATCTGTCCTGTTTGCCATCGTTCACTCCCTAGAGACTAAAATGGACAATGTGAAATTTGAGCGGGCCACGAACAAGGAGTATATATCGGAGGTGGTGACCCTTTGAGAGCTGTATGCAACGAAATTTCATTTTGATGTATGCCGATTGGTGTACATTCAAAGTGACAATAAAGTTATCATTATCATTATCATTATCATTAAGGAGGCATTAGCCCACTGCTCCACCAAGGTATGTGCAAAAGGCAATTCCTGACAGAGGGTGTATCATTCAGATACCCTCTAGCATATAAAATGGCAAAGAGGCTGTCAAAAGGGTCAAAACCACTAGTATTCGGAGAAGATGGGAAGTGGGATCAATCTTTTGTAAAGGGTACTAGAAAGCTGTTTTAACCTAGAAGTGAGTATGGCTGGCTGGAAGCCCAAGCACAGATACAGTTGTCCTAAGTACCGTGTTTTCCTGAAAATAAACCTTCTCCTGAAAGTAAACCCCAGCTGATTTTCAGACGCTGGGCCTAATATAAGCCCTCCCCCTAAAGGTAAGCCCTAATTAAGGGCCTGCACGGATGGCCTGCCTGTGATGAGGCGAAGCTGATGGGGGAGGGGGGATCTGACCCACAGTACTGGTATACCTGTTCCTTACCGCCGCCCTGCTTGCTCTGTGGCCTCATGGCAGCGGCATGGGGCAGGAGGTGGCAAATGGCCGTTTTTGGCATGACACGGCAATTTGCTGCAGGTTATGGCTGTTTGCCGCCTCACGCATCTCACCCAATGCTGCTGCCATGAGGCCTAGTGGATCCTCTCCCCTTCTGAGCCATGTGCCATTATACCGGTCCCCTACCGCCGCCCAGCTTGTTTTGCGGCCTTGTGGCAGTGGTATTGGGCAGGAAGCAACAAATGGCCATTTTCAGCACAATGTGGACGTTTGCTGCCGTGATGCAGGTGGGGGTGGGCGTGGCAACCTTACCCTGCAAGGTTTCAGCAGGTGTCTGGCAGGGGGAGGGAAGCAACTCCATCCTCCCAAGCACAGCAACCTTACCCTGCACGGCTTTGGCAGGTCTCATGCACAGGCCTCGCCTCTCCCCTGCGCGTTCACGGCCTACTGGTGCTGGTAATGGCAAAAAGTAATCCCTCCCTGAAAGTAAAACCTTGTGCTTACTTCAGAGCCCAAAAGAAAGTAAGACAGGGTCTTACTTTTGGGGAAACAGGGTAGTTAGATTATGCTCCATCACCTCATCATTTTAATTTTTGATTCCAAACATGAAAGAAAAAAACGTTAATTATTATCTGGATATGACCAACTTGAGTTTGTAAGAAAACTATGAGAAAAGTATGGCAGCAGCTGTTCTTGCTTCTGGAACAAAATGATGACATTCTTTAGAAAAAGAAGGACACAACTGTGGGTCAAGAAGGAAAATACTATTTTGAGTCTTCTCTGAAGTAGAAGCCTTTGTATGAAGTGTTAGGGAGCCAAAAAAGTATTGGGTCATGGCAGAATTTCCCAAACTCTGTTATTAAAGTAAAAAAAGGCAATACAGTTATCCATCCAGTTCTTTCAGGGCACCCTGCCTTGCGGGCTCAGAATTAACATAAATGATAAAAAGAGTGGGACTCTCCCATAACTCTTTTGATTCTATGAGTGTTTGTTTTGTCCTAGTACAAACCCTTATGCTGACCTAGTGCATTGCTTACGTGCTACCTGGATGACAGGAAAGACACTTCCTAAGGAGTATCGAGTCCAACAACTGGAGGGCCTGTGCCACTTTCTGGAAGAAAGGCATGCAGATATCCAGCGTGCCCTGTGTGCAGACCTACACAAGGTGAGTGAGCCTCCCAGCCGGAGCATCTGGCAGCTCAGAGGGGAGTTGCAGATGGGCTTGCTGGCCCCAATAGACATGGTACAGCTATTCCGTTTTTCTCTTTGCTGGATTTCCTATGAAAAAGTTATGAACAGGAAATAATACTCTTTGTATGTGCCATGACAGCTGAATTTAGCGAGGTGGCAAGCAACAATTATCAGTCTACAGAAAATCTTTATGTAAATATAGTTGACCAGTTTCCTAAAATGATTGAGTACAGGCAATATATATTATCTCAGTAAAGTGGGCAGTTGGTAACACAGTTAAGTGTACCGGGCTTCCCCATTGACTTTGTTTGTCAGAAAGTTGCAAAAGGTGATCACATGACCTCAGGTCACTGCAAATGTCATAAATATGAACCAGTTGCCAAGCATCTGAATTTTGATCGTGTGACCGTGGGTATGCTGCAATGGTATTGTGTGAAAAATGGTCAAAAGTCACTTTTTTCAGTGCTGTTCTAACTTTGAATAGTCACTAAATGAACTGTTGTAAGTTGAGGACTACCTATATCTACATCTTATAAAGGATACTGAACTAAGCTTAGTGCCATGACCTGGTGTAAAGTTCAAACATTACATTTCCGGAATCAATTGGGATGATATGGTAGCATGATAAAGCAGTGTTATCTGCTGAATGCGACACAAATTTGCCCAATGAACTGCTTCCTATTTCACCTCTTGTACTCAGCATCAGTGGTGGGATTCAGCCTGTCCGCACCACTTTGGCAGAACCGGTAGCTAATTATTTTGTTGCCCAGGCCCAGAATGGACTTCTGGAAGTGGCATCCACACAGCGAACCGGTTGTTCACATAATTGAATCCCACCACTGCTCAGCATGGACATCACTGATGCATCTCATTTTGTCTTTCTTCTCCGCAGCCCTGCTTTGAAACTGAGATCACTGAAGTTCTCTTAGTCAGAAATGAACTAACCAATGCTCTTAACAACTTATGCTGCTGGATGAAGGATGAACACGTGAACAAGAACCTAGTAAGAAGTTAAACCGAATGGGTGAAGAGCAAATGGAAAAGAATGGGTCTTATGTTGGACAGGGCTGAAAGTCTATGGGGTGTACTATTTCATCAAACGGAAGATAGGCTTTCTACTTATGTCCTTTCAAAACACGTGGATGCTCATCTTGGAAGGCAAATCTCTAACTATTAGAGTATTAATACTTCCGTCTTTCCTGTTACCCTTCCTGTGGTATTTGGGAATTATCAGATTTGTAATTTAACAAAACAGGTTGACATCAGGTTATTGATATGTACAGGTTCTGGAAATGAGGGTCTCTTTTGTTGTTGTTAGTTGCGAAGTCGTGTCCGACCCATCGCGACCCTATGGACAATGTTCCTCCAGGCCTTCCTGTCCTCTACCATCTTCTGGAGTCCATCTAAGCTCACACCTACTGCTTCAGTGACTCCATCCAGCCACCTCATTCTCTGTCGTCCCCTTCTTCTATTGCCCTCAATCTTTCCCAGCATGAGGCTCTTCTCCAGTGAGTCCTTCCTTCTCATTAGGTGGCCAAAGTATTTGAGTTTTAGCTTCAGGATCTGGCCTTCTAAAGAGCAGTCAGGATTGATCTCCTCTAGGACTGACCGGTTTGATCGCCTTGCAGTCCAAGGAACTCGCAGGAGTCTTCTCCAGCACCATAGTTCAAAGGCTTCAATTCTTTGGCGCTCAGCCTTTCTTATGGTCCAGCTTTCACTGCCATACATTGCAACTGGGAAGACCATAGCCTTGACTATACGCACTTTTGTTGGCAGGGTGATGTCTCTGCTTTTTAGTGTGCTGTCTAGATTTGCCATGGCTTTCCTCCCAAGGAGCAAGCGTCTTTTAATTTCTTGGCTACAGTCCCCATCTGCAGTGATCTTGGAGCCCAGGAAAATAAAATCTGTCACTACCTCCATTTCTTCTCCATCTATTTGCCAGGAATTGAGAGGGCCAGATGCCATGATCTTGGTTTTCTTAATGTTTAGTTTCAACCCAGGTTTTGCACTCTCCTTCTTCACCCGCAACAAGAGGCTCTTTAGCTGTTCTTCACTTTCTGCCATTAGAGTGGTATCATCTGCGTATCTTAGGTTGTTGATGTTTCTTCCGGCAATCTTAATTCCAACTTTTGATTCATCTAGCCCTGCCTTTCTCATGATGTGCTCTGCATATAAGTTAAATAGGCAAGGCGACAGTATACAGCCTTGCCGGACTCCTTTCCCAATTTTGAACCAATCAGTGGTTCCGTGTCCAGTTCTCACTGTTGCTTCTTGGCCCGCATATAGATTTCTCAAGAGACAAATAAGATGGTCTGGTATGCCCATCTCTTTAAGGACTTGCCAGAGTTTGTTATGATCCACACAATCAAAGGCTTTAGCATAGTCAATGAAGCAGAAGTAGATGTTTTTCTGGAACTCTCTAGCTTTCTCCATGATCCAGCGTATGTTAGCAATTTGATCTCTAGTTCCTCTGCCTCTTCGAAATCCTGCCTGTACTTCTGGTAGTTCTCGATCCACATACTGCTGGAGTCTAGCTTGTAGGATTTTAAGCATAACTTTACTAGCATGAGAAATGAGTGCAATGGTGCGATAGTTTGAACATTCTTTAGCACTGCCTTTCTTTGGAATTGGAATGTAAACTGATATTTTCCAATCCTGTGGCCACTGTTGAGTTTTCCAAATTTGCTGGCAAATTGAGTGTAGCACTTTTACTGCATCGTCTTTTAAGATTTTGAATAGCTCAGCTGGAATACTGTCACCTCCACTAGCTTTGTTGTTGCTCAGCTTTTCTAAGGCCCACTTCACTTCACATTCTAGGATGTCTGGCTCGAGGTCAGTGACCACCTCATTGTGATTATCAGGGACGTTAAGCTCATTCTTGTATAGTTCTTCTGTGTAATTTTGCCACCTCTTCTTAATCTCTTCTGCCTCTGTTAGGTCCCTGCCATTTTGGTCCTTTATCATGCCCATTTTTGCATGAAACGTTCCTTTCATCTCTCCAATTTTCTTGAAAATATCTCTGGTCCTCCCTATTCTGTTGTTTTCTTCTATTTCTTTGCACTGTTCATTTAAGAAGGCATTCTTATCTCTTCTAGCTATTCTTTGGAATTCTGCATTTAATTGGGCATATCTTTCTTTTTCTCCCTTGCCTTTCACTTCCCTCCTTTCTTCAGCTATTTGCAAAGCTTCCTCAGACAGCCATTTTGCTTTCTTGCATTTCTTTTTCTTTGGGATGGTTTTGGTTGCTACCTGTTGTACAATGTTGCGAACCTCTGTCCATAGTTCTCCAGGCACTCTGTCTATCAGATCTAATTCCTTAAATCTATTTGTCACCTCTACTGTATATTCAACAGGGATATGATTTAATTCATACCTGACTGGCCTAGCGCTTTTCCCTACTTTCTTTAATTTAAGCCTAAACTTTGCAACAAGAAGCTCATGGTCTGAGCCACAGTCAGCTCCTGGTCTTGTTTTTACTGACTGTATAGAGCTTCTCCATCTTTGGCTGCAGAGCATATAGTCAATCTGATTTCTGTGTTGACCGTCTGGTGATGTCCATGTGTAAAGCCGTCTCTTGGGTTGTTGGAAAAGAGTGTTTGCTATGACCATCGTATTCTCTTGACAAAATTCTATCAGCCTGTGCCCTGCTTCATTTTGTACTCCAAGGCCAAACTTGCCTGTTATTCCAGTTATCTTTTGGCTTCCTACTTTAGCATTCCAATCCCCCATGATGATAAGGACATCATTTTTGGGTGTTAGTTCTATAAGGTGCTGTAGGGCTTCATAGAACCGGTCAATTTCATCCTCTTCAGCACTGGTGGTTGGGGCATAGACTTGGACTACTGTGATATTGAATGGTTTGCCTTGGATTCGAACTGAGATCATTCTGTCATTTTGAGGATTGTATCCCAGTATTGCTTTTCCTATTTTTTTATTGACTATGAAGGCTACTCCATTTCTTCTGAGGGATTCTTGCCCGCACTAGTATACCTGATGGTCATCTGAATTAAATTCACCCATTCCTGTCCATTTTAGTTCGCTGATACCTAAGATGTCGATGTTCAGTCTTGTCATCTCTTGTTTGACCACGTCCAGCTTTCCTTGATTCATGGATCTTACATTCCAGGTTCCTATGGAGAAAAAATCTTTACAGCATCGGACTTTCCTTTCACCACCAGACATATCCACAGCTGAGCGTCCTTTCGGCTTTGGCCCAGTCGCTTCATTCTTTCTGGTGCTACTAGTACTAGCCCTCTGCTCTTCCCCAGTAGCATATTGGACGCCTTCCGACCTGAGGGGCTCATCTTCCAGCGTCATATCGTTTTGCCTTTTGGTACTGTCCATAGGGTTTTCATGGCAAAGATACTGGAGTGGTTTGCCATTTCCTTCTCCAGTGGATCACATTTTGTCAGAACTCTCTGCTATGACCTTTCCGTCTTGGGTGGCCCTGCACGGCATAGCTCATAGCTTCATTGAATTACGCAAGCCCCTTCGCCACAACAAGGCAGTAATCCATGAAGGGGGAGGGTCTCTAGGGCCATGCTTTTTCTGCCACTGGAGGAACAAGTTCCAATTGCCTTTTAAGGATAATTTCTGCACTCCAGTTTAGATTAATTAAATTTGCATTGCTTTAGAACAGACATTTCCAATCTACTGCCCTTCAGATAACCTTCACAGTTCAGTTAATCCTAGTTACTATAGCTATTATTTGCTTTCCAGTCTGTATGATCAGCAATCTCACCAGTGCACAGTGCAAGAGAGATTAAAATATTTTAAGTGTTACGTGTGAAATTATCATGTTTTACATGCACTTAAGGCAAATGTAGGAATGTAGAGCCTATGGCCTGATTTCAGAGTTCTTTGCAAGCTGTTGGTTCAAGCTTTTAGTAGGAACATTATTGTTGAAAGAAAAATCTTCAGGATCCAGTCCAAACTGGGAATAAACAAAATGGAGACTGCTTTAGAAAGAAGGTTGTAGTTTATTGAAGAGCAGAACCACAAAACATGTGGCTCTGGAGCAGCTGACCACATGTTGCTGGGAGTGGTGGGCCTTTGTGGTAGGACTTGTTCCTGTTCCTGTGGCTTTGTATTTCCTGTGTCATATACTTTGACCTGAGTCTGAGTGTTCCCTTTTTGTATTCTGATGGTGGTGTGTTAATCCTATTATGTCCTAAAGTTCATGTCCGCTTCTCTGGGGCTGTGGCTAATGGCTATGTCCTGTGTTGGATGGGTGAGGGGTTGCTGGTTCTAATCCTATCACTCTGCTATTGTTAGCTATCAGTTTTGCTCCAAGGGATTTCGAAAGATCCTGTCTTGAATGAGTTTCTGCAGACAGTATTTGATCATGAATGGGGCCTTAGACTTTTTGAATGGGATTATCAAATCTGCATTTTTACAGACCTGGCCTGCAGAGTTTCTGTTTGGGGCTATTAAGAAAACCTGGGCCTGCTTTCCTTTGGGGAAATATAATATTCTGCCTTTTTAATGTCCCCCAAAATATTTCCTTCAGGGGGTGGGATGAGTTCTCACACTATAGTTGCCAAACTTACTACATGGCGGGAGAGAGAAAAGAAGGTGTCATAAAAAGGAAAAGAAGAGAATGAATAACCCCTTTCATCCTTGGATTTGCCTTAACCTGAATGGTTTCTTTGGTCCTACCTGTTATGTATCCAGGTGCAGGCATCTGCATAGCAGCGGCCACTAGGGGGCGTTGGCCTGGACGGTTTTGGCGGGAAACCCAGTTTCGGCGGGAAACGTAGGGCCAACCCCATTGGCTAGCCGCCTACCTGGCCAGGTATATAAGGAGGCCAGGTATCCCTTGTTCCTCAGTACGCACCCCCCACAATAAAGAGCTGAACATGTACTCCGGCTGGCGTCTCTTCCTTGCGTCGGACCCACTACAGTACAGTGGCGATGAGGATGGGATTCTGCCGACAGAAGAGCTGAAGTCACTAGGAAACGCACTACGTGCTAAAGGAAAAGAGGAATCTTTTCCTTTTCCCCAACACGACCGCCAGCCACCGCGACCAGCCACCGTGAGAGACCCGAGACCAGCTCCGGCCACCACAACAAGCGACTGGAACCCCACGCCGCAGCAACTGACAGAAGGGTGATGGCATGAACAGGGCAACCCCGCGAATTCGACACCCGCCACCCGGAGAAATGGGCCCGATACCTGTCACACGCCGAGCTGTACATGAGGTTCAATCAGATCTCGGAGGACGGCTCAAAGGCGGCAGCCCTGCTCTGCATAGGCGGACCCGCACTCCTCGAGGTCGCCGCAAACCTGTTCGCCCTGGAGGGCATAGAAACCGTCTCTTACCGGGACCTCGTCACCCAGCTAAACGTGAATTTCTGGCCCCGCATGTCCAAACTGGCTTCGAGGTCGCAGTTTGAGAAGAGGGACCAGCGTCCCGACGAGTCTGGGGCCGACTACATCGCCGCTCTGCGAGAAGCTGCCGTCGCCTGCAAGTTTTCGAACCTCGAGGAGCGGCTATGCGACAGGCTGGTTTGCGGCTTTTGAGACACGAGGCTGCAGGAACGCCTGTTCGCGAAAGATGAGGTCTCGCTCCAGGAGGCCCAGGATGCCATCCTGGCCCACGAAGCAGCCTCTGTGGCTGTCCAGGCTGTCCAGGAGTCCAGAACCGGCAGCCAGACGGCCAGCATCCACCAACAAGTCATCTCAGCCGAGGACGAGGAGGACGAACAAAGCATCGACCTCCTCCAGCGGAAGTCGACCCCCGACCAATAAGGTGGGCGCCCGGACAAGTCCAAACTGGCCAACAACTTGCAGAAGTGCACAGGCTGCAGCGGAAACCACGTGCGCAACCTCTGCAAGTTCCGGTCGGCCACGTGTCGGGCCTGCAAGAAGACAGGCCACATAGATGCGGTCTGTCGTAGCCGCCACCCCAAAGAGGAGATCCACGAGCTGCGCCGGGAAGAGTCGCCGTTGAGAGATACTGGGGCCCTGATCCAAATTAAAATTAGCTATGTCGAGAGCCGGCTGGGCATACACCACACGGGTAGCAGCTGGCTGCTCAGACCAAAAATTAGATCCCCTGCAACATGGAACTTGACTCATCATTTCTGATGAGACCTTTAATCACATTAACAGCTGGAGCAAGCAGCGGATTCAATTATGGCCCCCAAATTTAGCACTGACCGACTTCCAAAACACACCGGTCAAGGTAAAGGGGGAGGCCACCCTTTCCGTGTGGTTTAAGAGTTGCGAGGAGCACCTGGAGGTAGTGGTGGTAGAGGGCCGGAGAGCCAGTCTGGTCGGCCTAGACTGGTTTGAGGCCCTGGGAATCGCGGTCACGGGGATCCACCGGATCCAGGGAGAATCCATCGAGGCCGTCTGCAAGGAGTTTGCAGACGTCTTCGATGGAAAGCTGGGGAAGTACACAGGGCCCCCCATCTCGTTCAAATTGAACCCGAGCATCGCCCCCATTAGGGTCAGGCCGCGTCGAGTACCTTTTGCGCTCAAGCATAAAATCGAGCGCGAACTAGACAAGCTGGTGGCCCAGGGAATCTTAGAGCCCGTAGATGGGGGAGAGTGGGAGACCCCGATAGTCACCCCACTTAAACCTAATGGGGAGGTGAGGATCTGTGCCGACTACAAATGCTCGGTGAACCGTGCCCTAAACCCGCACGCTTACCTGGTCCCCACGGTCAGCCACGTTCTCGCTTCCCTCCAAGGCGGCGCCATCTTTGCAAAGCTCGATCTTGCGCAGGCGTACCAACAGCTCACGGTCACCAGGCCAACCTCTGACACTCAGACAATAGTAACTCACAGGGGAGCCTTCAGGGTAAACAGACTGCAGTTTGGGATCAGCGTAGCTCCTGGCATCTTCCAGGAGATCATGGAAAAAACCCTCAAGGGCATCCCAGGAGTCTGCCCCTATTTTGATGATGTCCTGATTACAGGAGCATCAACTGAAGAACTGGCAGGTAGGCTTAAGGAGGTTCTAACCAGGCTGCGCGCTGCTGGCCTCAAACTGAAGAGGGAAAAATGCAGCATCGGTGTTCCTTCCACTGAATTTTTGGGGTTCAGGGTAGATGCCAAGGGAATTCACCCCACGGAGTCCAAGGTAAGGGCAATCAAGCTGGCACCCACACCTAGGAACAAAGCAGAGCTACAGGCATTCCTGGGTCTGCTCAATTTCTACCACACCTTCCTTCCACACAATGCAGCAATAGCAGAACCATTACACAGGTTATTGGACAAGAAGGCAGCATGGGCCTGGACCTCCACCCACGACCAGAGTTTCAGAGCCTTAAAAGCGCTCCTGTCAGACAAATCCACAGTAACACATTTTATTGAGTCCAAGCCCATTTGCATCGCATGTGATGCATCCCCTTACGGTGTGGGTGCTGTCCTAAGCCACCTGGAACCTTCAGGGGCCCAAATCCCAATCACCTACTATTCTAGAACGCTGTCAGGAACAGAGAGAAACTACACCCAAATAGATAAGGAAGCCCTGGCAATAGTGGCAGGGGTAAAAAAGTTCCATGATTATCTATATGGCAGAGAGTTCACAATTTACACAGATCACAAACCACTGCTCGGCCTGTTCACAACAGACAAGCAGACCCCCCAGATCCTATCTCCCAGAATGCTCCGGTGGTCCATCTTCCTTGCAGCATACAATTGCAAGCTGGTGCACAAGCCAGGGAAGGAGATGGGCCACGCAGACGGCCTAAGCAGGCTACCCATAGACACTCTGGAACCAGACCCGGCCCCAGCAACACAGATTCTAGCCCTGCAGGAACTACCAGAATGCCCAGTACATGCCAAGGACATTGCAGCCAAGACAGCCTCAGACAACATCATGAGCAGGGTACACTCGTGGGTTTGCACAGGCTGGCAGGACAAGTCCCCGGGACCAGAATTCCAGGCATACTTCACCAGGTGACATGAGCTGTCCACACACTGGGGTTGCCTCCTTTGGGGAAGCAGAGCCATCATTCCCACAGCATTCCGGGGCAGAGTGTTGGAGTCCCTGCACGAGGGGCATCCAGGGGTGGTTAGAATGAAGGCACTGGCCAGGAGTTACCTCTGGTGGCCAGGGTTGGACAAGAACATTGAGGAACGGGTCAAGGGCTGTTACACATGCCAGAGATCCAGGCCAGAGATGCCACACGCCCCCGTACACAGGTGGGAGGCCACACACACACCCTGGTCCCGCATTCACATTGACTATGCGGGGCCATTCCAAGGTCAACTGTTCCTAGTGGTAGTGGATAGCCACTCCAAGTGGTTGGAGGTAGCTCCTGTCCCCAACATGACCGCAGCAAGGACAATTCAGGTGCTCCGAGCCCTCTTTGCCACACACCGCCTCCCCGATGTAATTGTGTCTGATAACGGGCCTCAGTTTACCGCTAATGATTTCCAGGCGTTCTTGAAGGTGAACTGGATTAGACACGTCACCTCCACGCCCTTCCACCCGTCGACTAACGGGCAAGCTGAACGGATGGTAAGGACAACCAAGGACGCACTCCGGCGCATCATCAGCGGGGACTGGCATCACAGACTGGCAAAAATTTTGCTCGCACAACACGCCACACCATGTGTGGCCACCGGTAAGAGCCCAGCAGAACTACGATGGGGACGGTGCCTCATCACTAAGCTTGACCGGCTGCACCCTGACCGGGTGGCAGCAAACACTGAGAAGCCACCTGCACATAGGGTGCTCAACATGGGGGACCTGGTTTGGGTAAGGAACTACGGGGCAGGACACACATGGATCCCGGGGACAGTGGTTGCCAAACGGGGCCTCTATCCTACATCGTAGGGGTGGAGGGGAATCGACACATCAGGCGACACATTGACCAGCTCAGAGGAAGGGCCCCTGAGTGCCCCACAAATGTCCAACCTGACAATCACACCCCAGAGGAGGCCAGGCCAACTGGCAACCACATGAACCCTGAACTGGAGGAAGATGGCCTCCTGCAGCCAGCCCTGCAGCAGCAGCAGGGCATCCTCGGTGGCAGGAACCTGGCAGCTGGACTTAACCCAGCGCAGGAGCACCACGAGCCAGATGTGCTGGGCCAGGGAGAAGCCGCACCCAGATGGTCCACCAGACCCCACAGGGCACCTGCGTACCTAGCAGACTATGTGTGCAAGTGACCTCAACTCGTTGTTATGTAATATGTATGCATTGTATATAGTTATGTGTGTTATAGTTATAAAGGAGGTTCTTCTCTAAGGGGGGAGGGGTGTTATGTATCCAGATGCAGGCATCTGCATAGCAGCAGCCACTAGGGGGTGTTGGCCTGGACGGTTTTGGCGGGAAACCCAGTTTCGGTGGGAAACCTAGGGCCAACCCCATTGGCTAGCCGCCTACCTGGCCAGGTATATAAGGAGGCCAGGTATCCCTTGTTCCTCAGTACGCACTCCCCACAATAAAGAGCTGAACACGTACTCCGGCTGGCGTTTCTTCCTTGCGTCGGACCCACTACAGTACACTACCTACAAACAATATAAGTTCCTTACAACCTTCAGGGAGATTGACCTTCAACAGAATTTTTCTTAATCCCATATTTGATATAAAGTCAATGATATTCCTCCCTGATACCCTAAGAACCTTGTGGAGTGTGTGATAAGATCAAACATTTTGGCCTTTCCCCCTTGATTTCAGTATAAAATTTACATGTAGTGGAGTTGTAATTGTTTAAACGGGTTTGGGGAAAGTTGGAGGTTTAAACCCCTGTAAGCCTAATGGGGGCTTAAGGCAATCATTCCATTCCTTAATCCTCTTCCCCAAATGTAAATATACACCCTTCACAATTCCTAGGACTTCTAAAATCAATCAGTATTTTAGCTCTCCCATTCCACTGATGTAGTCTATTAAGCTTTCTGGAGGGCAAGTGAATACACCACAAGTGTCTGTTTATATGTGTAATCTTCCAAAGCTGGAACAGTAATACCCAATCATAATCAATGACATGGAGAATTCTTTTTTTATATCAGAAGTACTTGTTGTACATATCAAGATGGAATGTTACTGAGATTAAACAACATGCTAACCAGACAAACCAACGTTATATGACTGAAAATGAAAACACTTCGGCATCAGCTTTTCAAATATCTATATTAAAGCCTTGCACTGCCTTTTAGAAGACAAAAGAGAAGATAAACAATGTTAAATCATATGCATTAGAGCAAAGATTTATTTTGAAGTAGACATCAAGGGGGGTTGTGCTTTGTAGCTCATCAATTATTTCCACTCTTACAAAATCTTCTATTAATTTCCCTTTCCCAATTGGTTTCATGGATTTTTCTGGTTTTCTATAGGTAACAATGCTGGATTGTGCTTTCATTCGCAAGGATCCATTTGGTGTGGTGCTGATCATTGGAGCCTTTAACTATCCTATCCAGCTTACTTTGTTGCCCATTGTGGGAGCCATTGCAGCTGGTGAGTGAGAAGCTATTTCCTAATTCAGTTTAGACATTAGATCTTATGGGTGTTCTTCCAGGAGACCCAGGCATGTGGTGGATATTGATCTGTTGCAACCCTCCTAAAGTATTCTCTTCCCATATTAGGGAATTGTGTGGTTCTCAAGCCTTCAGAGGTGAGCAGCTGCACTGAAAAGCTCCTTGCAGAAGCATTGCCTTGTTACCTGGATCCGGTGAGTTCCTCAACTGCCAGTTTGCCTTGTTAAAAAAAAAATCAAAACTGAGGGTTTTTGATTTGCCTTTCCCTCTGCCATTTGCCTTAATTTCCTAGAAATTTTAACTGCAATTCCTTGGATACTTTCAGCAACAAAAAAAACTAATTTCAAACTATCTATTTTTGGAAGCTGAGTCAGTTTATTTCCAAGTTCATTTAAAATCCCTCCAAAATTTATTTACTTTTGGATTGTGATGGCTGGTAAACGTCTGAAGGGGTAAACTGACTATATAGATTATTATTTTAATAGAAAAACCCTCTGGGGGAGATTTTAGGAAGAATGAGGCTAGGAGATTACTATGAATGTAAGACAATTCCATTGTGATAGGAAGGTTAGACAAAAAATAAAAATAGAAATGGAATCCTACCTGTCACTCTAAATTATTCAAAAGAAACAGACCAAATAAAAGATGAGGTGGAGTTGCTCCATATATAAGAAATAATTACATCTCTACAGAAATAAAGCACAACAATGATGAAAACTGTAAGCTTGAATGCATTTGGGTCAATATAAAAGGGAGAAAAAATGACATTGCTATAGGTGTATATTACAGGCCACCCAACCAAACAGAGGAAATAGATGAACTTTTTGCTAGTCAACTAACCAAGGTATGTAGGAAGCACATCACAATAGTAATGGGGGACTTTAACTACCCTGACATCAACTGGGAGACAAACTCTGCACCAAGTGGAAGATCAAACAGATTCCTGACAAACCTAGCACACAACTTTCTCACCCAAAAAGTAGAGAAGGGAACTAGGGGATTAGCCATTTTGGATCTAATTCTCACTAACAGAGATGAAATGATAGAAGGTGTTGAAGCCACAGGAACCTTGGGAGGAAGTGATCATGCAATATTGGAATGCAACATTATGGAAGCACAAGCAATAGAATACAGTCAAACTAGATTCTTGTACTTTAAGAGAGCTAATTTCAATAAACTTAGAGAGAGCTTGGGAAGGAGTCAATGGATGAGAATCCTCAAGGGGAAAACAACTCAAGAAGCTTGGGAAATTTTGAAAAGTGAGATAATAAAAGCCCAGTCTAGCACAATACCAACAAAGAGGAAAAATATCAGCTCGCAAAAGAAACCAGCATGGCTGCACAAAGAACTCTCTGATAAATTGAAAGATAAAAAGGACAAGTATAGAAAGTGGAAAGAGGGGCACATAACTAAGTCAGAATATCAGCAAATAGCCCGAGCCTGCAAAGACGAAGTGAGGAAAGCTAAGGCTCAAAATGAACTAAGGCTTGCGACCAAAGCCAAAAATAACAAAAAAGCTTCTTTCAACATGTAAAAAACAAAAAAAGTAAAGGAAATGATTGGTCCATTAGTGGGTGAAAGTGGCAAGAAGGTGACAAGCAACAGGGAGAAAGCAGAACTATTTAACTCGTTTTTTGCATCTGTTTACACAAAGGGGAAAAAAACCAGACCAACCTATCAAAAATAGTGCCATAAAAATAGAATAGAAACATAAGTTAAGATAGGCAAGAAAATGGTAAGTGAGCACCTGTCCAGTCTAGACGAGTTCAAATCACCAGGATCAGATGGATTACACCCCAAGGTTCTCAAGGAACTGGCAGATGTGATCTCAGAACCACTGAACTATATTTTTCAAAGATCCTGGAGCACTGGGGAACTACCAGAGGACTGGAAAAGAGCTGGTGTAGTTCCCATCTTCAAAAAAGGAAAAAAAATGGATCCAGGAAATTACAGACCTATCAGCCTGACCTCAATACCTGGGAAGATTCTGGAAAAGATAATCAAACAATGAATCAGCGAGCACCTAGAGGCAAACAAAGTCATTATGAAAAGCCAACATGGGTTTGTCAAAAACAGATCATGCCAGACAAATCTTATTGCATTCTTTGACCAAGTGACAAAATTAGTGGATCAGAGGAATGCTGTGGATATAATTTACTTGAACTTCAGTAAGGCATTTGATAAAGTAGATCACAAACTACTACTTGATAAGATAGAAAAATGTGGGTTAGACAGCACCACCACCAGATGGATTCGTAGCTGGCTGACCGGCTGTACTCAGCGTGTGGTCCTCAATGGAACCACATCTACATTGAGGGAAGTGTGTAGTGGGGTGCCCCAGGGCTCTGTTCTGGGCCTAGTGCTCTTCAACATCTTCATCAATGATTTGGACGAGGGGATAGATGACACCAAGCTGGCAGGAATAGCCAATACTCCAGAAGACAGGCTTAAGATACAGGAGGATCTGGACAGACTTGAACACTGGGCGCTATCTAACAAAATGAAATTCAATAGTGAAAAAAGCAAGGTTCTACATTTAGGCAAGAAAAACCAAATGTACAGGTATAGTACTATAGGGAGTAACTTGCTCAATAGTAGTAACTGTGAGAGGGACAATCACTTAAATATGAGCCAGCAGTATGCTGCAGCTGCCAAACAAGCCAACACAGTGTTAGGCTGCATTAACAGAGGGATAGAATCGAGATCACATGAAGTATTACTACCACTTTACAATGCCTTGGTAAGGCCACACTTGGAATACAGCATCCAGTTTTGGTCACCACGATGTAAAAAAGATGTCGAGACTCTAGAAAGGGTACAGAGAAGACCAACAAAGATGATTAGACGTCTGGAGGCTAAAACATATAAGGAACGGTTGCTGGAATTGGTTGTCTAGTTTAATGAAGAGAAGGACTAGGGGTGACAGGATAGCAGTGTTCCAGTATCTCAGGGACTGCCACAAAGAAGAGGGAGTCAACCTATTCTCCAAAGTGCCCAAAGGCAGGACAAGAAGCAATGGATGGAAACTAATCAAGGAGAGAAGCAACCTAGAACTAAGGAGAAACTTCCTGACAGTTAGAACAATTTACCAGTGGAACAACCTGCCTCCAGAAGTGGTGAATGCTCCAACACTGGAAGTTTTTAAGAAGAGACTGGACAGCCATTTGTCTGAAATGGTATAGGGTTTCCTGCCTGAGCAGGGGGTTGGACTAGATGACTTCCAAGGTACCTTCCAACTTTATTATATATATAAAACTTAACTTAGTAACTGTTTGAAGTTATAACAGATCATTCCAGGACTATTTACAAGCCAGGTTTGAAGTTGTGATGGCCAGGCACCCCTTCTCCCCCCCACTCCACACAGAGACCATGTAATTGCATTTTTGCACACTCCACAACTGGTCTGCATTTACAGTTGTTTGCAGCATCCTGCTGTCACTTGATAGCAATTTATATTTTTTGCTGAAAACTGGTGTTTGCTTTTGGTTCCCGACCAAAAAAAAAACCCATTGCAGACAATGGATTCATTTAACAGCTACAGCATTTGTTTAGTGACTGCTGCAAATAAAGGTCATCAAATCAGGCACATCCATGTGACGATCTACCGGTACTTAACAACCAGCACAACGTACAACTGTAATTCCAGGCTCAATAACGGTCATACGTTGAGGACTACCTGTATTACCATATGCTCACTACATCAAAAACAATTGTCTCATTTTGAAATTAAAATATTTAAGAAAAATCTTAGTTACCTTCAATTTACTGTATCCTTTTTCTGTTCCAAATTGCCCCCAAGAGGCTTTTTGTCTTGCAAAGTTTCAGGGACAGAAAACACCGCCTGTTTGATATGCAGGCAGCTTGACTGGATGTGAACTTCCTTTTCTATTTGACAGCAAACCTTTGCTGTGGTGACAGCTGGTCCTGAAGAAACAGGAAAATTACTGGAAAATAAGTTTGATTATATCTTCTACACAGGTGATTTTCCCTTTTTGAATATTCTTTTCAGGTTATTCTTTTTAATATTTAAAATTATTTATCAATAATAGCTGCACAGAACAGTGTGGTAAGCAATACTGAAGTATTGAAATTGAAAGGTTCAGATAATTTATCTAAAATCATCCTTTAGGTCCCTGCCTCTATCTCCCATCTGCAGTAGAATTTATCTCTGTAGCTAATGCATTGCCTTTCTAGAAGGCATTGTATATTGCAGCAATTTGCGATGTAACTTGGTTAAGTAGCTTTATCATGTCTATCAGTTGTTGTTAGTTGTGAAGTCGTGTCCGACCCATAACGACCCTATGGACAACATTCCTCCAGGCCTTCCTGTCCTCTACCATCTTCTGGAGTCCCTTTAAGCTCACGCCTAGTGCTTCAGTGACTCCATCCAGCCACCTCATTCTCTGTCGTCCCCTTCTTCTATTGCCCTCGATCTTTCCCAGCATTAGGCTCTTCTCCAGTGAGTCCTTCCTTCTCATTAGGTGGCCAAAGTATTTGAGTTTCAACTTCAGGATCTGGCCTTCTAAAGAGCAGTCAGGGTATGATCTCCTCTAGGACTGACCGGTTTGATCACCTTGCAGTCCAAGGGACTCGCAGGAGTCTTCTCCAGCACCATAGTTCAAAGGCCTCAATTCTTTGGCGCTCAGCCTTTCTGATGGCCCAACTTTCATAGCCATACATTGCAACTGGGAAGAGTATAGCCTTGACTATACGCACTTTTGTTGGCAGGGTGATGCCTCTGCTTTTTAGTGTGCTGTCTAGATTTGCCATGGCTTTCCTCCCCAGGAGCACGTGTCTTTTAATTTCTTGGATGCAGTCCCCATCTGCAGTGAAAATAAAATCTGTCACTACCTCCATTTCTTCCCCATCTATTTGCCAGGAATTGAGAGGGCCAGATGCCATGATCTTGGTCTATCACAGTACAGCTGAGTTAATAGCAAGTTAGGTCAGGGAAACTGTTGCACGTGGCATTTGTAACTTCACCTATCAGCAGCTTCCAGATTGTAGATCTTGCCCACAAGTGGTAGAAAAGATGAGTTGTCACACTGTAAGTAGGAAAAAGCCTGTCCTTGATATAGAACTTCAGCTTTTGGAAATAATGAAAAGTATCAGTCTTGGGTGTTTTTCTGCACAATGAAGATACTTCATTTCAACCCACATAGATTTTCTCAGATTTGCTTTTCTTTTTCATTGCCAGAACAGCTCAAGTTTATATTAACAACACTTAACAGGAATTTGACAGCAGTTTGACATGGGATTTTAATGGACTGTCCCTAATACATTCTAGATCTAAACTGATATTTTAATAACTTGAAGGAGGAGTGGAAAAAATAGTTTATCAATTCTACAGATGAAACAAAATTGGATGGAATAAAAACTGTAGGAAACACTAAAAAAACAGTTGCTTTGTCAACTGTTATTTACACTTAGTGGATTTTTTAAAACAATCTGTGGAATTTTGCAGAACTGTATGGGAAAATGTTAGAGAAAAAAACTACACAGAACTGAGGACCCTGATACTGGATTGGAGATGTGGGTGTCTGTATATCTTTCTTGACCCAATTTTTGCCATATCTCTATAGGGAATAACCGTGTAGGAAAGATCGTCATGACTGCTGCAGCAAAACATCTGACACCATTGACTCTGGAACTGGGGGGTAAATGTCCCTGTTATGTGGATAGGTGCTGCAATTTCCAGAATGCAGCCAACCGAATTGTGTGGGGAAAATTCATCAATGTTGGACAGACATGCATTGCACCAGATTATGTGATCTGTACAGTTGAAACACAAGAGCAGTTGCTACCTTGCCTGCGCCGAGCTATCTGTGAATTTTTCGGCAATGATCCCAAGGGGTCACCTGATCTTGCCCGCATGGTCAATGACAAGCATTTCCAGCGCGCCCGAGCTTTTCTGGAATGTGGCCGGGTGGCCATTGGTGGAGAGACAGATGAGTGTGAGCGTTATATTGGTGAGTATACAGCTTGGGGCTGGAGGAAGACTAAAGAAGAAAGATTTGGAGTTTGGGAAAGACAGGAAGACAGTTTATGATTATAAGTAGTCCTTATTAATCAACCATTTGAAGTTACAAGGGAGCTCAAAAAAAGATACTTACAACCCGTGGTGACGTGACTGCATTTTGAGCACTTGGCAGCCAGCCTGCATTTTATAGATGTTTGCAGTATGTTGTGTTTATGTGGTCACTATTATGTTTTTTTTCCAGAAACCGGTATTTACGGCTGGTAAAAAAAACACCAATTGCAAACAATCTGTTTGCTTAACAACTGCAAAGTTTGCTGATCAATCGCTATGTTTACGTAATTATCATTGCAAAAGAAAGTAGTCTGTAGAATTGAGTCAGTCAACTTATGACCTGCTTATTGACAGGCACAGTTTACAACTATAATTCTGGGATCAATTACCACCATAAGTCAAGGATTAGCTGTCTATGTAGTAAGACAACGGAAAAAATCTGTAGGGTTGCTAAGAGTTGAAACTGACAATGGCATATAATAATCAATCTTATTAAGAAGTGTATTATAAGTAGATATAGGGCTGTAGATCACCCTTCCAAGTTGGTGTTCACCAAATGTGTTGGACTTTAATTGTCATTGGCCACACAGTAGGGGCTTTTTTAAAAGTTGAAGTCTAATGATCTGGCAAGTGAGGGACTGGGAAAATCTGTTTTAAATAAAGCAAGAAGACAGACATGTTTTCTGGGGTTTCATATTGGAAATGTAGTCATGGAGAAAGCTAAAACTCTGCTTAAATTGGACAATAAAGTTATAGTATATAAACAAAACAGACCTTGATGTGATCATTTGCCCATTACAGCTCCCACAGTGTTGGTGGATGTGAAAGAATGGGACCCAGTCATGCAAGAGGAGATTTTTGGGCCCATCCTGCCAATATTCATTGTGAGAGATCTGGAAGAAGCCATAGACTACATCAATTGTGGAGAACGCCCACTAGCTGTGTATGCTTTCTCCTCTGACTCCAAGGTATATTGTTTAAGTCTAGCATACTGTATGTGGGAGAATCTGGATCATTTCCCATAACCCCATCCATGTTGGCCAAAAGATAGGAGACTTGCACTGTTTTCAAATTATGTTTATGTCGTAAGCTGCAATGAACCAACATGGTAGCAGTTCTTTGCCCACTGATAATACAGTCTGGATGATAGAAGAAAAACCCAATTCTACCCTTGATTATTTACCAATAAGCTGAAGTTAAAAAATGATTGGCTCATCTACATGGCACCCTCCCCCAATTCAGGCATTGATATTTTTGCTGTATACCTCAGAAGTCACCTATGCATTTTAAAAGAACAATCTTTCTCTTTACCTGGGAAGAGAGAAGTTGAGAGAAAGTTCTGAGTATATGCTGTGAAGTCCTTGCTTGAGAGTAGAATGAGATGACTCACAGTGGCCAGGTTGGCACAGAAGGGTACAGCGAGATTGGGATGATTGATTTGGTGTAGCCAGGTCAGCATGGATGGATGGGCGTGGTCAGGTGGGCACAGATGTGTGGGCACAACCCAGTCAGCATGGAACAAATTGCCTTGGCCAAGTGGACATAGGAATAGCTGTGTCCCACCAGAAGAAAGATAAGCCCTTATGGGCCGCTGGGACCCAATGATGGTCAATCCACTTCCTCCCTCTTCCTCTGCCTCCTCCTCCCGGCTTGGCCTAGCCTGGCCCACCTCCCCTCCCCTACCTGCCTGCTCCTGAGGGATAAGTTGTGGAAGTCTGCCTCCCCCCTCAGCTGCCTAGAGGTCCTGTATTAGCTCATGCCCTCAGTGACCACTTGCCTGCTTGTCTGGGGTGCTTCTCCATTTGGCAGATCTGGAGGGGCAGCATGCCATTGTTCTCCTTGTTGCTCCAAGGAAATGAGAGGAGAGGACCCCACCCTAGTCCCATTTTCAATCTCTCAACTATTTTACTACGATTCATAGAAAATTTTTATTTCTTTATTTTTGCCTTCCAATTGATTTTTAGCAAATGGCTAATTGGCCCCATCTACAACATTCGTCATTTTGTGAGTGTGTCTGTGGCACATTTTCAACATTCCAAATATTCGTAGTGGCACAAAAGCTAAAGACCCTTGTTTGTACTGTGACTCATATTATTATAGAGCTGAGACTTGATTCAACTCACATTTGGAAAATTAAGAACGGAACTCTTAATACGCTTCTATTCTTTTTCTCTTTATAGGTTGTGAACCAGGTACTGGATTGTACTAGCAGTGGTACCTTTTGCGGTAATGATACCCTGATGCAAGCATTGTCGGTTTCCCTACCGTATGGTGGCATTGGTATGATTAACCTTTTAACTTCTATGCTGTCTCCATTTCTTGCCCCCATCCTTATCCTTCCCAAAAAGTTCTCCCACTTGATGTTTTTCATTCGGACAAAGATATTAAGAGTCCATTTTTTTACTTTGTCCAGTATATTTCCAGATTAAATCAAACGCGATCAAGTAATGAATATCCCATGCTATAAGTCATGTGGTCATTTATAAATAAAGGAGAGGGCTGGAACTGGTCTACATTACACTGGTAAACGGGAATAAAGGGAGAGGGGTTAATATTCTTGATTTTGTAAGTGGTACTAAGAAGATCATCAGGATAAGTAGCTCAGGTTCAGTAGGTCTGGTCATACTCTACTAAATACAGGTTAACATTCTGTGTAAATCAGTATTGCATTTTGGCTACCAAACATGGTTAAACTGATGTGCATATTTAATTTCTGTTCTATTTTTAGGTATCGTGATAACAAAAAAAAAGCAGTACTGTAGTTTCATTTTATTGTGGATTAAGACAGCTGTAGTTCAATAATCACGAAACCTAGCAAACTAGGAAATTATTATCTAACCAAGCTTTGCTGTCTCTACTGAATTTAGTCCCTTTCTTTAAAAATACCCATTGCAATATCCATTGAATATTAAACTTCTTATAGTAAGTACTATGAGGAAAAACCTTTTTAAGGGCAAGTATTGTCCAGCCTGATGAAAAAAGAGTAAATGGATTTGATCTTATTTTTTTCTTTTTAATATTGCAGGACTCAGTGGATTTGGCAAATACCATGGCAAGTTTACTTTTGATACATTTACTCACCAACGTGGCTGTCTTTTGCGCTGCATGGGCCTGGAGATGATGAACAAAATGCGCTACCCACCGTACAACAATACAAAATTGAGAGCAACGGTCTGTGCTTTTGAGGTCAGGCGTAATATCCTGTGAACTTAGCTGTGAGGCCTTGAATCACATCACCTGCATTCCTAAGGAACTTCAATCAAGAATTTTGGTGTAGTTGAGAGATTTTTTCCTTTATCAGTTCTCTAGAATTTTGCCTCAACACCTTCAAAGATCCTTGAAAAACACTCTCTGTTTGGCAAATCTTATTTTCACCATCTTTGCATCTTATAACTTTTCTTTATCCTGTATCAGCTTCTATAAATTCAATATTTAGTGGTGGTTAGAAAACTTAGGGACAGCCTCCATTTCTCTTTGCACAGTTTTGGGTATGGAACGTATCTTCATTTCCAGCAAGGACTAATTATACAATTAATTAATGTTTCTGTGTAAAATTTCATCTTGATTTTAACACATAAAGCCCATTCTGCTTCAAAATTTACAAACATCAGATTCTTTTCTAAAAATGGACAAGTACAGTTCCTCTTTATAGTGGAGCAATCATTCTGATTAATATTTTTGTACAATAAAGGTAGCAACATGGATAGTTTTTGTAAAATAATCAAACTATTTGTTTGTGAATATTTATATATTGGATCCATTAAAAAATAATTCTCAAAGATATTCAAAGCTAAGCAAATGCAGGTTGTTATACATAAATATATTCTGTCAAGAACGCATTTTCTATATTTGGATGCTCTAAAACTCAGACATGCCTTCCTTAATTATATTTCCTTCAATCTATTTCTCTGCAGTTACAGTTCAGATTCATAATTCTATCAGTGATTTCTACACTACTCAGCACAAAGCATAATAATTTAGAAGTATAATATGTCCTGTCAAGCTCAGAGATTTATTTTTATGTAAATCTGCTAATTGCAACCTTGCATTTTCAGGTAAATGTTTTGCTTCTGTAATAAATATCTTGCATCAAAACTTGCAGAGATGTCTAATTATTTAATAGTGCCATCAATTGACATAGTGTATTACCTAATAAAATTAACCACTAATTAATTTCTAAACCAGGAACTTTTGGTTGAAATGTAGATACTGGTGAACAAAGACAACAGAAAGAAGTAAATAAATGTGTTTGTTTGTGAATGTGTAAGCAATTTGCTACAATAAAAATAAACAGCATCTTGGCATTCTAAAAGAAGTAGCCACTCTAGGGAGTACACACTGGAGTAAAATAGTAACAGGTAAATCACAGGCAGCCAGTCTTACGTTTCTTGAATGGGTACAAAGAGCTTTCAGAGAGTAATAGAATGTTCTGTAATGTAGATTACTAAAACACTGATTAACGGTGACTGACAATGATGCATCCTCTTTTTTGCGAAATAGTAGTACAGTGTTTCCAACCTCTGCAAGTTTAAGCTGGGTAGATTTCAACTCTAAAAATCCCGTTAGTCAGCATACTGGCTGCAGGAATTCTGGGAGTTGAAGTCCACTCAGTTTAAACTTGTGGAGGTTTGAGAAACACTGTGTCATGGTTCTGATAAATGATACAGTTCAAACAAATTACAGGTATTATTTATCTAAAAAGTCTTAGTAATGAAACGAAACATCAGCACTCATGGAGAGATGCCAGAATCTGACCTCTCCTCCCCTTGATACTTCATATCCTGCACAATCTCCCTCCCCTAATTACACGTCATAAATCACATTCACCAATTAGTACACTTCCCCTTCTATGTGTGGCTAATCTTATCTTCTCAAGATAGCCATTTGAAAATTTCCCTCTCTTCAAGATTCAAAGTGAAGCAGTTTAAACAAAAGGCTGTCTCGTATATTGTCAGTGCAAAAACATGTCAATGTTTGCAGCATTGACATCCGCCCCCCCCTTACAAAAGAACAGATTCTGTAATATAAACAAACACAAGTTAGGAGCTGGCTTTTGGTTTGTTGGGGTGTTTATCGTAAAACTTTTTGATAAGTCTGTCAGCTTTCACATCGCTAGATTTCACCCAAATGGCTTCAGACAATGGGTATCCCTTCCATTGTAGTAGGTACTGCAATTTTCCCGTAAAGATTCTAGAGATTCTAGAGTCAAGAATACGTTTCACTTCATAATGGGTCTGGCCTGCTACTATGAGGGGTCCAGGTGCTTTCTTAGGGGGAGGTCTTAAAGTGGAGGCTCGAAAAGGTTTCACTAAGCTACAATGGAACACTGGGTGAATTTTTCCCAAAGGTCTGGGGAGTTTCAATTTTACTGTGACGGGGTTGATGATTTTCACAATGGGAAAAGGCCCCAAGAATTTTGGTCCCAATTTCTTGCTGGGTAATTTGAGACATAAATATTTAGTTGACATATAAACCTTTTTCCCAACTTGGAATGTTCTTTGGGGAGCCCTCTTTTTATCAGCCTGTTTTTTATAAGTTTCAGAAGTCTTTTTAACGCCATTTTCGTGTTTACCAAACCTCTTCCCACCCCCTCACCCATTGGTCAAGCGTCTGGGAAGCGGAGGACACCTGAGGGTAGTCAGGCATCAGGCTGAACTCTTTTCCTGTGGCTACTCTGAAAGGCGTGTAGCCAGTGCTGCTGTGAACAGAATTATTGTAGGCCACCTCGGCGAAAGGGAGGAGGTCAGTCCAGTTTGTCTGTTGGTAGGAAACATAGCATCTGAGGTATTGCTCCACCATTTTGTTAGCAGATTTTGTAGCCCCATTGGTAGCTGGATGAAAATCAGATGATAAGCCTTGAGATGATCCAATTAATTTAAGGAAATTCCTCCAAAATTTCTCTGTGAACTGCACTCCTCTATCTGAAATTATTTGCTTAGGGGCACCATGCAGTCGGTACATATGTTTCAGGAACAATTTAGTCAGTCGTTGTGCAGATGGGAGTCCTTTACAGGCGATAAAGTGAGCCTGCTTCAAAAACAGATCTATCACAGTCCAGATGACAGTATTTCCTCTACTGTTGGGTAGGTCTGCAATAAAGTCCATAGCTATTTCTTCCTATGGTTGAGAAGGATCTGCTACCGACTGCAGTAGCCCAGGGGTTTTCCCTGGAATTTTTTTCATGGTGGCACATACGGTACTACTCTTGACATAGTTTCCACATCTTGTTTTAGCCCCGGCCATCAAAATTGCCGATGGATGAGCTGTAGAGTTTTTAAATATTCAAAGTGTCCAGCCTGTTTTACATCATGGCTGTGTTTGAGAGCATTGGGATGGAGGGTTTCAGATAGATACAATTTTTCCCCCATGTATGCCAAACCATCCCTGCATATTAGGGAGGTTTGATTATCTTTGAACCATTGATTGGTAAGGAGCTCTCGTTTTATCTTCTTCACTCCTGGGTCATCAGGATTAGGGGTTCTGTGAGGTGTGAGTTGTGCAGCAGGTTGTGAACTGGGGATAATTGCCTCGTAGACCTCTTCATGTTCACTTTTGTACTGTGGCAGTTGGGATAGCGCATCAGCTAGGAAGTTTTTTCTTCCCGGTATGTACTTTAAAGTAAAGTTAAAATGGTTAAAGTACTGTGCCCATCGCACTTGCTTTGGGGACAATTTGCGGGGAGGTTTTTTTTTTGGTGTGTGTGTGTGTAAGCTTTTTATTATTATTATTTTCTTTACATACATATTTTAATTTTTCAACCAGCATGTGGTCTGGGTTCAAAAACACTAATACATAATCAAGTCCTGCTCTTTGGTTCTCTCCTCTAGCCATTTGTAGAATAATTTCCAGCTTTGGTAGTATTCTGTTTCTTCTTTATCTTTCAGCCTCATAGTTAGTCTGTCCATCTCAGCGCATCCCAGTATTTTTTTAATTACTTCTTCCTCTGATGGTATTCCTTCATTTTTCCAGTATTGCACGAAGAATATTCTTGCTGCCATTGTAATATGTAGAACCAAATATGAATTTTGCTTATTAATATTTTCTAGTATTATACCTGCAGCCAAAGATGGAGGAGCTCTATACAGTCAGTAAAAACAAGACCAGGGGCTGACTGTGGCTCAGACCATGAGCTTCTTGTTGCAAAGTTTAGGCTTAAATTAAAGAAAGTAGGGAAAAGCGCTAGGCCAGTCAGGTATGAATTAAATCATATCCCTGTTGAATATACAGTAGAGGTGACAAATAGATTTAAGGAATTAGATCTGATAGACAGAGTGCCTGAAGAACTATGGACAGAGGTTCGTGACATTGTACAACAGGTAGCAACCAAAACCATCCCAAAGAAAAAAAAATGCAAGAAAGCAAAATGGCTGTCTGAGGAAGCTTTGCAAATAGCTGAGGAAAGGAGGGAAGCGAAAGGCAAGGGAGAAAAACATAGATATGCCCAATTGAATGCAGAATTCCAGAGAATAGCTAGAAGAGATAAGAATGCCTTCTTAAATGAACAGTGCAAAGAAATAGAAGAAAACAATAGAATAGGGAGGACCAGAGATCTTTTCAAGAAAATTGGAGAGATGAAGGGAACGTTTAATGCAAAAATGGGCATGATAAAGGACCAAAATGGCAGGGACCTAACAGAGGCAGAAGAGATTAAGAAGAGGTGGCAAAATTACACAGAAGAACTATACAAGAAAGAGCTTAACGTCCCTGATAATCACAATGAGGTGGTCACTGACCTTGAGCCAGACATCCTAGAATGTGAAGTGAAGTGGGCCTTAGAAAAGCTGAGCAACAACAAAGCTAGTGGAGGTGACAGTATTCCAGCTGAGCTATTCAAAATCTTAAAAGACAGTGCAGTAAAAGTGCTACACTCAATTTGCCAGCAAATTTGGAAAACTCAACAGTGGCCACAGGATTGGAAAAGATCAGTTTACATTCCAATTCCAAAGAAAGGCAGTGCCAAAGAATGTTCAAACTATCGCACCATTGCACTCATTTCTCATGCTAGTAAAGTCATGCTTAAAATCCTACAAGCTAGACTCCAGCAGTATGTGGATCGAGAACTACCAGAAGTACAGGCAGGATTTCGAAGAGGCAGAGGAACTAGAGATCAAATTGCCAACATACGCTGGATCATGGAGAAAGCTAGGGAGTTCCAGAAAAACATCTACTTCTGCTTCATTGACTATGCTAAAGCCTTTGATTGTGTGGATCATAACAAACTGTGGCAAGTTTTTAAAGAGATGGGAGTACCAGACCATCTTATTTGTCTCTTGAGAAACCTATATGCGGGTCAAGAAGCAACAGTGAGAACTGGACATGGAACCACTGATTGGTTCAAAATTGGGAAAGGAGTCCGGCAAGGCTGTATACTGTCGCCCTGCCTATTTAACTTATATGCAGAGCACATCATGAGAAAGGCAGGGCTAGATGAATCAAAAGTTGGAATTAAGATTGCCGGAAGAAATATCAACAACCTAAGATACGCAGATGATACCACTCTAATGGCAGAAAGTGAAGAAGAACTAAAGAGCCTCTTGTTGCAGGTGAAGAAGGAGAGTGCAAAACTTGGGTTGAAACTTAACATTAAGAAAACCAAGATCATGGCATCTGGCCCTCTCAATTCCTGGCAAATAGATGGGGAAGAAATGGAAGTAGTGACAGATTTTATTTTCCTGGGCTCCAAGATCACTGCAGATGGGGACTGTAGCCAAGAAATTAAAAGACGCTTGCTCCTGGGGAGGAAAGCCATGGCAAATCTAGACAGCACACTAAAAAGCAGAGACATCACCCTGTCAACAAAAGTGCGTATAGTCAAGGCTATGGTCTTCCCAGTTGCAATGTATGGCAGTGAAAGTTGGACCATAAGAAAGGCTGAGCGCCAAAGAATTGAGGCCTTTGAACTATGGTGCTGGAGAAGACTCCTGCGAGTCCCTTGGACTGCAAGGCGATCAAACCGGTCAGTCCTAGAGGAGATCAATCCTGACTGCTCTTTAGAAGGCCAGATCCTGAAGCTAAAACTCAAATACTTTGGCCACCTAATGAGAAGGAAGGACTCACTGGAGAAGAGCCTAATGCTGGGAAAGATCGAGGGCAATAGAAGAAGGGGACGACAGAGAACGAGGTGGCAGTAGGCGTGAGCTTAAATGGACTCCAGAAGATGGTAGAGGACAGGAAGGCCTGGAGGAATGTTGTCCATAGGGTCGCGATGGGTCGGACACGACTTCGCAGCTAACAACAACAACAGTATTATACCTAATAGAAAAAATTCAGGAATAAATGCTACATGTTCTCCCAAAAATTTTTCTAACCAAGCATGTATTTTTTTCCAATAGGCCTCTGCTTTATCACATGTCCACCAGATACTGTATGATAGTACGTGCCTGAATTATATTTACATTTCCAACATCTATCTGACATATTTTTAAACATTTTTGCTAATCTTGCTGGTGGCAGGTGCCATCTATAAAACATTTTATATAAATTTTCTTTATACGCAGTTGACATTGTCAGTTTATAATTTCTCTCCCATAATTTTTGCCATTTTTCTAATTCTATATTATAACCAAAGATTTTTGCCCACCTTGTCATTGTCTCTTTAGTTTGTTCACTTTCCATCACCAAAATTAACAAAAAATTATACATTTTCTTAATTGATTTCTCATCAGAGATTAACAATATCTTATCAAATACAGTTTGTTCTTTGTAAAATCCATACAGTTTCACATCTTTTTCATATCTATTTTGTATTTGTAACAGTGCCCACCATGACATGTTGATGCCCTGATTTTCCAGCCCTTGTTTCTATTTTAATGTTCCATCAGTGTTTAAAAATATCTCTATATGCCCAAATTTTTTCTAAAACTGTGGGAAAGCTTCCATCATTGATAACCACCCTGGAATTTTTACATATATTTTAGTTTTTAGTTTTTCCCATACTGTGATCAAAGCATTTCTAATACAGTGATTTTGGAAATACTTATGAATTTTGTTTTTCCCGTACCACAAAAAAGTGTGCCACCCCAATTGTAAGTCATGTCCCTCCAAATATAACAACCTTTTATTCCTAAGTGTTATCCATTCTTTCACCCATGTTAATACAGATGCTTGATAATACAAAGCCCACTCTGGTAGACCAAAGCCTCCATTTTCCTTAGCATCTTGCAACGTTTTCATCTTTATTCTAGCTTTCTTTCCTTGCCATACAAACTTCAAAACTGATGAATTCAGCTCTTGGAAGAATTTTTTCTCAAGTTTTATCAGAATTGTTTGACATAAAAATAAAATCTTAGGCAATATATTCATTTTAGGGGGGGGGCTTTGCCCAGGTTCGCCTGGTGCGCCAGTTGCAACCCTATCTAGACCGGGATGCCTTGCGTACAGTCACTCATGCGCTCGTGACTTCTCATCTAGACTACTGTAATGCTCTCTACATGGGGCTGCCCTTGAAGTCCACTCGGAGACTCCAACTGGTGCAGAATGCAGCCGCGTGAGTTGTGCTGGGAGCTTCCCGATACTCCCATACTACACCTTTGCTCCGCGAGCTGCATTGGCTGCCGGTTGCTCTCCGGGTGAGGTTCACGGTGTTAGTGATGACTTACAAAGCCCTACATGGCATGGGTCCGGATTACCTACGGCAACACCTGTGGCCGGCGTCAACTTCCCTCCGTCCAGTGCGCTCCCACAGAGAGGGCCTCCTCAGGGTGCCTCCGATCAAGGAATGTCGATTGGTGGCCCCCAGGGGGAGAGCGTTCTCTGTGGGTGCGCCAGACCTTTGGAACCGCTTGCCGGTTGAGCTCCGAACGGCCCCCGACCTTCGCTCCTTTTGGTGCGATCTCAAAACCTTTCTTTTTGAACAAGCTGGCCTGGTCTGATGGGTTGGGGCTGGGTTTTATAATCGGTTTTAACTTTTAATATGTATTAATTTATTACAGGCATTGTAGTTTAATTACTTTTTAATTTTTGTATCCTGGTTTTTATTATGTATTGCCCTGTTCACCGCCCTGAGTCCTTCGGGAGAAGGGCGGTATACAAATTAAATTATTAAATTAAATTAAATTTTAACTGTAGCAATTCTTCCTAGTAGTGACAATTGTAAGTTCTTCCACTTTTCCAAATCTAGCTTTATTTGTTTCAATAGCCTTATATAATTGTCTTCTTTTATTGTTGAGCATTTGGCTGATAAATGTATACCCAAATATTTAACCTTTTTCACTATCTGTACCTCTATTAATTCTGACAATCGGCTTTTTTGCTTATCTGTAAGATTCTTAACTATTATCTTAGTTTTTTCTTTATTTATTTTTAATCCCGCTATTTCTTCATACTGTTCTTTCCCCACAATTTAGGAATCATCTTCAGGGGTTCTTCCATAGTAAATACTAAATCATCAGCAAATGCTTGTAATTTATATGTTTCACCCTTTATCCCCAACCCTTTAATTTCTGTATCTTGTCTGACACTTTGATTTAAAACTTCCAAAGTGAAAATGAATAACAGAGGGGACAATGGGCATTCTTGCCTTGTGCCTTTTCTTATTTCAAAGCTCTCAGTACAATTTCCATTCACAATCACTTTGGCTGTTTGTTTGTTATATATTGTTTTTACCATATTTATAAAATTCTGTCCAAAGTCCATTATTTGTAATTGATGAATCATAAATTGCCATAAAAGATTATCAAATGCCTTTTGAGCATCTAAGAATATTAGTGCCATTTGTTTCCCTGGATGTAGCTCATAGTATTCTAATACATCTATTATCACTCTTAGATTATTTTTAATTTGTCTCTTTGGTAAAAAGCTGTTTTGATCTGGGTGTATAAATTCAACTATTTTTTTTCAATCTCTGTGCCATTATTGAAGTAAAATTTTTATAATCCATACTGAGCAATGAGATCGGTCTACAGTTATTAATCTGGGTCAAATCCGAATCTTCTTTTGGTATTAAAGTGATATTTGCTTCAATCCACGTCGTTGGAAGTCTAGCTTCTAATAAAAGTCCATTACAAACGTCTTTCAATGGTTCGTTTAGTATCTCTTGTAAATTCTTTTTTTTATTAAAAAGTTTTACAGATACATTTTAAACATAAAACCCATCCCTCCCCCACCCCCACCCAGTTTCCCCTCCCTCCCCCTCCCCCTGACTTCCCAGAGCACAATACAGGGTATTGACCCTAACAATCTTAAACTATAATATGCTAACTAGCTATAATAACACTTTAAATCCTATCGCACTTTAACTCTCCTTAAAAATAACTAAATAATAACAAATTTTATAAATCTAATACTTATTCAAATGCTAAATGAAACTTTTAGTCCCATATTTATTCTGAATATAATAAATCCATCTTCTCCATTCCAAGATATATCTTTGTTGCGAATGATCTTTCAAATATGCTGAAATTTTTGCCATTTCTGCCAGGTTCGAAACTTTTAAAGTCCATTCTTCTATAGTAGGTAAATCCTCCTTCTTCCAATATTGCGCTACCAAAAGTCTTGCTGCCTTTATTAAATTCAGCCTCAATTTAGTTTCTATAGCAGTACAGTCTATAGTAATACCCAGCAAAAATAGTTGTGGAGAAAACTTTATCTTTTTCTTAAATATCTTCTGCATATTCCACCAAATTTTAATCCAAAAAGCTTTAACTTTTTTACAAGTCCACCATATATGATAATATGTTGCATCATCACAACCACACCTCCAGCATTTAGGCTGATAATTTGGATACATACATGCCAATTTCTTAGGATCTAAATGCCATCTATAAAACATCTTATAAAAATTCTCTCTTAAATTTTGTGCCTGTGTAAATTTTACATTTCTGACCCAGATTGTTTCCCAAGTATCCATCATTATTGGTTCTTGAATATTCTGGGCCCATTTTATCATACAATCTTTAACAAGTTCCGTTTCTGAGTCTATTTCTATCAATGCATTATATATCCTTCTTATATGTGCAGGACTTTGATCTCTAATTTGTTTAACCAAATTTTCATCTACTATAGAAATACCAATTTTCTGATCCTGTTTCCATCTTGCTTGTAACTGCCCATACTGAAACCAAGTTTGTACTATCTTTTCTTCTTTTAAAATATTAAATGGCTTTAATTGCCATACATTTCTTTCCAATCTAAGAATTTCTTTATATGTAGTCACATCATGCTTAAATCCCACATTTATATTTTCTATCGCATGTTTAGGTATTGCCCAAATTGGAATTTTAAAATTCAACTTATAACGATATTTTTTCCAAACTCGCAACAGGGCATATCTTAATATACAGTATGTGTCTTAAAAACATTATCCACTTTTTTGGCATACAATAAATAAGCATGCCAACCATATAAAAAATCATATCCTTCAATATTCAATAATCTCCCTTGTGTTAAGTTAAACCAATTACTAATTGATGATAATACCGCAGCCTCATAATATAATTTAAAATTGGGCATTTTAAGACCACCTCTTTCACGTACATCTTGCATTATTTTAAGTTTAACTCTCGGTCTCTTCCCTTCCCAAATGAATTTATTAATACCTCTCTGCCATTCCTCCAAGTTTTTAAGTATAGGTATCATTTGAAACAAAAATAAGAATTTAGGTAAAACATTCATTTTCACAGCTGCAATTCTTCCCAATACAGTTGTAATTTTTTTCAACTATCTAATTCTTTTTGTATTTTTAACCATAACAATTCATAATTATTTTTATATAATTTCGCATTTGAAGCTGAAAGATATACCCCCAAGTATTTAATCTTCTTAACTATTTCAAATCCTGTTAGTTTTCCTAAAACTTCCTTTTGTTCTTTAGTCATATTTTTAGACAATATTTTAGTTTTTTGCCTATTTACCTTAAATCCAGAAACTTGTCCATATTGTAAAATTATTTCCATTAAATCTATAACCGATTGAGTTGGTTGACTTAATGTAATAACCAAGTCATCTGCAAACGCTTTCAATCTATAATCTTGACCTTTAATTTTAATTCCCTTTATTTTCTTTGATTCACGTATCTTGATCAACAATATTTCTAATGTTAAAACAAACAATAATGGCGACAGTGGACAACCCTGTCTTGTACCCTTTTCAATTTTACAAGCTTCTGTTAAACTACCATTGATTATTATTTGAGCTGTTTGTTTTTGATATATTACCCTAATAGGTTGTAAAAACTTATCACCAAACTCCATCTTCTCCAAAACTTTAAATAAAAATTGCCAATTCAATTCATCAAACGCTTTTTCAGCATCCAAAAAAATCAGGTTGTTAGGCATATGGTTGTTAGGCATATGGTGTTAGCCTACAATGTTGGGTTGAAAATATATTAACCATAATGCTATGTCTTTAAGTTGTTAATTGGCCAATGGGTGTGTAAGTGTTCTCATGGCCATAAGAGGAAGCTAGGAACGTAGCTTCTCTCTCTCTCTGAATTCACTGATCTCTACTATTACTGTTTTTGCTCTGCTGTTGGTTTACTACTGTTGTAAACCTGAACTGTGTATTGACCTCTGGACCGGTAAGAAGACTTTGTAGTTTGGATTACTCCTTGGACTGTTGCTATTGTGTATGACTTGGACTGTTTATTTTTGACTGTGCATTTTTGTTTTTACACCACCTCAAAAGTAAACTACTTTTGTTTTTATAACTCAGTGTATTCTTGTGTGACTTTTACTGCTCTCAGTGCCCTTCCTTGTCTGTGCAACTCTTTGGTAGCACAAGGAGACCTCTGCACAAATAAATTCCTTAACACTGGTTATGGGCCCAGGCCTGTACTGAGAGTTAGTACACACAGTATTCCTAGCTGAGTTTGTATTTGGTGTAAAATGGCACAGGAACTGTTGTCAGGCATCTCCTGGATAACCCGGTTGGATGGGACAAACTATGTTTCCTGGTCCACAAAATGCTGCTTGCTTTTGCGCAAGGAAGGACTATGGGCTGTTGTAAATAACCCACCAGATACTACTGCTTGGGATCCAGATGATGAAGAGGATGCAAAGAAGTTAGACAACTTTAAACGTAGCAATGAGAAAGCTCTTTGCATTATTGGACTAACACTGAATGACCAGCAGCTTGTCCATATTCGTGGTGAGGAGTCTGCTGCTAGGTGTTGGGATGTTTTGCGAAGGCTTTATGTTCGTGACAGTGTGGGTGCACATATACACCTTACACGTAAGCTGTTTAGGGCTCGTCTGCAGAAGAATGGAGATATGCTGACCCATTTAAATTACATGAAGGCAACTTTTCAAGAGCTTCATGAAAAGGAGCTGATTTTTTCAGAGTTGCATCAAGTCTACATTATTCTGTCATCTTTGGATGAGAGTTATGATGAGTATGTTTCTTCTTTGGAAGTCCTGACCAGAGAGGAACTGACATTGACTAACATTACTGGGAGACTGCTGGAAGAGTCCAGAAGGAGGCGTGACAGAGACCAGCTGAGAGAGACACAGCCACGAGAGAAGCAGCAATTCACCACTGCTTACAACGTCAAGAAATGTTATTCTTGTGGGGCTAGAGGGCATATAGCCAAATTCTGTAGAAAGGGTAAAAAACAGAATGTGAATAGCAGTGGGAAGGCTAAGAAGGGCATTGGTTTGGCTATTTCTGGTGAATCAACATCCAGAAATAATGAATTGTGGGTTGTTGATAGTGGGGCTTCACAATGCATTACTAAAGTGAAAAAGAGGTTTGTTAATATGAAAAACAGCAACCAATATGTTTCACTAGCAAACGGTTGGAGGATGAAGGCCTCTGGTGAAGGTAATTCCTATTGTCCATGCATTGATGAACAGTTACCTATGTTATATATACCTAAACTAAGATTCAACTTGTTATCTGTAAGGGAATTGGTTAAGGTTGGGTTTGTGGTAACATTCAGAGGGGAGCAATGCACTATTGAGAGAAATGGAACCTGTGTAACTGCTAATTTGAAAAATGGTTTATTCGTTCTCACAAGTAACCAGGTTAGTACAGTTAAAGCTAACTCAATATGTGAGAACAAGAAGCCACATGATGAATGTATACATTTATTGCATAGGCGGTTAGGGCATGTAAACTTTAACTCACTACGTAAAACAGTGGAATTAGTAGAGGGAGTTAAACTGAAGCCATGTAGTAAGTATTTGAATTGCAATGCCTGTAATCAGGAAAAGAGCAAGGCAACTCCTGCAAACAGGATAAACGGCTTCAAAACAACTGTACCTTTGGAAGTTGTGTTTGCTGATTTAATTGGACCCATGAAACCAAGTTTAGGAGGGTCATGTTATATTTTAAGTATATTGGACCACTACTCTCGTTATGGTTTTTGTTATCTGCTTAAGTCAAAGGCAGATACTTTCCAACAATTTGCAAACTGGCTGAAGTTCGTGGAGAGAAAAACAAAGAGAAAGGTTCAGTGCATAATTACTGATAATGGTACTGAATTTACAAATAAGCGCTTTGATGATATGCTACAATCAGCTGGCATTGAGCATAAACATTCAGCCCCTTATAGACCTCAACATAATGCATTTGTTGAGAGACGTGGGCAAACGTTACAAGCCATGATGAGAACGATGTTAAGAGATTCTGGCTTAACAGATAGACTGTGGGGGGAGGCAGCAAAATGTGCAAACCATGTTCTGAATATAGTTGTTAATACTTCTACTGGTAAAATACCATATACAATATGGCATGGTAGAAGACCAAACCTTGATTACCTGCACACGTTTGGCACCCCAGCTTGGGTCCACATTCCTGCACAACTCAGGAGTAAAGGCCAACATAGGGCTAGGCAATTATACTTCGTAGGTTACGAAGCTAACCACAGATCCTATCGTTTCTGGGAACGGGGCACAACTAATGTATATAACAGTGCTAGTGCAAAATTCCTTGAGCACGTTGGTTGGGATAGGTTAGAGCAAGAAACTGTTAATACTGATCCTCTAGTGTTTGAGGACTCCTCTGATAACGTAACTAGTAATGATAATACATCTCCTGTAAATATGAAAGATGAAGAGGAGATAGGGGAGATAAAAGAGGAATCAGAGGAAGGAAAGGAGACAGAAACTCAAAACCCTGTAATTCCTTGGCGTTCAACGCGCATCAGACATCCACCTGATCGCTATGAAGCCAGTGTAATATGTCAAGTTAGTTCAGTACCTTCTAACTATGATGAGATCAGGATGTATCCTGAAAAGGAACAGGCATCATGGAAAGCTGCAATGAACAGGGAGTTGAAGTCTTTGCAGAATCTTAAGGTTTATGTGAAAGCAAAACTGCCACCTGGTGAGCAAGCTATAGGTTGTAAATGGATATATAAGTTAAAGAAAGGTGTAGACGGGACTGTAACCCATAAGGCACGTTTGGTTGCACAAGGTTTTGCCCAAACTACTGAGGATTATGACGAAGTGTTTGCACCCAGTCTAAGGGCGACTACTTTAAGAGCAGCTTTAGTATGGGCAGCTAAAAACCAATATATGGTTAACCATGTAGATGTTGAAACTGCATATCTACATGCTCCATTGCAACATACTATTTATTTAAGAATACCACCAGGATTGACCAGTGATAGAGACCATGATTGTTGGGAATTAAAGAAAAGCCTCTATGGATTGAAACAATCAGGCTATGAGTATAATACATGTTTAGTTAATGAGTTAAGTGCATTAGGTTTTGTAGCCAGTAATGCTGATCCTTGTTTGTTTAGAAGAGAACACAACGGAGCATTATCTTTTCTCTTATTATTCACAGATGATATTGCAATAATAACAAAAACTGAGTTAGAAGCACAAACTATCATTTCAAGATTGCAAAATAAATTCACAATTAGAAATCTTGGAGAAATTAGCCACTATTTGGGGTTAGATATTGTGAAAACAAATAGGGGTTTTAAGGTGTCACAAGCCAGTAAAATATCTCAGTTATTAAAGAGATACAATATGGAAATGTGTAAACCAGCAAAAACTCCGATGGCTATGGATTTTAAGGACACTAATGTTGAGAGTCCTGTATTTGATAAGACTATGTACCAATCTTTGATAGGAAGTCTTATGTATCTGAGTAATTGGACTAGACCTGATATTTCTTACTGTGTAAATCAATTAGCTAGGTACAACAATAATCCAACTGTTAGACACTGGCAATCAGCTAAACGAGTATTAAGGTATTTGAAGCAAACTATTCACTACTCGTTATATTTAGAGCCAAATCGTGAGTTAATCCTTACTGCATATGCAGATGCGAGTTTTGCCTCTGATACAAACACTCGTAAATCTACCTCAGGGTTGGCTATAATGTTGGGTGATTCTTTGATTGGATGGAAGTCCATTAGACAAAAACACATAAGCTTATCTACAATGGAGGCTGAATTTTCATGTTTATCAGTGTTATGTACAGAACTGCTAGTGTACAAACAACTATTGTTAGATATGGGTTTAAATGTAAATGATCCATTTATTGTGTATGAGGACAATCAAGCTGCGATAAAGATGGCTAATAATGCTGCAGTAAGAACAAGATCTAAACATACTGATCTTCGTTATTTAAATGTCAGACAATGTGTCAAAGATAAATTAATACAGTTAGAGTATTGTCCATCTGATGTAAATATTGCAGACCATTTTACGAAGGTACAAAGTGCTGTGAAACACAATGCTAATTGTGAAAGAATGTGCATAAGATTGTAAGAGTTATATATTATTCTACCCAAAGGGGAGAATGTTAGGCATATGGTGTTAGCCTACAATGTTGGGTTGAAAATATATTAACCATAATGCTATGTCTTTAAGTTGTTAATTGGCCAATGGGTGTGTAAGTGTTCTCATGGCCATAAGAGGAAGCTAGGAACGTAGCTTCTCTCTCTCTCTGAATTCACTGATCTCTACTATTACTGTTTTTGCTCTGCTGTTGGTTTACTACTGTTGTAAACCTGAACTGTGTATTGACCTCTGGACCGGTAAGAAGACTTTGTAGTTTGGATTACTCCTTGGACTGTTGCTATTGTGTATGACTTGGACTGTTTATTTTTGACTGTGCATTTTTGTTTTTACACCACCTCAAAAGTAAACTACTTTTGTTTTTATAACTCAGTGTATTCTTGTGTGACTTTTACTGCTCTCAGTGCCCTTCCTTGTCTGTGCAACTCTTTGGTAGCACAAGGAGACCTCTGCACAAATAAATTCCTTAACACTACCATTGATTATTATTTGAGCTGTTTGTTTTTGATATATTACCCTAATAGGTTGTAAAAACTTATCACCAAACTCCATCTTCTCCAAAACTTTAAATAAAAATTGCCAATTCAATTCATCAAACGCTTTTTCAGCATCCAAAAAAATCAGCGCTGCAGGGACTTGATTATTTCTTTCCAAATATTCTAATAAATTTACAATATGTCTCACATTATTTTTCATTTGCCTACCACTTATAAATCCTGTTTGATCAGAGTAAATCATTTGCTGCATAACCCCCATTAATCTATTTGCTAAAATCTTTGCAAATATTTTATAATCATTATTTAAAAGCGATATAGGCCTATAATTTTTAAGTTGAACAAGATCTTGATCTTCCTTCGGGATCAAAGTTATAAATGCTGTTTTACATGATGGAGGCACTTCTCCTCCAGATTGAATTGTTCTAAATAATTCTTTTAAAGGCTCCACCATTTCTGATTGTAAATTTTTATAATAAATAGCTGTTAAACCATCTGTACTTTGAATTGTTTAATTGCTAAAATAGTTTTTTCCAGCAGTTATCAATTGATTTATCCCTTCCCCTTGCTCTTGTGTAAGTATTGGGATATTCACATCCTGTAAATAACTATCCATATCTAAACCTTGCTTTATATCCTTAGCATATAATTTAGAATAAAATTCAACAAAAGCTTTTTTAATAAGATTTTGCTGAAACACCTCTTTACCCTTATATTCTATCTTATCAATATTACATGATCTTTGTTTTTTCCTTAATAAATAAGCTAACCACCTACCCGGCTTATTAGCATTGTTAAAAGTATTATGTTAGGCATATCATAAATTAGTTGCTACTTGATCTGCCATTAACATATCAAACTGTCCTTTTAGCAAATTAATTACTTCTTTCAACCTCTTATCAGATGGGTTCAGAATAAGAGCTTTCTCTTTCAACTTTATTTCCTCCTCTATTTCTTTACACTTATATTCCAGTCTATATCTATGTATATAATTCAAATAGATTAGCACTCCTCTCATATAAGCTTTACTTGCATCCCAAACCATTTCAATGGGAGTACCCTTATGCATATTCGTAATAAAAAATTCTCGCATATGCTTTTTACATTCTACCACATTTTCTTCATATCTAAACAAATTTTCATTTAACCTCCATGATCTTCTATCCCCCTTGCCCTTGTCCAATTCCATCCAAACTGAACTATGATCTGATAGAGTTCTTGGGCATATCTTAATCTTCTTAATCCTAGAAAAGAAATCATTAGTAGTTAATACAAAATCAATCCTGGAAAAAGATTGATGTCTATCAGAAGAAAAAGTAAAATCCTTTTTTTCCAAATTTTGTTCTCTCCAGACATCTCTCAATTCCAAGTCATCTTTCAAATCAAAAAAAGATTTTGGCAATCTAGAATGGCTTGGAGTATTTTTAAAAGATCCTTTTTTATCTTTTTGATTATTCAACACTCCATTCCAATCTCACATTAAAATACACGATTTATAATCCCATTGAATTATTTTGTTATGTAACAGTTTATAAAATTCTCCTTGCTGTTGATTAGGTGCATATAGTCTAATTAAAAGTGTTTTCTTCCCTTCTATTAATAGTTCAATTATAATATATCTTCCTTGTATATCTGTTTCAATTAAATTAGCTGTTAAGTCTTTCTTTACATAAATAACTACTCCATTTTTCTTCTCTGGAGCAGATGTAATAAATTGTATACCCAGTCTAGAATTTATCAAATATTTTTGATCAGATGCGCGAATATGCATTTCTTGCACACATATAACATCGTTTTTAAATTGTTTCAAATACTGAAATACTTTCTTTCTCTTTTGTGGTGAATTTAATCCATTAACATTCCAGGTTAGAAACTTTGTCGCCATCTTTTGCGACTTGAAGCTTTCGGAGCGTTTCTTGCAGATCCACAAGCATCTGCCTCTTTGGCCTAGCTCCTCCCACTGCTTCACTAGAAGTAGATTCCTGACTTGTAGTTATAGAACACTGTTTCTGTTGTTGTTGTTGTTCCTTATGTCTAGATGCAGCCCGTGTCACTCTCTGAGTCTTAGATTCTTCTAATAAAACCAGGGGTTGCACAGTTTCCAAAATTTGCTGTACTTCTTGTACCTGTCGCTCTCCTTCTTCTTTTCCTCCTTTAACTTCTTCTTTTCCTCCTTTAACTTCTGAAGATGGTGGTGAACCTGCTTTCAATACTTTAGAATAAAAATCACGTGCCTTCAGGACTGTATTAAGATGATATCTTACTCCAGCATAATTCACCACAATCCCCATTGTTATCTCCCATCTGAACTGAAGCTGTTGTTTTTTTAATTCATCTGCCAGAAAAACAAAATCTTTCCTTTTTCTCAAATTTCTTGGGGGAATCTCTTTCAGAATCAAAACCTCTTGATTAGCCACTTTAAATCTATTATTGTAAAAAGCTTGAATGATCTCATTTCTGGTCTTTCTCTTTGTAAAATACACAACCACATCTCTTGGCAGTTTCCTTTGCCTAGCAATCCAAGAATTAACATGGAATACTTTATCTATCTCCACAAAAAAATCTTCTGGTTGAATTCCCAAAGTAGGTGCCAGAGCATCCACCAACATCTCCTCCAGATTTTCCTGTGGATTTTCTTTTAAACCTCTTATGCTCAGGGCAAACTCCATGTCTGTATATTGTGTCATCACCACTTCATCATCAATTTTATCCATTTTATTCTCAACTTCACACATTTTAGCCTCCAGCATCAGATTATTTTGTTTCACTTCTTCCACACGTTCATCCAGACTCTCAATACAACCTGAGAGCCCCTGAAATGCCATCAAAATATCCTCCCGTATTTCCTTATTTTTTTCTTCAATAAGTTCTGCCACCTGCTCAGATATTTTTTCAGACTGAAGTTTTAAAGCATTTTTTAAAGAATCTTGTAAGTCTTTTAAAGTCAGTACAGGTGCAGCAGTTGCAGAAGGTAACATCAAAGATTGAATTCCAGATTGCTGAACAGGCAATGCCCCCGGACCTTTAGAAAGGGGAATTCTAGGCGGTTTGGAAGCCATTTTAACACCTAATTAACTTTTGTTACACACTTTCACTTTTCCGCCCCACTTGCTATTGTAGTTTAACTGTTAAATATCCAAGTCTTATAATCACTTTTAAGCAGCTCCAAAGTTTAACAAAATCTTAAAGTCCTGAGAATCCACTTTGCATATTCCTCCTCAATATCCAAACAATCACTTTCACTTTGAGAAAAAAAAACACCAGCCAGACGCTTTCAATTCTTGTTACAAAGAATCACTCAGGTGCCATCTTCCCCTTCTTTTTTAAAACAATCGTTGAAACAGGAAAAAAGTTGAAGTTCCAGAGTTAAAGTCTTATACTTGCTGTTTATATTGCTCCCGCATCCGCTCCGCCTGCATCAATTACTCAAGATAACAATCAAATCTAGCAGGAGTGGATTCAGCATCTTGTTCTGCTTAAAAGCAGAAAAGTCCTCCAATCCGGAGTATTTCCGGGCTTCGGGGGAGCTCTCACCCTTCAAGCCCCAGAATAAACATTCTGGGGCTTTAGGGGAGCTCTACCCATACCCAGAGTCTCCCCTTCCCCTCTTCGCCCGAGGAGAAGGGTTTTCAAGCCGCGGAACAGCTGATCGTTGGCTGCTCCGCGGCTTTAATGAAATTGGAAGGGTGGTGGTCAATCCCGACCGTCCACGCCGCTGAAGCACCACCCGGAAGTCCCTTGTAAATTCTTATATAACTCTGCCGGAAGCCCATCTGGACCTGGTGTTTTCCCATTTATTTGTCTTTTTATGGCCTCTGATATTTCCATCATTGTAACCCCTTCATCTAACATAATTTTAAATGTCTCTGAAATCTTTGGAAGATTACTTTCTTTCAGATATTTTACAGTTTTCTCTCTTGAATTCTCCTCCTTGTCATACAATTCCTTATAGTATTCTTTGACTATCTTTTTTATTTCTTCATTTTTATATTGTAAATAACCTTTCCCATCAAGTAAGTTATGTATCATCTTTTTTTCTTTCTGTTTTTTAAGTTTATAAGCTAACCATCTTCCCGGCTTATTGGCATTTTCGAAAAAATTCTGTTTCACTCTTTTTATCTGTTCTGCCACTTTTTCTGAGTCTAACAGATTTATGTTTTATTATGTCCATTTCTCTTTTCAAAGTCTTTTTTTGTGGATTTTTTTGCAGTTCTAATTCTAACTTTCCAAATTCTTCTTTAATAATACATATTGCTGTTTTCTCTGTTTATTTTTCCTTGCCTTATAAGTTATAGCTATGCCTCTAAAGTACGCTTTAGCTGTATCCCATACATTTTGTACTGTTCTGTCTTCTTTTTTATTTTCTTTGAAGAAGAATTCCATTTCTTTTTTCGCTAACTCTATAAATTCTTTTTCTTTTGATATGGAACGATTTAAAGTCCATCTTGGCCTTTTTTTTATTCCTTTCCAGGTCATTTTCAAAGGATTATGATCTGCCCATATGCCTGTTTCTATTTCAATGTCCTGTACATTCATTCTCATGTCAGCAGCCATCCAAATCATATCAATCCTTGACCAAGATTTTTGGCTATTTGAATAGAAAGTATCCACAATTTTTGTGGGTTAACTTCCCTCCAGACATCTTGAATTCCGATTTTCTCCGCCATATCAAAAAATGTCTTAGGTAATCTTCCTCTTCCACTTTTTCCTGTTTTGTTACTTTTATAATCAATTTTTTCATCTATTATTGCATTGAAATCTCCTAGTAAGCAAATGCTTTGGTACTCCATTTCTATTATTTTTCTATGTAGGTTTTTGTAAAAAAAAATTGATTATTGTTCGGTGCATAAATTACCACTAATAATATTTGCTTTTGATGCAGATAAATTTCTACCATTAAAATTCTTCCTTCTTTATCTGAATATACCATTTTAGAATCTATTGTCTCTTTAATATATATAGCAACTCCTCTTTTTTTCTGTTGCACTGATGCATAATAAAGTTTCCCAATTTTTGGATATTCCAATAATTTATGATGTTGTTCTTTTATATGTGTTTCTTGCAAACAGATTATATCTAAATTCAATTTCTGTAACTTCCTAAAAATCTTATTTCTTTTAATTGGGGAATTTAGTCCATTTATATTTACTGAGAAGATTCTGTTTTCTTTCCCCATTTCCATTTATTTATATTTAGGTCTAGTAGATCTAGTAGTCCTTTGTTCTCTGACAGGTCCTTCATCCTCGCCCTTTTGGTTTATTTATTTATTTATTTATTTATTTTAATTCCATTTATATCCCACCCTTCTCCTAAGACTCAGGGCGGCTTACAAGCTTAGCAGTAGCCTTCATTCTATGTATATGCCTGCTTATTAGGGCTTTCACGCCCCCCCCAGCGGCATTATTACCAAGTCAGCTTAATTGCCCCCAACAATCTGGGTCCTCATTTTACCTACCTCGGAAGGATGGAAGGCTGAGTCAACCTTGAGCCTGGTGGGATGCGAACCTGCACTAATCTTGTCTTTCTCTTTCTGTTCTTCTGTTTGTGCGGTTGCTCCTTGGATCCTCTCTTCTGTTTGCTTCTGCTCCTTACTCTCTCCTTGTCTTTGTTTCACTCCTTCATCTAAAATTGCCCTATTCCTTACTTCAAAATCTTCCGCCTTCCAGATTGAGTCCAATCTATATCTTGTATTGTTCCAGTTTATTAAGATGCCTTCTGGCATCAGCCATCTGAAGTTTATACCATTGGCAATCAGCTTCGTAGTCAGAAAGTGATAATGTCTTCGTGTATCTCTAACTCTCTTAGGTATCTGCTTTAAAACCACAACTTCATAGTACTTCATCTCTTGTCGTCTTCTTTGTAAACCGTACATGTACTTCTCTTGGCAGTTTATTTCTTCTTGCGTAGTTTGAATTGATGTGAAATATTTCATCGACCTCTAGCTGGATTTCTCCTCAGTCTGCCTTTAAAGCCTCCTCCAGGATGTCAATAATCACCTCTGCTATGTTTTCTTCTCTATCCTCAGGGATATTTTGAAATCTTAAATAATGTTCTGCTTTTTCATCTCTAAAGTCTTAATTGCATTCTCTAGTTTTTCATTTTCTTGTAATAACATTTCTATCTTTTAATCATTCTCATCTGTTTTTTCTTCAATTTTGTGTATTTTCTGTTGATTTTTAATTATCATTTGATTCTGAGCTTCAAATTTTCCCTTTATATCCAAGATTTCTTCACTTACGTTCTCAAGTCGACTTTGTATTTCTTTATGGTTTTCCTGTATATCCAGGCGATTTCTTTCCAATGCCTCTTGATTACGTAACATTAGTTCTTGAAGCAGTTTTAATGAAGTCTGTGTTTCGCTTTGAGCAGTGCTTATCTTTTCACCTTGCAACATTGCTTCAATAGATCCCTGTGTTGTTGGACTAGATTGTCCTACTGAGGGTGCAGAAGAAGTTTTCTTCATGAGTCTGGTAATATTCGATGAAGTCATTTTACAGCTTACAGTCTAAAGCCAAAACAACATCTGTTTAGATTTAGCCAAATTCAATAAAAGTAACTTTGAAGAGTCTTTTCCCTCACAATCTCACAACAAGGCACTCTTATCCTTTGCAGCTGTCCTTTGTCAAGGTCACTTCAATCAACAACAATTTTTTTCAATTCTCACAATATATCAGAAATTTCGTTCTTCTTTCGCCACTAGATGTCCTCCTTGGCTTATTTATCAATGTCCGCTATTCTTAACAAAGAGCATTTCCCCTTCTTTGTAATTGCTTGCCACTTTTAACTTTAATCCTTCTGGGGGTCTTTACTTTTCAGCCCTTTCCCATCAGGGGCACAACCTTTATAATCCTCAAGGAGAAGGAAAGAAAAATTCTGGCTCACCCAGCTTCAGCACGCAGTTGAGAATCAGCTGGTTTATATTCCTTCTCTTCCTGCTGGAGACGACTAAGGTTGTTGTGGCTGTCCCAGCAGCCTTTTTCTTCATTTTTTTCAGAGGGTCCTACAGTCCTCTCCGATCAGGTGTCCCCTGATCTGAGTTCCTGAAGTATTCCTCCTCCTTCTTCTTCTTCTTCTCCAGGGCAACTTTCCAACCCTTTAAGGGTTGCTAGGTGAAGAAAAACCAAGCTGGAAAGCTGAGCACCAGCTTTTCCCAGTTGTCCTGACAGCTGCCAAACAGTTCTCATTCCTTTTTCCCACCAGATAAATGGCTTCCATTTGTCTAGCCTAGAATCACAGTCTCAGACATCTTTGGAGCTACCAGGAAGCGAATAAACTCCCAGTGCTCACCTATTTCCAGGCATAAGGGCTCCGTTAATTGCGTGACTAAAGTCCCTCCCATTAGGGAGCCATCAGCTTGCACAAACCTCCCAGGTTTGGAGAGCGGCTTAGCCCGTATGCCCAGTCTCAAGGCACATGACAGGCTAATGATGCATTGGGAGCAGCCAGTATCGACTAGCACTTTCATGTCTACTTGTGCCCCTGACTTAGGAATTATGAGTTTAGCAGGCAATACAAAGGTAGGATGCATCGACTCACCATCGGGTCATTCTCCCCTTCATCGTCACTGTCAAAAGAGGGTAGAACGGGGGTGGATCCAGTCTGAGTTCTGGTGTCCTCCCATGTGGGGGATGTGACCTGGACAACAGGTTCCCGTGTCATCTGGTTGGATTTCTCTCCCTTTAGCCGCTGTGCAAGTCTCTTTCTCATTGCTGGTCCTGGTCTGTTCTGCTGTTGGGGGAAGGGGACTGGGCATTTCGCTGCTCAATGTCCCTGTTGTCCACATTGGAAACACTTAATTGCCGGGTCTACAGGTGGCTTGGGTCTTTCAGCCCTCACAGTAGTTGGAAATCTTTGTGGGGGTGATTGCCATTAAGGTTGTTCTGACCTTGGCTCAGGTTCACGTAGGAGAGGCTTCTTATAGCGGGCGAGCTGAACATCTAATTTCACTGCTGCCTGGTACCATTCATGCAGTTAGTTAGGCACAGCGCGGTAGATACATGCCAGAGAAAGGTAGTCATCTAACCCTTCTCTAAAAAGATGAATTATGGATTGCTCAGGCCATCTCTCTATCTGACCAGCCAGCTTTTGAAACTCCCACATGTACTCCAGGGCAGCCCGGCCAGCTTGTTTTATCTTGTGGATTTGCTCTTCCACTTTGAGGGCAATGGATGGGTCCTCAAATCTTTCCCTCAGCCCTAGGAGGAAAAGGAGAGGGTCCTCCAAGTCAGGAGCTTGCTCGTTATATAAACTGTTCAACCATTTGGATGCTTCTCCCTCTAGGCTGGATGCAATCACATCGACCATAGCACCTGGATCCTCTGAGTCCCCATCGAAGGTTGCTCTGAAGGGTGGGCTCATCATTGTTTGCTGGGGCCCCCATTGCTTCTGGCCCCACCCTGGTTGTTGGTTAAATTTAATTTAATTTTAATTTTATTAAATTTATATACCGCCCTTTCCCGAAGGACTCAGGGCGGTTTACAGGGTATTTAAAATCAAACAGTACAAAATACAAAAGTTAAAAAACAATTAAAAAGATTAAATTATCCCTTAACTAAAAACCTCAGTTAAAAATTCTCAGCCTGGGCCGGAGAGCTCAAAGAGCCAGGTCTTCAGGTCCCGGCGGAATGAACGAAGGTCAGGGGCGGTCCTAAGCTCCACGGGCAGCTGGTTCCAGAGGGCAGGCGCACCCACAGAGAAGGCCCTCCCCCTGGGTGTTATCCGCCGGCAATCTTTTACCAGCAGCACCCTGAGAAGACCCTCCCTGTGTGAGCGCACTGGACGAATTCAGGTCCAGGACTATTTTCAAGCCACCCTTGTCTGCAGCAGTTTCTGCAACCACATCCCCAGCATGGAGGGGAAACTCAGGCAAATCCTGAATTGACAAAATGTGCGCTGCTGGAGCCGGGTCTGGCTCTATCTGTGGCAATGGCAACCTGCTAAGGCCATCTGCGTGGCCTATGTCTTTGCCGGGTTTGTGAATCAGCCTGTAGCTATAGGCTGACATAAAAATGGACCATCTTAACATCCTAGGGGACAGTATTTGAGGCGTCTGCCTATCTGTAGTAAATAGCCCCAACAGTGGCTTATAATAAGCAGCCAGTAATACAAGTAATCATGGAATTTCTTCATCCTGGCCACAATGGCCAAGGCCTCTTTGTCAATTTGCGCGTACTTGCGCTCAGCAGAGGACAATGTCCTTGAATAATAAGCTATTGGGATTTGAGTCCCATTACTTGCCAAATGGCTTAAAACAGCCCCCACCCCATAAGGAGATGCGTCACATGCAATGCATACAGGCAATGACTCTTTAAAGTGAGTGAGCACTGAATTGGAGGACAGTAGTGATTTTACTGCCTTAAAACTGTTTTCGTGAACCTTGGTCCACTTCCATGGGGTGTTTTTGTCTAAGAGCCGGTGTAATGGCTCTGCCACTGTAGCCTTGTTAGGCAGGAACGCATGGTAAAAATTAAGGAGACCCAGGAATGCCTGAAGCTCTCCTTTTGACCTGGGGCTAGGTGCCAGCTGAATGGCCTTCAGCTTGGACTCGGAAGGGTGGATGCCTTCAGCATCAATACGGAAACCCAGGAACTCAGTAGAAGAAACCCCAATGTTATACTTATTCTTTTTTAATTTAAGGCCCGCTTCGCGGAACCGTTGAAGGACAGCTTTGAGCCTCCTTGCAAGCACCTCAGTGGACTCACTGAGGATGAGCACATTGTCGAAATAGGGGCAAACCCCCGGAATGTCCTTGAGCGTAAGCTCCATGACTCCTTGAAAAATCCCAGGGACTACTCTAACCCCAAATTGGAGGCGTTTGACTTTAAAAGCCCCCCTGTGTGTAACAATGGTTTGTGCAGCTGCTGTGACCTCATCCACAGGTAACTGCTGATAGGCCTGTGCCAAATCTAATTTTGCAAATACAGTACCCCCTTGCAGCGATGCCAAGATGTGGCTAATGACTGGCACCGGGTACGCATATGCTGCTTAAGTACCCTATTTATGGTGCACTTGTAATCAGCACAAATCCTGACCTCCCCGTTGGCCTTAAGTGGTGTGACAATTGGGGTTTCCCATTCACCCCCATCTACAGGCTATAGTAACCCCTGGTTAACTAGCTTATCCAGCTCTGCATCAATTTTATGTTTAAGCGCAAATAGCACTCTGGGGGGGGGGTTGATCCTGATAGGCATTATGGCAGGATCACGTTTAAAGGCCATTGGAGGGCCCTTGTACATTCCCAGGCTAGTGTCAAAAATGTCCGTGAACAACTCGCATACTGACGCCAAGTTCACCGCTTGTGTCCGGTGGATTACGGTAACTTGGATGCCCAGAGCATCAAACCAATCAAGCCCTATTAAGCTTGTTTGCTGGCCCTCCACCAGAATCACATCCAGGGGCCCTGAAAAACCCTTGAACTTGACGACCAATGTGGCCTCGCCTTTGACGGCAACTCGGGAGTTTTCGAAGTCAGTCAGGATGGTGTCAGATGGTCTAAGCTTGGCCCACCTCTTGCTGCGGTTGCAGACAAAAAGGAAGGTTTTGAGAGAAATGATAGACACAGCTGAACCAGTGTCCAGTTCCATCCTGCAAGGAATGCCTTGCAGCTCGACTTGAAGTCACAGTTTGGGCTTAAGGGAGCAACGAGCTCCCATGCGGCAAATGCTCCGACGTTTGGAGCAAGACCCTACACTAAGCTGCCCCGGGGCCCCAGTACCTCTTCTGATCAGAATGTCTGAAGGGCGGTCCTTCTGGTGACCTCTGCAGACTGATGCAATGTGGCTGGTCTTTCCGCAGGCCCAGCATATGGCTGTCCAAAACCTACAGTCCGCTTGTTGGTGGCAGCTGCCACAGCCTGGATACCGAGGGAAGGAAACTACTTTGTAAGGAGTCTTCGGTTCCTTGTCATGGTGCCATTGGATCTTGTCAACTTCATGGTCGAAGTTGATGTCTTCTGCAAGTTCGGCATCCTAGTGGTGGACAGCTTCCTCGTGCTGAGAGCTTTTGGTGGGCCTCATGGCTTTTATGGCTCCGCCGCCGGCTTCGTCCACCACGATTTCTTTCAAGGTTTCCTGGAGCGAGAGACTCTCTTTTGCAAAGAGTTTCTGTTGTAGCTCTCTGCTCCAAAGTCCACAGGTGAGTCGGTCTCACAGTCTTTCTTCTAAGTCCGAAAACTGGCACAGGTGTGAAGCTTGTCTCAACGCCGTGATGAATTCGGTTGCTGTCTGTCCCGGTTGTTGAACTCGTTGTTCAAAGGCATGCCTCCATGCTATCACCGACAATTTGGGCTGGAAATGGTCATCGAGCCATTTCTTCAGGTCCATGTAGGTAAAGGACTCCAGCTGCGCCAGTGCAACCAATTTCTCTGCGATATCGAATGTTGCAGGCCTGCAGACACAGAGGAGTGTTGCGGCCTTCAGGCCATCTTCAGCGACTTGGTTGGCGTGGAAGTAGTTTTCGACCCTCAAGATGTACGATGCCCATCTCTCTGGGTGAGTAACATCAAACTCCTCAAGCTTTCTGACTTGCCATCTTCAGAAAGTCTTTGCGGCTTGGGCCTCTTGTTGCCTCATCCTGCTTCTTCTGTAGGCCCTGGGACTGGTCCGCAGGGCGGGTGGTCGCTAGCATTGTGTGCTAGGCCGACCGGGGGGGAAAATGCGTTCCTTCCAGGTGCTTTGCTGGCCTCACCCCCTAGTGACTTTCAGCTCTTCCGAAGAATCAGGATCCCACCCTCATCACCAGTGTTGTGTAGTGGGTTTTTTGCAAGTAGGAGGTGAGATGAGAGGGTTGAAACAGGAACATTGCTGTTATGTACTGGGCTTTTGTGTAACACCACGTCTTTTAGTCTCCTGTGCTGCAATTGGCTATCTCCAGGTGGCAATGGTTGTTTCAAACCTATTGGCTGCCGCCTAGGGGCTAGACTATATATTGCAGCTAGTTGCAGACAATTCCCCAGTACAGTTCTAGCATGAAATAAACAATGAGTTATCCTGTACTCAGCTTTGCGTCTTCATTCCTGCACCAAAGAACCCGCTATTTAACAGTGGCAACGAGGATGGGATCCTGCTTCACTGATTAAAGAGCTGAAGTCTTCGAGGGAAAGGCAGCACACGACTGAGGGAAGAGGCATTCCACCCCCCTTCAAGGTCGGCTAGCAACTACAATAGCGACCTCGTGCTCAGGGAACTCACTCCCTGAGTCTGAAGCAGGATCTGGAAGAACGCAGGAACCAGATAGAAAGAATGCCGAAGGTTGGCAAATTGCGAGAATTTGATGTGAAACACCTGGAGGAATGGCCATCTTATCTATCGCAAGTAGAAAACTACCTCAGAGCCAATCAGATCACGGAAGAAGGACTGAAGGCTGCAACACTACTCTGCGTGTGCAGCCCTGCTACCTTTGATTTAGCCGAGAACCTTTTTGAGCCGACACCAATCGAAGCGGTCCCTTACGCAGATCTCAAATAGGCTAACCGTGCATTTCCAGCCCAAGATGTCTGAGATGGCTTGGTGGTTCAAGTTTGACCAAAGAGTGCAGCTTCCTGGAGAGTCAGCGTCAGAGTTCATAGCGGGCCTAAGGCAGGCCGCATGTCTATGCAAGTTTTCAACTTTAGAAGAGCGACTACGAGATTGGGTCGTCTGCGGCCTACAGGACAGAACACTTCAGCAGAGACTATTTGCTAGGCCAAATTTAACTTTTTCTGAAGCGCAAGATGAGGTGATGGCCAACGAAGCTGCCGGGGGTGCCATTCAAACTGTACAGCCTGCCAAATCGACAAAGTTAGAAGAAATTGTCCACCGTGAGGATGCCAAATGCACCGAAGAACTCTCTGAGGAAGAAGAACCTGAGATCAACTGTCTCCAAAAGCAACCCAACGTGCCACACCGCAACGGCCAGCCACGAGAGGACAATTACAAGGCAGTTCTCTTACCAAGATGTAAGGGGTGCGGCGGCAATCATTTTCATGCCAACTGCAGATTTCGTTCAGCCACGTGTAGAGCTTGTGAAAGAACAGGCCACATCGCTGTGGTTTGCAGAGCCTGACAAAGAGACCGGCCACCCAAACACCAGTCGGAAGAACCGACTAGGAGAGGTACTGGGGCCCAGGGTCCAGTTAGTATGGGATTCTTCAGAAGCCGTAGAAGCGTATGCCGCACCGGGGCTTGATGCCCCTATTATGTTGCAGGTTCGAAGAATTAGTCAGACGCTGTGTGCTGTAACACTGTACTTTATTTCTAGTAACTGTGACAGAACTGAACTGAATAAACGGCTATATATGCACTATTTATACTGCATCAACTGTGTGTCTGTTAACCACTTAAATCAAACTTCAGCTTGAGCCAGTCTCAACAGCCAATACCGTCGAACTCTGCTTCCCGCCGGCCAGACTCCACCGTCGCTGTCCAGTGCTCTCTGCCTCCTGAACCTGTCAAAACTTATAACAGCTTGCATACATTGCACCCCTTCCCCCTTTAAGACTAAACAATACTCATAACCCAATAACAACTATATACATGTGTTCTTCTGCTTATTCACGCACAAAATCCATGAGATATGCCGGTGACTTGTGTGAATGATTAGATCTTCTCAAAGTTTCTCCCCTGTCCAGTATGGGGAGAACAGACTGTCTGTTTTGCTCTGGTCCTCTGGGAGGTGTCACTGTGTCAGTATTTAAGTTAGGACCTACAGTCCACAAATCCTCAGTATCTGTTAGGTAGTCGCTGTCAGTGTGTGTTGATGGACTGTCCACATGTGTGCCAACTCCGGCGCACCTCTGTTTTGACATGGGGCTGCTGTAACCGGACCCTTTTCTTTCTTGGTTGTTTGATGAGGTCGTTGGTCGTTGACTCTTCTGTGAATTGTGACGAGCCTGTGCCAAGCCTGGTTTCTGTTGGATCACGTCCACCTCCACCTCGTCACTTGAGTCACCGCTGTCCCCGTATGCAAATGCCCTGTTAACAGCCCCGCTCGAACTGGCAACATATGCTCGATTGTGTTCTGGAGCATCTGCCATGTCCCTGGCTAGGACTTCCTCTTGGACTTCTTGCAGGGTTAGATCGGGCTTTGCAAAAAACTTCTGTCGCAGTTTCCTGTTTCTGATACCGAATATAATTCTGTCCCTCAAACGGTCTTCCAAGTTTTCAAAACGGCATAGTCGAGTCGCCTGCCGTAGGCTAGTAATAAAATTGGCTGCCGATTCTCCTGGTAGCTGGTCTTTGTTCTCAAACTTGTATCTCCACGCCACAAACGACACATGAGGACTGAAATGCTTGTTCAGCTTCTCCAGAAGGTCACCATAGGCAACCGCTCCAATGGCCATCGGGGCACATAACCCCACCGCCAGGTTATAAATGACTGATCCGCTGGTACAGAGGAGGGTGGCCACCTTCATCCCGTCCTCTGTAATATTGTTCACTTTGCAGTAGAACTCTACTTGTCCTATGTGAACTTCCCATAGCTCTGGATGGGAAGTATGAAAGACAGGTATTTGACCGACCTGTGCCATGGCAGCAACGTCTGACCTGGGGACTGCTGTTCCTGTGTGCCTCCATGATGCAGCAAGGCTTTAGCTGATCACTGAAAGTGTCTCCAGCCGATCGAAACAGCATCCCACCTTCGTCGCCAGTTATTATGTTGCAGGTTCGAAGAATTAGTCAGACGCTGTGTGCTGTAACACTGTACTTTATTGCTAGTAACTGTAACAGAACTGAACTGAATAAATGGCTATATATGCACTATTTATACTGCATCAACTGTGTGTCTGTTAACCACTTAAATCAAACTTCAGCTCGAGCCAGTCTCAACAGCCAATAGCGTCAAACTCTGCTTTCCGCCAGCCAGACTCCACCATCGCTGTCCAGCACTCTCTACCTCCTGAACCTGTCAAAACTTATAACAGCTTGCATACATTGCACCTCCCCTCAAACCCAAACTTAAGCTCATGGTAGAGCCACAAGGAATTCCATGTAAGATGGAATTGGACTCTGGCTCTGCAGTCTCAATCATTTCTCAAGACACTTTTAATTTCGTGTGTAGGCGCAGTAACAATTGGGCCAAACTAAGACTCTCAGATATAATCCTAATGGATTTTCAAAATGCGCATGTTAAAGTTAAGGGAGAAGCCACCTTGTTGGTTAAGTTTAAATGGTTTTGGGGGCACCTGGATGTAATAGTAGTAGGGGGCCAGAGAATGAGTCTTATTGGACTTGATTGGTTTGATGCCTTAGGTATTCAGATTACTGGCATAAACTGGACACAAACTGCAGACCTCGCATCAGTGTGCAAGGAATACGTGGATGTTTTTAATTCAACCCTTGGAACATACACAGGCCCACCTATCTCATTTAAGCTTGATCCCAATGTAGTTCCAATCAGGGTTAAGCCTTGTAGGGTCCCCTTTGCTTTAAAACATAAAATTGATTCCGAAATTGATAAGCTGGTAGAACAGGGCATGTTACAGCCTGTTGATGGTGGGGAGTGGGAAACTCCTATAGTCACCCCACTTAAAACCAACGGGGAAGTTTGCATTTGCACTGACTATAAATGCACACTAAATAAGGCCCTCAAGCAACACGCTTACCCGGTCCCAGTGGTCAACCATATTTTAGCCTCCTTGCAAGGGGGTACTATTTTTGCTAAACTTGATTTAGCACAGTCCTATCAGCAATTGCTGATTGATGAGGCCACAGCCGCGGCTCAAACGATTGTGACTCACAGGGGGGCTTTCAAAGTTAAATGCTTACAGTTTGGAGTCAGCGTTGCACCGGGTATTTTTCAGGGAATCATGGAGTGTACACTCAAGGGTATTCAGAGTGTCTGCCCTTATTTTGATGATGTTCTTATTGCAGGAGAATCCCCAGAAGTGTTGGCCAGTAGGCTCAAGGCTGTTTTGTAGAGGCTTTGTGAAGCAGGCCTCAAATTAAAAAAGAACAAGTGTAGTATTGGGGTTTCTTCAACAGAATTCCTGGGTTTCCGAATTGATGCTAACGGTATTCACCCTGCTGATTCTAAAGTGAAGGCCATTAAAATGGCCCCTAGGCCCAAATCAAAAGGAGAACTACAAGCATTCTTGGGTCTCCTAAACTTCTATCACAGATTTCTACCTCATAAGGCTGCAATAGCAGAGGCTCTCCACAGGTTGCTGGATAAGAAAGCTCCATGGAAATGGACTAACTTACATGAAAAAAGTTTCCAGGAATTAAAAGCACTATTGTCAGAAAAGTCCACTGTAACTCACTACAAAGAGTCTAAACCTATATGTCTTGCATGTGATGCATCTCCCTATGGGGTGGGGGCAGTTTTAAGTCACAGAAAAAAATGGGAAACAGGTTCCAATAGTGTTTTTCTCAAGAACATTGTCTTCTGCTGAGCGCAACTATGCTCAGATTGACAAAGAGGCCCTAGCCATTGTTGCTGGAATAAAAAAATTCCATGACTATTTATATGGCAGGGATTTCACAGTCTACACTGACCACAAACCTCTGTTGGGACTTTTTACAACAGACAAACAAACCCCCCCCCACATACTATCTCCAAGAATGTTGAGATGGTCTATTTTCCTATCTGCATACAATTTTAAGTTAATTCACAAACCGGGCAAGGAAATGGGCCATGCTGATGGCCTCAGCAGACTACCACTGCCACTAATGGATCCAGATCTGGCTCCTGCTGATAGAATATTGTCCATACAGGACATACCTGAATTTCCCCTCCATGCTGGGGACATTGCTGCTGAAACTGCCACAGATAAAATACTTAGTAGAGTATTGTCATGGGTATACACGTGCTGGTTGGAAAAAAGTCCAGGCTCAGAATTTCAAAGCTATTTTGTCAGGAGGCATGAATTATCTGCACATAAAGGGTGCATTCTATGGGGAAACAGAGTCATAATTCCCACTTCCTTAAGAGACAGGGTTTTACAATCATTACATGAAGGCCATCCAGGCATTGTCAGAATGAAAGCTTTAGCTAGAAGCTACCTCTGGTGGCCTGGCCTTGATAAGGACATTGAGGCTCAAGTCCATGGTTGTTATACATGCCAGCAATCTAGGCCTGAAATGCCACAGGCTCCAGTTCACAGGTGGAAGGAAACGCACACTCCCTGGTCTACGGTTCACATAGACTACGCTGGGCCCTTTCAGGGGCAGCTCTTCCTGATAGTAGTGGATAGCCACTCAAAATGGCTGGAAGTAATTCCAGTTCCTAACATGACTACTGCTAGGACCATCCAGGTGGTGAGAAAACTTTTTGCAACACATGGGTTGCCAGATGTCTTAGTTTCAGACAATGGGGCCCAATTCACTGCTGCTGAATTTCAGGCCTTTCTTAGAGCTAATCTCATCAGACATGCAATGTCTGCACCTTTTCATCCATCTTCTAATGGTCAAGCTGAACGCATGGTGAGGACAACGAAGGAAGCACTCAAGTGCATTGTTACAGGTGACTGGCATCACAGATTGGCAGATTTTTTACTCTGCCAGCATTAGCCCTGCAGAACTACGTTGGGGGAGGCGTTTGATTACTAAACTGGACAGGTTGCATCCAGATAGAGTGGCAGCAGAAGCCTCTCGACCAAAACCCCCGAGGGGGCTGCACATGGGCGATTGGGTTTGGGCCAGGAACTATGGTCATGGGAATCTGTGGGTTCCTGGTCAAATCATCAAGGCATCTGGACCCCTATCTTATGAAGTGGGGGTGGAGGGAGGGTGAGTTGTCAGAAGACACATTGATCAGCTCAGGAAACGGTTTCCAGAACGGCCACTAAGCGAGGACTGTGTCATAAGTCCCTCCCAAGGTCCTCAGACTTGCAGCCAAGCCAGCCCTCACATGGACTACCAGGACTTTTCCTTCTTAACTGAGGTGGAACCAGAGGGAGAACTGGGGAGCTCTGGAGTGCAACATGGACCCCCTGAAGGAGCAAGCCAACAGAACTTCAGCAACCGCTGTGCCTACTCTGCCGAACAGTCTGACTCTGGGGTGGGCCAACCTGGTGAGGCCAGCCAGAGTGCATCGGATCCCCTTGACTCAGGAGCACTAAGGGACACAAGTCTACCCAGCCCACTGGGTAAGCTGGTAGACCACAAAGTAATGGGAACTCCGAGACGTTCCTCTAGGGCACACAAGCCTCCTTCATATCTTTTTATTTTAGGTTGTAAAATAAAGAGCTATATATTGTTGTAAAACCTGTTGCCACTAGACTACAGAAACTAGTACTATGATGTAACTGTCTAACAGAGCAAATGGTGAAGACTGTTCATTGAGACGTTGTTTAATCTCATTGTAACCTAGTGTAAATGGTGAAGCCTGTTCATTGAGACGTTGTTTAATCTCATTGTGACCTACATTGTTTTTTTATTATTTTTTTATTATTATCACTTTACTTTAGTGTGTTTGGATAATGAGTCTTGACAATTGTTGAGACTAATTGGTGTTGTCATAGTCTGATCTAAGAGGGGAGGGGTGTTATGTACTGGGCTCTTGTGTAACACAACATGGGTTGCTGGAGCAGCTAACAGCTCTCCAGCAACCCAGACTTTTAGTCTCCTGTGCTGCAATTGGCTATCTCCAGGCCGCAATCGTTGTTTCAAACCTATTGGCTGCTGCCTAGGGGCTAGACTATATATTGCGGCTAGTTGCAGACAATTCCCCATTACAGTTCCAGCATGAAATAAACAATGAGTTATCCTGTACTCAGCTTTGCGTCTTCATTCTTGCACCAAAGAACCTGCTATTTAACAATTGCTTTATTATAGAACAGGAACACAACTGAGAACAGAGGCTTCTATGCAGCTACTTATGTGGTTGGCCGCTAGGCAGCAGCCAATAGGTTTGAAGGAACCTATTCCCGCCCCCAGAGCCAACCAATGATTGTCCTGGACACTGCATGTCTGGGCAGCCAGCGACCATTACACGGACACCCCCATTAGGCAATCTCAAGCAGCATTCAAAGACACGTGAAAACAGTTCAAGTAAAATGGCCCAATACATTACAGGACCCATGACCATGAATTTGGGAACATTGGGGCTGCTTCAAGCTGCAGCTGTGGTCAGTCTCCAATTGCAGTCATGTGATGGTCATTTTGAACATTCTGTGACAGTTCCCTGCCAGTCCCACCAGCCCTCCGTCACCCAGCTGTAAGGAATTGACTCATCACATGGCTCTTAAAGAAGCAACAAATTTAAGGTGCATGAAGAAAAGCCTCAATATTTTTATTGCTTTGCTTGTCCCTTCCCAACTACACGCACATGTATGTATAACTCATCTTTGTTCAGGAACTCAAGGCACATTCATAGTGCTCCATCCTCCTATATTTCTTCACAACAACCCTGTGAAGTAAGCTGTGCTGAAAGTCACTAAGTGAGCCACTGTGGCTGCTGATGGAGTAGAAATTGGATCTCTCTGGTGTTAGAGGCATTAGCCACAAGTTGTTGATCCTTGCCCACTCTGTTTCATTTTTCCGCTACTTCCTACATTGAAACTGAATGTAGACCAGCCTTCCTTTGGCTGCTGGGAGCAGGTAGATGGGTCTGGCTTCAGCCCACAGGAGGTCAGAGGTCCCTCACAGCTTCCTACAAGTCAATAAAGAAGCTGGCAGAGATTCCAAACTGTTCTGAAGTGAGAATGGCAAAGTACTACGTTGTAAAAATAAAATAAAACTTGTCATCTGGAGTTGCAATGGGCCTGGGAGAATGCCGGATTATTTTCCTATTCCAGTTCAATCCTTAGTTCATCATTTGAATGCTGACGTTTACTTAAAGTAGTGATTGAAATAGTTGTAGTTGCCTCAATGGCAATGGTGTTCAAGTGGTGCTCTAAGGCGCCTTGGGTGCAATCCCAAAACATTTGTAGCATCACTTGAATACCTTTGGCTTTGACAAATTCACCATCGGTCAATTGCAAAAGGCAGCTGCATCCTGCAATGATATCAGCAACACCATCAAACATCCACATCTGCCTTTCCCAGGTTCTTGGGAAGGATTTTATAGGTGGACCAAAATGCCAAATCCAATTTGGCTGACTGAGTGATGAACAAAAATAAAATACTAAAATAAAATATTGTCGGCATAATTATGCCCCATCAAAAGGAGGGGGAGATGTTATGGTCAAGACACAACTCCAAACATTGTCTGGTCATGCCCAGCCATTGGCACTCTGGAAGTGAGTTCTAAGTACCTTTTAGAAGATCCATCGTAACTTTGGTCACTAAGCAACCAGTTGTAAGTCGAGGAGTACCTGTATGAGATATTTTCAGTCATGTTGAAACATTGATCATGGTCAAATAAAATCATTGTTTCCAGCCTGTGTAAAGTTTAGAGTTATTGTTGTTTTCTGCAGAAATTATATTACTCCCTTAGTAGGGAATATATTCAAATTTCCACTCAGTACTTCAAATTTCATTTTCTGAACATTTACTGTTCTCCATTTGTGTGTGTGTTTGTTTGTTTGTTTGTGTGTGTGTGTGTGAGAGAGAGAGAGAGAGAGAGAGGTCTTTTCATTAGCTGTTATTATCTATATAACATCATTTAGTGGAAATGAATCAGTATAATTAAATCTAATGTTTTAAAACTTAACTTTAGGAGAAGTTCAAACCTTGGATGTTGTTTAACTCCATGTGCAGAATAATCTATAAACAGATTCTATGTTAATTTAAATTCTGTATTTGACTGAATTATTGTTTATAATGATGCATATTCCCATAGGCTGGTCTGCCATTCTTCTAAAAAAAGACTGAATTGTGCTGCTTATTTGGAGATATTGAAACTAATGAGGTGGTTTTGATCATTCTGAAAAAAGATTTAGGAACTAAATTTTAACCATCTTTCCACTGATCAGATTTTTTGGTAAGTTCACCTTCATAAAAACAAAACATTGTAATTCTGCATATAACCTACAGCAGAACAATGTCAGCTGAGTTATCTAATTGTCTCTTTTATGTCAGAAACTCATGATGCTGCAATTACAGATAGTCTTGATGGTAATGTCGTAGTCAATCAAAGAACATGTTGCTGAATGACTCATAAGGCAGATATTTCTGGCTACCCATGTAGCTACTCCACAGTAAATATATTAAAAAGGTTTCCAGTGTTACTTGTTCCCTGAAGCATAGGATGCTCAATTAAGAGTTCTGCTCAAAGATATTAACCTGAAACCACTCTCATATCCTGAATGATGACATATTTGTTTAAGATAATTATTTCCAGAGATGCAAAAGGATAATAGTGATAGTTGGACAGACAGGATTGCTGTGTCATTTGGAGGATTATGATAGGAACATGGTGTGCCAGGTTTATGGCTCACTCCAGTTTCTAAAAACAAAACAAAACAAGGACTCCGCATTTGATGAGGTACTATGGCTGAGGAAAGAGAAGAGTGGAATTTTGAGCATTGGACTAAGTGTCAGAGTGGATGATTCCCATTGCGCTATTGCGCCTTTAGAAATGAGCCTAGTCTTAACTAGCCAAGAGTGCAAAATATTTCATTCCTCGTTGTTTTAAATATTAAAATATTGCAATATTGTAAAACTGTAAGTGCTAGGAAAGGGAAGATCTTTCTACCTCTGGAATTCTATTCACATTCGGCCAAATAGCACAACTTCTTTATAATGCCCAGCTGGTTCCCCTCTCCAATTTTGCACCAGCCCTTCAAGTTCCAACAATATGTCTTAAAAGCCACTCTGAGACTAGAACCTGACCTCATGAAAGTATAGGCTAGAGCAGGGCTTTTCAACCTTGTCACCCATTGTACCACTTTTAGGATATGGCAACATCCGAGTACCACCAGTCGCCTAGCAACGTGTCAAAAACTTGATGACCAAAACAAAAAAAAGGAAAAAAGTGATGAAGTACAGGTAGTCCTCAACTTACAACAGTTCACTTAGTGACTGTTTGAAGTTAAAATGGCACTGAAAAAAAGTGCTCCCAAGACACAGCCAAGCAAGACACCTGCCTGGCTGCCCGGCGGTGCTTTTCCTCCTGTCTGAGGTTTTCATTGTTGTGACCATTTCTGTGGAGGATTGGCAGCGGGGGTGGGGAGTGTTTGGTTTTTATTTCCCCCCCCTCTGCTGGGTGGTTGCAGCAGGTTTTGGTCACTTCACATGACCCTGGGACACTTTGACCGTCATAAATATGAATCAGTCACCAAGCATCAGTTGCCAAGACCCTGGAGATGCTGAAACATTCCAGCTGATCTGCACTTCTTCTGGGCTCAGAAGCACCAGGATCAGCACTGACCTCCAGCTGGAGCCTGGCGCTGATCCTGGTGCTTCCACTGAACCCTGCCTGACAGCCCTGAAGAAGCGCTGATCCTGGCGCTTTTGCTGAGCCCTGACAGCCCTGCAGCTCCAGCCATCTCTTGCTCAGGCTTGTGCGGTGCTGCCACCAGTTCAGCTCATTCCCCTCCCCCGCTACCACTTTTCTAGGATGGTCATGTACCACCTGCCAGGTGCCAATGTACCACAGGTGGTACCTGTACCACTGGTTGAAAAGCCCTGGGCTAGAGTGTGGGTGTCCATATCCAACTATTGGCTCAGACAATTCTTTTTCTCCCTTGGCCCTGTCCCATTAGCTATGAGGGGCAATTTTTAATCCACATGGAAAAAGACAGTGACAACTAAAATATCACCCTTGTGCTTCTCTACAGGTCTTCTACTCATCGTGGGATATGATCAGCCAAAATTCTCATTTAGCAGCCTGTAGCAAACCAGAGTTGTTAAATAAGTAACATGGTGGTTAAGTGAACAAAATCCCCATTGACTTCGCTTGTCAGAAGATTGTAAAAAGTGAACACATGACCCCAGGATAGTGCAACTGTCACAAATATGTGTTGTCAAGTGTCTGAATTTTGATCACATGTTCATGGGAATACTGCAACAGTCATAAGTGTGAAAAATGGTCATACGTCACTTTTTTCAGTGCTGTTGTAACTTCAAATGGTCACTAAATGAACTGTTGTAAGTCAAGGACCACCTGTACCACAAGACGCACAGAACAATTTTATACCTTCCAGCTATTTTCAGATACTAATCCTGCTTCTACATATAATATTGTCAGGTTCTGCACAGCAATTCTTAAAATCCATCAGATAATGACGTGTGACATAAACTAGTCTTAATAAGCATCCAGTTCAGTGGTGGGGTTCAGCCAGTTCGCACCATTTCGGCAGAACCGGTAGCTAATTTTTTGTTGCCCAGGCCCAGAATAGACTTCCGGAAGCAGCATCCACACAGAGAACCAGTTGTTCACATATTTGAATCCCACCACTCATCCAGTTCGTTATGCTAGAATGTGCTGTAGAGCAGAGTTCCCCAATGTTTCTGGCTTTGCAGACCAGTGGGGGAGACAATAATTTGCGCAAGCGGCCGACAAGCACAGCTTCATTTGCACAAGTGGCAAATGGAGCATGCACACACGCACTTGCACGTTGCTCCTGCAAGTGAGGATGCACATGCGTGCATTCCTGCTCATCAGGTGTTTCCACAGCCCACTATCCCAGCCTCCTTATGCTGGTTTTCACTGCCTTGGTGGAGCAGTGGGCTAATGCCTCCCTAAGTAACACCAGCTGCCTGCAATTAGTGCAGGTTCGAGTCCCACCAGGCTCAAGGTTGACTCAGCCTTCCATCCTTCCGAGGTAGGTAAAATGAGGACCCAGATTGTTGGGGGCAATTAAGCTGACTTTGTAATAATGCCGCTTGGGGTGTGTGTGAAAGCCCTAATAAGCAGGCATATACATAGAATGAAGGCTACTGCTAAGCTTGTAAGCCACCCTGAGTCTTCGGAGAAGGGCGGGATACAAATGGAATTAAAATAAAATAAAAAAAATAATAATAAAAATTAGATTGATTGATCTACTCACATTTCTCAAATAGGTTTGGCACAGAAAATAATTTGTTTCAAACCCTGGATTATCTCCACCCTTCCAGTCACATCCTTTGCACTGAATATTCCCTTCCCATTCATGTGGCTTTGCAGAGCCACACCCACAGCTCCTTCAGCATCCAATGAATTACAAGAGGGCTTTGGCTAACAACCAATCAGCATGGCCAGAGATGGAGTGCCAAGAAAACAAACCAACATAAGGGTGCCAAGTAAAAAACACTTCTCCAGAAATAAACAGGGTGAAGAGGAAACTTCCACTTTCCAGTTGCACCCAGAACCAGCCAGGCAGAAAGAAGCAGAAGTAGAGGCTGAGGAATACAACTACAACAATGGAAACAGGTACCAAAAAAGCACAGAGGCTGGAAGCAAATCCCATATTTTCTTCCTAAGGCTGACTTGACAATCTGATGCCTTGAATCTTCTCTCTCTTCCTGCACAGGCAGCATGGCAAGAGAGAGGCATTTCAGCCTCAAATATCTAGAAGACAACAATTTGTCCCACTCTGATATAGAGGAACCTATTGCCAGTTCAGCTACGGGTCCAGGGAGTTAAGGAGCATTGACTGGATTCTCTTCTGAGATTTTACAGTTCTGATCTCAGAGAACAAACCGTGAAGGTCCTCCATATATTGCTGAACCCCATTTCAGAGAAACCTCAGCTGGCATAGCAAACTGTGAGGGATTCTGGAAGCTGGTGGTCAGCAACCTCTGGAGCATCATAGATTCTCTGTCTTGTGATAAGTGGTTTAGATAGGAAGTACCTGAATTTAATCGGAGCTTTGGGGTGTGTGGTTTAGAAGTCAGTCAGAGAGAGACTCATTAGTTAGCCCACTTGGATTCTGGTATTGGATTTGAAAGACACGAGTCCCTTTCTTGGGAATTTGTTGCTGTTCCATCAGTCTTACTATATCTCAGTTTTAGGTTTCTATCTGTAAAATAGACATGTTATAAAATAATTGTAAAAATGAATACTGCATGAATGATTTGAACTATATACCTAAGAATATATTAAGATGCCCAGTTATTGTTTCCAGGGTTAAACTACAGAGAAAATATGCGGAGCCAAAAAAGGACCTTTGTTTATCTGGTGTTTTCTATGTTAGTCAAGTGAAGGGCAGGAATTAGTGTGCAGTTAAGATGTGGGTTAAACTTGGGTTGTTGTTTTTTTTAACTTAGGTAGGGAGAAGCATGTTCATATATCAACATGCAAAACAATGTACCTCCTGGTTTGGAGACTTCTGGAGACTACTGGTTTTGCAAGACTTGCAGGACTTGCAAAATTGCTTTGAGAGGAAATAAAGGAGAGTTAAATCTTGAGTTGTGTTAGTAAAGAGGCAACCAAGGGCTATCACTACAAAGGTATATGGCAGGTCATGAGATATTGACCTAAGTGAATACCAAAGATTTAAGGATGCCTGTGCTAACAGTGACTTTTATCAAGACTTCTGTGTTTTTTTGAACATATATTGTCCAACCTTTCATTGTGGCATTTTATAAAAAAAATAACAACCCAACAATATCCAGTAAGAAAAAAAAAGATGGTTCCTTAGGAGATGTGAGGTTTTCTCACTATAACTGATCTAGAAGCCACCAGTTGTAGAAGATATGTATAATTTCAAATGAAGGTTATTTTGTGTGTGTGTGTGTGTGTGTGTGTGTGTGTGTGTGTGTGTGTGTGAGAGAGAGAGAGAGAGAGAGAGAGAGAGAGAGAGAGAGAGGGGGAGGGAGGGAGGGAGGGAGGGAGGGAGGGAGAGAGAGAGAGAGAGAGAGAGAGAGAGAGAGAGAGAGAGAGAGAGAGAGAGAGAGAGAGAGAGAGAGAGAGAGAGAGAAATGATAGGGGGACCATCTGCCCTGAAATGTGTCACAGGTTGTGGCCATATCCCCAAATGCTGTTCCTTTCAATATAGAATATAATGGAGGTGAATCCATGGACCTAAAATACTGTTAATGAATTAAGATCTTCTTGAAACTGACTTAGTACTTAGTATATCTAGGTAGCAGTTATACAGAGAAAATGTGTAGGGTTTAATAGCAGCAAGAGAGCACATCTGATTATTTTCTTCTCTTTTTCTAGCAGAAGAAATAGTGCCAAGTGTATTTCTAGGACAGTCAGATGTAAGACAACCCAAAATTCAGGACATATCCAGGCAATCTGAAGACCAGCAAGATGCTACCTTGGATGAACACAAATGCCATGAAATTCCTCCTGAAGATGAAAGAATCCAGGACACTGAGAATTCAGGGAGGCAGACTATCAGAAAGCAGAGCGAAAGGACCAGCGAACAAGGTAGCATGCAGAGAAGCAGCTCAAGGCATCACAAAGTGAAGCACCAACAAAAAATCCAAGATGCTGCCAGTGATTCTTCAGAGCAAGATAGCAGAAGACAAGGCAACAGACAACCTCAAGAATTCCCAAGTGGGAACACACAGAGTGGCTTCTCAGGGAAATCCAATCCAATGTGCCGCAATCCCAAGGACGCTTCCAGCGAATGCCAAGATTCAAAAAGGTAAAAAATTGGTACAGAGGAAAGCAGGTTAGGTGAGATCCTTCCAGATTACTAGACTGTTGAGCTCAGTTGTGTGATATTTTATTGGTAAAACAGAAGAATCGGAGTCTGGTGAGTATATAATAGTCATAATAGTAGTAAAGTTGGAAGGGACCTTGGAGGTCATCTAGTCCAACCCCCTGCTCAGGCAGGAAACTGTATACCATTTCAGACAAATGGCTGTCCAGTCTCTTCTTAAAAACTTCCAGTGTTGGAGCATTCACAGCTTCTGGAGGCAGGTTGTTCCATTGGTTAATTGTTCTGTCAGGAAGTTTCTCCTTAGTTCTAGGTTGCTTCTCTCCTTGACTAGTTTCCATCCATTGCTTCTTGTCCTGCCTTCAGGCGCTTTGGAGAATAGCTTGACTCCCTCTACTTTGTGGCAGCCCCTGAGATACTGGAACACTGCTATCATGTCACCCCTAGTCCTTCTCTTCATTAAACTAGACATACCCAATTCCAGCAGCCGTTCCTTATATGTTTTAGCCTCCAGTCCCCTAATCATCTTTGTTGCTCTCCTCTGTACTCTTTCCAGAGTCTCAACATCTTTTTTACATTCTGGTGACTAAAACTGGATGCAGTATTCCAAGTCTGGCTTTACCAAGGCATTGTAAAGTGGTATTAATACTTCACGTGATCTCGATTCTATCCCTCTGTTAATGCAGCCTAACACTGTGTTGGCTTGTTTGGCAGCTGCAGCACCCTGCTGGCTCATATTTAAGTGATTTTTTTTTAATCCCATTTATATCCTGACCTTCTCCGAAGACTCAGGCCGGCTTACAGTCTAAAGCACAAATCAATGTGCTTAGCTATAGCCTTCATTCTATGTATACTGTATGCCAGGTGCCAAGTACCCAAATTTTGATCATGTCACCATGGGGGTGCTGCAACGGTCGTTAAGTGTGAGGACAGGCCATAAGTCACTTTTGTCACGGCCTCTGTAACTTTGAACAGTCACCGGATGAATGCTTATTAAGCCAAGGATTACCTGTGATAGGCAGGCATTCAGTAAGTTCTGTCTTGCTTCTTTCCAACATTGCTTATCTGTTCTTGGAATCATTATCCATCCTGACTGTCTGCCTATGGTGCAAAATTCATTGAAGTGTTTTCAAGCAAATAAAAATGATCGGGTTAACTGAGAAAATGAGTGATAAAGGATAAAAGCATCTTGCATTTAACAAGGTCATTGTAATTGCTGTCTGTATGAGCTATTACTCTGCATGAATTACTTCCCCTGTTATAAAAAGATTGACTTAGTTCTCAAACTTGGGAAGTGCAGGGTGACACCTGTAACTCTAGCAAGCTTCAGGAGTGTGAGTTGTAGTTGTTGCAGGAAGTCTCCGCAAACCTCTTGGCAGCCTGTCACTGCTCGCCCAGATGACTTCAAAGGTATTTTGTATTACCTACTTTCTGGGCAACGTGAACAAAGCAACAGGATTCAACAGCCCAAAGTTCACAATAGAAACTTTTGTGGAGGTAATTATTTTGATGTAGCAGTTGAGTTGCACCAATCTGATCTGAGTCCGTTGGTTTCTATGTACCTCAATCTGCTGATCCTTGGCCAAAATACTTTGCTGCTTTCCTGCCACTCTTGTTTCTTTAACAGACAAGTAGCTTTGTTCATGTGTTCAACATTCATACTGAAAATTCACAGTGTAAGATTATGGGAGAGGTTTTCCAGAAAAAAAATGCTATGGGGAACTTAAACTGGTTTATAGTTAAGCAGTGGACTCACTATGGCAGATGTAGCTTTCATTTAGAAAGGGATTTTATTGATTTATTTAGAAGATTTGTATGGCCACCTATCTTAAACAACTCTGGGCAGTTCACAACAGCAATAAAATGCAGTAACATAATAATGAAACAATAAAATTGTCAAAAGCAAAAACCCTGCACCTTACAGTTTTGCGGGTCAATCAATCAATTCCAACTTTTCGTGGGGAAAAAAAGATGTCGCGAAGTTGGAATTGATTGACCTTTCCCCCCCAAAAAAAACCTTCCTTTATTTCCCTGTATGTGGCGGTGGCAGATTGTGAAGGAGAAACAGCATGGGGCTGGGAGTCAGGTAAGCAAAGAAAGGCAATTCCTGTGGGGAGCAAGGATTTCTTTCCTTACCTGCCCCACTTGTTCCAAGGTCGCTTTCGGCTGAGCTGCATTGCTCTTGCCAATGACCTGCCCGCCCTCCCTCCCTGAGTCTCCGGTGCTTCACCTGCTACTTTGGTCAGCCTGGCAACCCCCACCTCAACACCCTGCCCACTGCTGCCCAGCACATCCGCCCAGGGGCAGCAGGGGCTCGTCTTGCACAGGAAAGAAATGCACCCCACCCTACCACCACTGTGCAGGGTAAGGTTACTGTGCCCACCCCCACCCAGATGCCTCACCTCCCCCAAGCGTTTTTTTACTAACCTGCCTTTCAGCTGCATTGTGTTTCTCCGTTCACTTCTCAGCCATCGCCATGTGTTTGTGGGACTACCGGTACCGGTGCTGGTACTGGCGAAAAGTCAGTCCTCCCTGAAAGTAAAACCTTGTGCTTACTTCAGAGCCCCAAAGAAAGTAAGACAGGGTCTTACTTTTGGGGAAACACGGTAGTTAGATTATGCTCCATCACCTCATCATTCTGCTCCATCACCTCATCATTTTAATTTTTGATTCTAAACATGAAAGAAAAAAACATTAATTATTATCTGGATATGACCAACTTGAGTTTGTAAGAAAAGTATGAGAAAAGTATGGCAGCAGCTGTTCTTGCTTCTGGCACAAAATGATGACATTCTTTAGAAAAAGAAGGACACAAGTGTGGGTCAAGAAGGAAAATACTATTTTGAGTCTTCTCTGAAGTAGAAGCCTTTGTATGAAGTGTTAGGGAGCCAAAAAAGTATTGGGTCATGGCAGAATTTCCCAAACTCTGTTATTAAAGTAAAAAAAGGCAATACAGTTATCCATCCAGTTCTTTCAGGGCACCCTGCCTTGCGGGCTCAGAATTAACATAAATGATAAAAAGAGTGGGACTCTCCCATAACTCTTTTGATTCTATGAGTGTTTGTTTTGTCCTAGTACAAACCCTTATGCTGACCTAGTGCATTGCTTACGTGCTACCTGGATGACAGGAAAGACACTTCCTAAGGAGTATCGAGTCCAACAACTGGAGGGCCTGTGCCACTTTCTGGAAGAAAGGCATGCAGATATCCAGCGTGCCCTGTGTGCAGACCTACACAAGGTGAGTGAGCCTCCCAGCCGGAGCATCTGGCAGCTCAGAGGGGAGTTGCTGATGGGCTTGCTGGCCCCAATAGACATGGTACAGCTATTCCGTTTTTCTCTTTGCTGGATTTCCTGTGAAAAAGTTATGAACAGGAAATAATACTCTTTGTATGTGCCATGACAGCTGAATTTAGTGAGGTGGCAAGTAACAATTATCAGTCTAAAGAAAATCTTTATGTAAATGTAGTTGACCAGTCTCCTAAAATGATTCAGTAAAACCAATATCTATTATCTCAGTAAAGTGGGCAGAAAAAGTCTAAACTTATCAAGACTTTATATTTCTTTGCAGAGTGAATCATTTGACTATACTGTATATGGCTTCATTTGTAGTTGAGTTTGTCTGCAAGCCTTCTGCCTGATTAAGGGTTACGTACAGGTAGTCCTGGACTTATGACCACAATTGAGCCCCAAATTTTTGTTGCTAAGTGAGACATTTGTTAAGTGAATTTTGCTCATTTTATGACCTTTTTTGCCATATTTGTTAAATGAATCACTGAACGTGTTAAGTTGGTAACACAGTTAAGTGTGCCGGGCTTCCCCATTGACTTTGCTTGTCAGAAAGTTGCAAAAGGTGATCACATGACCTCAGGACACTGCAAACGTCATAAATATGAACCAGTTGCCAAGCATCTGAATTTTGATCATGTGACCGTGAGGATGCTGCAATGGTATTGTGTGAAAAATGGTCATAAGTCACTTTTTTCAGTGCTGTTCTAACTTTGAATAGTCACTAAATGAACTGTTGTAAGTTGAGGACTACCTATATCTACATCTTATAAAGGATACTGAACTAAGCTTAGTGCCATGACCTGGTGTAAAGTTCAAACATTACATTTCCGGAATCAATTGGGATGATATGGTAGCATGATAAAGCAGTGTTATGTGCTGAATGCGACACAAATTTGCCCAATGAACTGCTTCCTAGTTCACCTCTTGTACTCGACATCAGTGGTGGGATTCAGCCTGTCCGCACCACTTTGGCAGAACCGGTAGCTAATTTTTTTGTTGTCCAGGCCCAGAATGGACTTCCGGAAGCGGCATCCACACAGCGAACCGGTTGTTCACATAATTGAATCCCACCACTGCTCAGCATGGACATCACTGATGCGTCTCATTTTGTCTTTCTTCTCCGCAGCCCTGCTTTGAAACTGAGATCGCTGAAGTTCTCTTAGTCAGAAATGAACTGGCCAATGCTCTTAACAACTTATGCTGCTGGATGAAGGATGAACACGTGAACAAGAACCTAGTAAGAAGTTAAACCGAATGGGTGAAGAACAAATGGAAAATAATGGGTCTTATGTTGGACAGGGCTGAAAGTCTATGGGGTGTACTATTTCATCAAACAGAAGATAGGCTTTCTACTTATGTCCTTTCAAAACACGTGGATGCTCATCTTGGAAGGCAAATCTCTAACTATTAGAGTATTAATACTTCCGTCTTTCCTGTTACCCTTCTCGTGGTATTTGGGAATTATCAGATTTGTAATTTAACAAAACAGGTTGACATCAGGTTATTGATATGTACAGGTTCTGGAAATGAGGGTCTCTAGGGCCATGCTTTTTCTGCCATCGGAGGAACAAGTTCCAATTGCTTTTTAAAGATAATTTCTGCACTCCAGTTTAGATTAATTAAATTTGCATTGCTTTAGAACAGACATTTCCAATCTACTGCCCTTCAGATAACCTTCACAGTTCAGTTAATCCTAGTTACTATAGCTATTATTTGCTTTCCAGTCTATATGATCAGCAATCTCACCAGCACACAGTGCAAGAGAGATTAAAATGTTTTAAGTGTTAGGTGTGAAATTATCATGTTTTACATGCACTTAAGGCAAATGTAGGAAAGTAGAGCCTATGGCCTGATTTCAGAGTTCTTTGCAAGCTGTTGGTTCAAGCTTTTAGTAGGAACATTATTGTTGAAAGAAAAATCTTCAGGATCCAGTCCAAACCAGGAATAAACAAAATGGAGACTGCTTTAGAAAGAAGGTTGTAGTTTATTGAAGAGCAGAACCACACTTGTTCCTGTTCCTGTGGCTTTGTATTTCCTGTGTCATATACTTTGACCTGAGTCTGAGTGTGCCCTTTTTGTATTCTGATGGTGGTGTGTTAATCCTATTATGTCCTAAAGTTCATGTCCGCTTCTCTGGGGCTGTGGCTAATGGCTATGTCCTGTGTTGGATGGGTGAGGGGTTGCTGGTTCTAATCCTATCACTCTGCTATTGTTAGCTATCAGTTTTGCTTCAAGGGATTTCGAAAGATCCTGTCTTGAATCAGTTTCTGCAGACAGTATTTGATCATGAATGGGGCCTTAGACTTTTTGAATGGGATTATCAAATCTGCATTTTTACAGACCTGGCCTGCAGAGTTTCTGTTTGGGGCTATTAAGAAAACCTGGGCCTGCTTTCCTTTGGGGAAATATAATATTCTGCCTTTTTAATGTCCCCCAAAATATTTCCTTCTCGGGGGTGGGGGATGAGTTCCCACACTATAGTTGCCAAACTTACTACATGGCGGGAGAGAGAAAAGAGGGTGTCATAAAAAGGAAAAGAAGAGAATGAATAACCCCTTTCATGCTTGGATTTGCCTTAACCTGAATGGTTTCTTTGGTCCTACCTACAAATGATGTAATAATCTTTGGTCCTACCTACAAATGATATAAAGTTCCTTACAACCTTCAGGGAGATTGTCCTTCAACAGAATTTTTCTTAATCCCATATTTGATATAAAGTCAATGATATTCCTCCCTGATACCCTCAGAACCTTGTGGAGTGTGTGATAAGATCAAACATTTTGGCCTTTCCCCCTTGATTTCAGTATAAAATTTACATGTAGTGGAGTTGTAATTGTTTAAACGGGTTTGGGGAAAGTTGGAGGTTTAAACCCCTGTAAGCCTAATGGGGGCTTAAGGCAATCATTCCATTCCTTAATCCTCTTCCCCAAATGTAAATACACACCTTTCACAATTCCTAGGACTTCTAAAATCAGTCAATATTTTAGCTCTCCTATTCCACTGATGTAGTCTATTACAGGGCTTTTCAACCTTTTCACCCATTGTACCACTTTTAGGATATGGCAACATCTGAGTGCCGCCTAGCCCAGCAAGGTGTCAAAAACTTGATGACCAAAAAAAAAAAGGAAAGAAACTGATGAAGTACAGGTACTCCTCGACTTACAACAGTTCACTTAGTGACTGTTCGAAGTTACAATGGCACTGAAAAAAGTGGCCCCCAAGCCACAGCCAAGCAAGACACCTGCCTGCCCACCCAGAGGCGCTCTTCCTCCTGTCCAAAGTTTTCATTGTTGTGAGCATTTCTGTTGAGGATTGGCAGCGGGGGTGGGGTGGGGGATGTTTGGTTTTTATCCCCCCCCCCGTCTGCTGGGTGGTTGCAGCAGGTTTTGGTCACTTCACATGACCCTGGGACACTGTGACCTTCATAAATATGAATCAGTTGCCAAGCATTTGAATGTAAATCACAAGACCCTGGAGATGTTGCAACATTCCAGCTGATCGGCGCTTCTTCTGGGCCAAGAAGTGCCAGGATCAGCGCTGAGCTCCAGCTGGAGCTCAGCGCTGATCCTGGCACTTTCCCTGAGCCCTGACAGCCCCGAAGAAGCGCTGATCCTGGCAGTTTCGCTGAGCCCTCACAACCCTGCAGCTCCAGCCATCTCTTGCTCAGGCTTGTGCGGTGCTGCCACTGGTTCAGCTCATTCCCCTCCCCCGCTACCACTTTTTTAGGATGGTCGTGTACCACCTGCAAGGTGCCAATGTACCACAGGTGGTACCCGTACCACTGGTTGAAAAGCCCTGGTCCATTATGCTTCCTGGAGGGCAAGTGAATACACCACAAGTGTCTGTGTATATGTGTCATCTTCTGAAGCTGGAACAGTAATACCCAATCATAATCAATGACATGGAGAATTCTTTTTTTTATATCAGAAGTACTTCTTGTACATATCAAGATGGAAAGTTAATGAGATTAAACAACATGATTACCAGACAAATTAAGGTTATATGACTGAAAATGAAAACACTTCGGCATCAGCTTTTCAAATATCTATATTAAAGCCTTGCACTGCCTTTTAAAAGACAAAAGAGAAGATAAACAATGTTAAATCATATGTATTAGAGCAAAGATTTATTTTGAAGTAGACATCAAGGGGGGTTGTGCTTTGTAGCTCATCAAGTATTTTCACTCTTACAAAATCTTCTATTAATTTCCCTTTCCCAATTGGTTTCATGGATTTTTCTGGTTTTCTACAGGCAACAGTGATGGATTGTGCCTTCATTCGCAAGGATCCATTTGGTGTGGTGCTGATCATTGGAGCCTTTAACTATCCTATCCAGCTTACTTTGTTGCCCCTTGTGGGAGCCATTGCAGCTGGTGAGTGAGAAGCTATTTCCTAATTCAGTTTAGACATTAGATCTTATGGGTGTTCTTCCAGGAGATCCAGGCATGTGGTGGATATTGATCTGTTGCAACCCTCCTAAAGTATTCTCTTCCCATATTAGGGAATTGTGTGATTCTCAAGCCTTCAGAGGTGAGCAGCTGCACTGAAAAGCTCCTTGCAGAAGCATTGCCTTGTTACCTGGATCCGGTGAGTTCCTCAACTGCCAGTTTGCCTTGTTAAAAAAAAAAATCAAAACTGAGGGTTTTTGATTTGCCTGTCCCTCTGCCATTTGCCTTAATTTCCTAGAAATTTTAACTGCAATTCCTTGGATACTTTCAGAAACAAAACAAAAACTCTGGTTCTGAACTAATTTCAAACTATCTATTTTTGGACGCTGAGTCAGTTTATTTCCAAGTTCATTTGAAATCCCTCCAAAATTTATTTACTTTTGGATTGTGATGGCTGGTAAATGTCTGAAGGTGGTAAACTGACTATATAGATTATTATTTTAATAGAAAAACCCTCTGCGGGAGATTTGAGGAAGAATGAGGCTAGGAGATTACTATGAATGTAAGACAATTCCACTGTCATAGGAAGGTTAGACAAAAAAAAATAGAATCCTACCTGTCACTTAGCAACTGTTTGAAGTTATAACAGATCATTCCAGGACTATTTACAAGCCATGTTTGAAGTTGTGATGGCCAGGCACCCCTTCTCTCTCCCCACCCCCAGAGATCATGTAATTGCATTTTTGTACACTCCACAAGTGATCTGCATTTACAGTTGTTTGAAGCATCCTGCTGTCACTTGATAGCAATTTATATTTTTTGCTGAAACCTGGTGTTTGCTTTTGGTTCCCGACCAAAAAAAACCCCATTGCAGACAATGGATTCAATTAACAGCTACAGCATTTGTTTAGTGACTGCTGCAAATAAAGGTCATCAAATCAGGCACAACCATGTGACGATCTACTTAACAACCAGCACAACGTACAACTGTAATTCCAGGCTCAATAACGGTCGTAAGTTGAGGACTACCTGTATTACCATATGCTCACTACATCAAAAGCAATTGTCTCATTTTGAAATTAAAATATTTAAGAAAAATCTTAGTTACCTTCAATTTACTGTATCCTTTTTCTGTTCCAAATTGCCCCCAAGAGGCTTTTTGTCTTGCAAAGTTTCAGGGACAGAAAACACCGCCTGTTTGATATGCAGGCAGCTTGACTGGATGTGAACTTCCTTTTCTATTTCACAGCAAACCTTTGCTGTGGTGACAGCTGGTCCTGAAGAAACAGGAAAATTACTGGAAAATAAGTTTGATTATATCTTCTACACAGGTGATTTTCCCTTTTTGAATATTCTTTTCAGGTTATTCTTTTTAATATTTAAAATTATTTATCAATAATATCTGCACAGAACAGTGTGGTAAGCAATACTGAAGTATTGAAATTGAAAGGTTCAGATAATTTATCTAAAATCATCCTTTAGGTCCCTGCCACTACCTCCCATCTGCAGTAGAATTTATCTCTGTAGCTAATGCGTTGCCTTTCTAGAAGGCATTGTATATTGCAGCAATTTGCGATGTACCGTAACTTGGTTAAGTAGCTTTATCACGTCTATCAGTTGTTGTTAGTTGTGAAGTCGTGTCCGGCCCATTGCGACCCCATGGACAACGTTCCTCCAGGCCTTCCTGTCCTCTACCATCTCCTGGAGTCCATTTAGGCTCATGCCTACTCCTTCAGTGACTCCATCCAGCCACCTCATTCTCTCTTGTCCCCTTCTTCTCTTGCCCTCAACCTTTCCCAGCCCTAGGCTCTTCTCCAGTGAGTCTTTCCTTCTCATTAGGTGGCCAAAGTATTTGAGTTTCTGTTATGTATTGGGGTCAATGGTAACACCACGTGGTAAGCTGGAGCAGCTAACGGCTCTCCAGCAACCCAGACTCCAGGTCTCCAGGTCTGCTATTGGTTGCCCCTAGGTGGCAATGGGTTGCTTTAAACCTATTGGCTGCTGCCTAGGGGCCAGGCTATAAATTGCTGCAAGCTGCAGCCCAAGTTCAGTTCAGATCCTGCAAGCAATAAACCATGAGCTTTGCTGAACTCGCTTGCCTCGTCTCCTTTCCTGCGCGAAGAACTCACTATACAACAGTTTCAACTTCAGGATCTGGCCTTCTAAAGAGCAGTCAGGGTTGATCTCCTCTAGAACTGACCGGTTTGATCACCTTGCAGTCCAAGGGACTTGCAGGAGTCTTCTCCAACACCATAGTTCAAAAGCCTCAATTCTTTGGCGCTCAGTCTTTCTTATGGCCCAACTTTCACAGCCATACATTGCAATTGGGAAGACCATAGCCTTGACTATACGGACTTTTGTTGGCAGGGTGATGTCTCTGCTTTTTAGTGTGCTGTCTAGATTTGCCATAGCTTTCCTCCCCAGGAGCAAGCTTCTTTTAATTTCTTGGCTACAGTCCCCATCTGCAGTGATCTTGGAGCCCAGGAAAATAAAATCTGTCACTACCTCCATTTCTTCCCCATCTATTTGCCAGGAATTGAGAGGGCCGGATGCCATGATCTTGGTCTATCACAGTACAGCTGAGTTAATAGCAAGTTAGGTCAGGGAAACTGTTGCACGTGGCATTTGTAACTTCACCTATCAGCAGCTTCCAGATTGTAGATCTTGCCCACAAGTGGTAGAAAAGATGAGTTGTCACACTGTAAGTAGGAAAAAGCCTGTCCTTGATATAGAACTTCAGCTTTTGGAAATAATGAAAAGTATCAGTCTCAGGTGTTTTTCTGCACAATGAAGATACTTCATTTCAACCCACATAGATTTTCTCAGATTTGCTTTTCTTTTTCATTGCCAGAACAACTCAAGATTATATTAACAACACTTAACAGGAATTTGACAGCAGTTTGACATGGGATTTTAATTGACTGTCCCTAATACATTCTAGATCTAAACTGATATTTTAATAACTTGAAGGAGGAGTGGAAAAAATAGTTATCAATTCTACAGATGAAACAAAATTGGATGGAATAAAAACTGTAGGAAACACTAAAAAACAGTTGCTTTGTCAACTGTTATTTACACAGTGGATTTTTTAAAACAATCTGTGGAATTTTACAGAACTGTATGGGAAAATGTTAGAGAAAAAAACAACACAGAACTGAGGACCCTGATACTGGATTGGAGATGTGGGTGTCTGTATATCTCTCTTGACCCATTTTTTTTTTGGCCATATCTCTGTAGGGAATAACCATGTAGGAAAGATCGTCATGACTGCTGCAGCAAAACATCTGACACCATTGACTCTGGAACTGGGGGGCAAATGTCCCTGTTATGTGGATAACTGCTGCAATTTCCAAAATGCAGCCAACCGAATTGTGTGGGGAAAATTCTTCAATGCTGGACAGACATGCATTGCACCAGATTATGTGATCTGTACAGTTGAAACACAAGAGCAGTTGCTGCCTTGCCTGCGCCGAGCTATCTGTGATTTTTTTGGCAAAGATCCCAAGGGGTCACCTGATCTTGCCCGCATGGTCAATGACAAGTATTTCCAGCGTGCCCGAGCTTTGTTGGAAAGTGGCCGGGTGGCCATTGGTGGAGAGACAGATGAGTGTGAGCGTTATATTGGTGAGTATACAGCTTGGGGCTGGAGGAAGACTAAAGAAGAAAGATTTGGAGTTTGGGAAAGACAGGAAGACAGTTTATGATTATAAGTAGTCCTTATTAATCAACCATTTGAACTTACAAGGGAGCTCAAGAAAAGATACTTACAACCCGTGGTGACGTGACTGCATTTTGAGCACTTGGCAACCAGCCTGCATTTTATAGATGTTTGCAGTATGCTGTATTTATGTGATCACTATTATGTTTTTTTGCCAGAAATCGGTAAAATAAACACCAGTTGCAAAAAGTGTGTTTGCTTAACAACTGCAAAGCTTGCTGAACAATCGCTATGTTTACTTAATCATCATTGCAAAAAAAAGTAGTCTGTAGAATTGAGTCAGTCAACTTATGACTTGCTTATTGACAGGCACAGTTTACAACTATAATTCTGGGGTCAATTACCATCATAAGTCAAGGATTAGCTGTACTATCTAGTAAGACAATGGAGAAAATCTGTATGATTGCTAAGAGTTGAAAATGATGATGACATATAATAATCAATCTTATTAAAAAGTGTATTATAAGTAGATATAGGGCCGTAGATCACCCTTCCAAGTTGGTGCTCACCGAATGTTTTGGACTTTAATTGTCATTGGTCACACAGTAGGGGCTTTTTTAAAAGTTGAAGTCTAATGATCTGGCAAGTGAGAGACTGGGAAAATCTGTTTTAAATAAAGCAAGAAGACAGACATGTTTTCTGGGGTTTCATATTGAAAATGTATTCATGGGGAAAGCTAAAACTCTGGTTAAATCAGACAATAAAGTTATAGTATATAAACAAAACAGACCTTGATATGATTGTTTGCCCATTACAGCTCCCACAGTGTTGGTGGATGTGAAAGAATGGGACCCAGTCATGCAAGAGGAGATTTTTGCGCCCATCCTGCCAATATTCATTGTGAGAGATCTGGAAGAAGCCATAGACTACATTAATTGTAGAGAACGCCCACTAGCTGTGTATGCTTTCTCCTCTGACTCCAAGGTACATTGTTTAGGTCTAGCATACTGTATGTGAGAGAATCTGGATCATTTCCCATAACCCCATCCATGTTGGCCAAAAGATAGGAGACTTGCACTGTTCTCAAAATATGTTTATGTCGTAAGCTGCAATGAACCAACATGGTAGCAGTTCTTTGCCCACTGATAATACAGTCTGGATGATAGAAGAAAAACCCAATTCTACCCTTGATTATTTACCAATAAGCCGATGTTAAAAAATAATTGGCTCATCTACACATCCATAATGCAAAGAATTAGTACTATTTTTAAGATTATGTTGTCAAAACATAGCCTCTCTCTCATCACCTGCCCACTGCTGAAGAGGTAAGAAATGCTCTATGCTGTTCTGGCATGTTTAGACATTCTGTGTATACATTCTGAGGAACATGGAATCCTTTGGAGGTTTGTAATCTCCTGGATTACAATTGCATTGGATTTCTGAAGCAAAGTCTTTTCTTTCTCTGTCCCTGGACACCCCTCAACTTTTGGGAGATAATTTCAACTATTTATCAGAGCTAATGGCACCCTCCCTCAATTCAGGCACTGATATTTTTGCCCTATACCTCAGAGGTCTCCTTTGCATTTTAAAAGAGCAATCTTTCTCTTTACCTGGGAAGAGAGAAGTTGAGAGAAAGTTCTGAGTATATGCCGTAAAGTCCTTGCTTGAGAGTAGAATGAGATGACTCACAGTGGTCAGGTTGGCACAGATGGGTGGGCATGAACAGCTGGGTACAGCCAGATCGGGATGGTTGATTTGGTGCAGCCAGATCAGCATGGATGGATGGGCGTGGCCAGGTGGGCACAGATGTGTGGGTGCAACCCAGTCAGCATGGAACAAGTTGCCTTGGCCAAGTGGACATAGGAATAACTGTGTCCCACCAGAAGAAACATCAGCCCCTAAGGGCCTCTGGAGCCCAATGGTGGTCAATCCACTGCCTCCCTCTTCCTCCTCCTCCTCTGGCTGGGCCTAGCCTGGCCCACCTCACCTCCCCTACCTGCCTGCTCCTGAGGGATAAGTTGTGGAAGTCTGCCCCCCCCCCCAGCTGCCTAGAGGTCTTGTATTGGCTGAAGCCCTCAGTGACCACTTGCCTGCTTGCCTGGGGTGCTTCTCCACCTGGCAGATCTGGGGGAGGCAATATGTCATTCCCTGTCGCTCCAAGGAAATGAGAGGAGAGGACCCCACCCTAGTCCCATTTTCAATCTCTCAACTATTTTACTACAATTCATAGAGAATTTTTGTTTCTTTATTTTTGCCTTCCAATTGATTTTTAGCAAACGGCTAATTGGCCCCATCTACAACATTCGTCATTTTGTGAGTGTGTCTGTGGCACATTTTCAACATTTCAAATATTCGTAGTGGCACAAAAGCTAAAGACCCTTGTTTGTACTGTGACTCATATTATTATAGAGCTGAGACTTGATCAAACTCACATTTGGAAGATTAAGAACGGGACTCTTAATACGCTTCTATTCTTTTTCTCTTTATAGGTTGTGAACCATGTACTGAATTGTACTAGCAGTGGTACCTTTTGCGGTAATGATGTCGGGATCCAAGCAATGTTGCTTTCCCTACCGTATGGTGGCATTGGTATGATTAACCTTTTAACTTCTGTGCTGTCTCCATTTCTTGCCCCCATCCTTATCCTTCCCAAAAAGTTCTCCCACTTGATGTTTTTCATTCGGACAAAGATATTAAGAGTCCATTTTTTTACTTTGTCCAGTATATTTCCAGATTAAATCAAATGCGATCAAGTAATGAATATCCCATGCTATAAGTCATGTGGTCATTTATAAATAAAGGAGAGGGCTGGAACTGGTCTACATTACACTGGTAAACGGGAATAAAGGGAGAGGGGTTAATATTCTTGATTTTATAAGTGGTACTAAGAAGATCATCAGGATAAGTAGCTCAGGTTCAATAGGTCTGGTCATACTCTACTAAATACAGGTTAACATTCTGTGTAAATCAGTATTGCATTTGACTACCAAACATGGTTAAACTGATGTGCATATTTAATTTCTGTTCAATTTTTAGGTATTGTGATAACAAAAAAAGCAGTACTGTAGTTTCATTTTATTGTGGATTAAGGCAGCTGTAGATCAATGATCACGAAATCTAGCAAACTAGGAAATTATTATCTAACCAAGCTTTGCTGTCTCTATTGAATTTAGTCCCTTTCTTTAAAAATACCCATTGCAATATCCATTGAATATTAAACTTCTTATAGTAAGTACTATGAGGAAAAACCTTTTTAAGGGCAAGTATTGTCCAGCCTGATGAAAAAAGAGTAAATGAATTTGATCTTATTTTTTCCTTTTTAATATTGCAGGATTCAGTGGATTTGGCAAATACCATGGCAAGTTTACTTTCGATACATTTACTCACCAACGTGGCTGTCTTTTGCGCTGCATGGGCCTGGAGATGATGAACAAAATGCGCTACCCACCGTACAACAATACAAAATTGAGAGCAACGGTCTGTGCTTTTGAGGTCAGGCGTAATATCCTGTGAACTTAACTGTGAGGCCTTGAATCACATCACCTGCATTCCTAAGGAACTTCAATCAAGAATTTTGGTGTAGTTGAGAGATTTTTTCCTTTATCAGTTCTCTAGAATTTTGCCTCAACACCTTCAAAGATCCTTGAAAAACACTCTGTTTGGCAAATCTTATTTTCACCATCTTTGCATCTTATAACTTTTCTTTATCCTGTATCAGCTTCTATAAATTCAATATTTAGTGGTGGTTAGAAAACTTAGGGACAGCCTCCATTTCTCTTTGCAGAATTTTGGGTATAGAACGTATCTTCATTTCCAGCAAGGACTAATTATACAATTAATTAATGTTTCTGTGTAAAATTTCATCTTGATTTTAACACATAAAGCCCATTCTGCTTCAAAATTTACAAACATCAGATTCTTTTCTAAAAATGGACAAGTACTGTTCCTCTTTATAGTGGAGCAATCATTCTGATTAATATTTTTGTACAATAAGGGTAGCAATATGTATGGTCTTTGTAAAATAATCAAACTGTTTGTGAATATTTAAATATTGGATCCATTAAAAAAATAATTCTCAAAGAAATTCAAAGCTAAGCAAATGCTGGTTGTTGTACATAAATATATTCTGTCAACAATGCATTTTCTATATTTGGATGCTCTAAAACTCAGACATGCCTTCCTTAATTATATTTCCTTCAATATATTTCTCTACAGTTACAGTTCAGATTCATAATTCTATGAGTGATTTCTACACTACTCAGCATAAAGCATAATAATTTAGAAGTATAATATGTCCTTTCAAGCTCAGAGATTTATTTTTATGTAAATCTGCTAATTGCAAACTTACTGAGATTTCCTGCAACCTTGCATTTTCAGGTAAATGTTTTGCTTCTGTAATAAATATCTTGCATCAAAACTTGCAAAGAGATGTCTAATTATTTAATAGTGCTATCAATTGACATAGTGTATTACCTAATAAAATTAACCAATAATTAATTTCTAAACCAGGAACTTTTGGTTGAAATGTAGATGATTTGTGCTTAGATTGTAAGCCGCCCTGAGTCTTCGGAGAAGGGCGGCATATAAATGGGATTAAAATAAAATAAATAAATAAATAAATAAATAAAGACAACAGAAATAAATAAATAAATGTGTTTATTTGTGAATATGTAAGCAATTTGCTACAATAAAAATAAACAGCATCTTGGCATTCCAAAAGAAGTAGCCACTCTAGGGAATACACACTGGAGTAAAATAGTGACAGGTAAATCACAGGCAGCCAGTCTTACGTTTCTTGAATGGGTACAAAGAACTTTTTGAGAGTAATAGAATGTTCTGTCACATAGATTAGCAAAACATTGATTAACAGTGACTGACAATGATGCATCCTCTCTTTTGCGAAATAGTAGCACAGTGTTTCCAACCTTTGCAAGTTTAAGCTGGGTAGATTTCAGCTCCAAAAATTCCGCTAGTCAGCATACTGGCTGCAGGAATTCTGGGAGTTGAAGACCGCTCAGTTTAAACTTGTGGAGGTTGAGAAGCACTGCATTAATAGAATGAACATATGGCTTCTACAGGTAGAGTATCTGCATCCAGATTTCATTTGCTTTGTGGGGAAACAGGAACTGGAATATTGGGGAAGATATTACAGTACAACTAAAACAAGGCTTAAGACAAAAGAGCTTCTCAGAAATGTAAATTTATAGAAGGAATAAAGAGCATAAAAATTATTTGAAAAGATAAAAGTGTTAAATTAGATGGATGCTATGTCTGGGATATGAGCAAAGTATCCAAAACCAATGCCAGGTAATACATAATATAAATACTACTCATATCAGTTTAGATAACCTCATTTCATAGTTAGATAATATTTTAGCTCTCTAAATCAGTATAGCACAATTGTTAGTTTATATAAAGCAACTCATCTGAAGCTATTTACACATTGTGATATGAGTTTCAATTACATTCCTTCAAGGAGTTTTTCACATTCTGGCATCCTGAGAAAATCCTGCATTATGAGTCGCCCAGAATCATTTGCTGAGATAGCTGGCTACAGGAAGGAATGAATGAATGAATGAATGAATGAATGAATGAATGAATGAATGAATGAATGAATGATGTTCTTGCCTCTCCCACTAGAGATGCCATAACATGGAATGGATTCCAAAATATGGGTCTCTTTTCACGGGCACATTACCTATGATGATGACATTGACACTTAAGTCAAATCAAGCTGCTGGATCAGGAATTCTAGGAGTTGAAGTCCACAGATCATAAAGTTGCCATTGTTGCCCACCCCTGATCTATATACTACTAACATTCTTGTCATTGCCATTTACTAATGAAATGGTGCATCATAGGGCAACAATTTTTAAACCAAGATACCTTGCATTGGCTAACTTACAGAACGTGCCCAAATACGGGACCCATGACCATGAATTTGGGAACATTGGGGCTGCTTCAAGCTGCAGCTGTGGTCAGTCTCCAATTGCAGTCATGTGATGGTCATTTTGAACATTCTGTGACAGTTCCCTGCCAGTCCCACCAGCCCTCCGTCACCCAGCTGTAAGGAATTGACTCATCACATGGCTCTTAAAGAAGCAACAAATTTAAGGTGCATGAAGAAAAGCCTCAATATTTTTATTGCTTTGCTTGTCCCTTCCCAACTACACGCACATGTATGTATAACTCATCTTTGTTCAGGAACTCAAGGCACATTCATAGTGCTCCATCCTCCTATATTTCTTCACAACAACCCTGTGAAGTAAGCTGTGCTGAAAGTCACTAAGTGAGCCACTGTGGCTGCTGATGGAGTAGAAATTGGATCTCTCTGGTGTTAGAGGCATTAGCCACAAGTTGTTGATCCTTGCCCACTCTGTTTCATTTTTCCGCTACTTCCTACATTGAAACTGAATGTAGACCAGCCTTCCTTTGGCTGCTGGGAGCAGGTAGATGGGTCTGGCTTCAGCCCACAGGAGGTCAGAGGTCCCTCACAGCTTCCTACAAGTCAATAAAGAAGCTGGCAGAGATTCCAAACTGTTCTGAAGTGAGAATGGCAATGTACTATGTTGTAAAAATAAAATAAAACTTGTCATCTGGAGTTGCAATGGGCCTCGGAGAATGCCAGATTATTTTCCTATTCCAGTTCAATCCTTAGTTCATCATTTGAATGCTGACGTTTGCTTAAAGTAGTGATTGAAATAGTTGTATGGTCAAGACACGACTCCAAACATTATCAGGTCATGCCCAGCCATTGGCATTCTGGAAGTGAGTTGTAAGTACCTTTTAGGAGATCCATCGTAACTTTGGTCACTAAGCAACCAGTTGTAAGTCGAGGAGTACCTATATGAGATATTTTCAGTCATGTTGAAGCATTAATCATGGTCAAATAAAATCATTGTTTCCAGCCAGTATAAAGTTTTGAGTTATTTTTGTTTTCTGCAGAAATTATATTACTCCCTTAGTAGGGAATATATTCAAATTTCCACTCAGTACTTCAAATTTCATTTTCTGAACATTTACTGTTCTCCATTTGTGTGTTTGTGTGTGTGTGTGTGTGTGTGAGAGAGAGAGAGAGAGAGAGAGAGAGAGAGAGAGAGAGAGAGAGAGAGAGAGAGAGAGAGAGAGAGAGAGAGAGAGAGGTCTTTTCATTAGCTGTTATCATTAACTATATAACATCCTTTAGTGGAAATGAATCAGTATTATTAAATCTCCTAAAATAGGTCATTAGACATGGAAAAAAGGAAGTCAAAAGATGTTTAGTGGCTGGAAAATATATATATATATATATATACACAGTACTGTGTAATTCTTGATGAGTCATCTTTCCAATATAATGGGTATTTCCAACATTCAGCTCAGTTACCATATGGATCTACACACATATTCCCTAATAAAAAGCATTGAAATAAATATGCAGGGGAAAAAAATGAATGATACTATATTGTCTGACTCTAAAGCAGACATGTCAAACTCGCGATGTCACATGACATCGCGCGACGTATCGGAACTTTTTCCCATTGCCGGCAATGGGATGGGCACAGTTTCTCCGTGACGCTCTGGCCCGCGGGCCGGCAGTTTGACACCCCTGCTCTAAAGCATCTTGGATATCATTGCTAATATGAGGCATGAAGGGGGAGCTAATTAGGATCTCTTGCAATAGATTCTTATTGTTTTTGTAGGCCTTGTTATTTTCCAGAGTTTGTAATCTTTGTTTGTTGTTTTGCCCTTCACATATGAGCATTTTCTTCAAGAAATCCTCTTGCATTGAATGGCATTCTCTTGACTTGGGTAGCTTTCTCAAACCTGCAATATAATATATAGATGCTGAATTGCAATTTTATATTTGAACAATATTCTAGATTAGAAAAATGTTACTTTATTGAATTTCACTTTATTAACATTTGCCTTATTTTATAGAAATTCCATCTTTTTATATCAGTAGTGATATTACTTTTTAGAATGAGACCATTCATCTCTATCTTGAATTTGAAACACGATAGTTGCTGTTTGAAACTGGTTTAACAATTTAAATCTTGTAGCAGGTTCTGGGGCATACTTAAGAACATAATCCATAGATTGATGGTGGGCTGTACATTCATGAAGTCCAGGTAGTGGTAATTATAGTCATATTTCTACAGTACTCTCCAGGTGCATCTTGGACTTAATTTTTGATGAAAATAATATTGGACTTTTTTGTAAAGAGCAAGATGATATGCTCCCAATAGAAAATCAGCTTATGATGAACATAGCCACTCAAGATAATTTATTGGAAGAATATTTCTCTTCTGATTTTTCATTATTCATTATTCTCTCTTTAACCTACAGAACACTGATTATAATAAACTTTTTTGTTTTGCTTTCACTTTGCATCTAGATGATTATACAGTATCTGAAAGTTCTGCAGCTAGAGGCATTGTGTTCTAATGAAGGTTTACTTCTCTAGAAATATCTAAATCTAGAATTTTGAAGGCCAGAGGAAATCCCAGACTGCTAAGAAAATTAGGCTTTGCTCTCATTTTGCAATTGTAAGCATTATATTGGCAAATCAACTAAATGACTTTCTCTTTTCCAGTTCAGCACCCTACATTTCCTGTAAAAAATGTTTTAAGCATTTAAAACATATTATGATTGCATTTCTTTCAATGTAGCATTAACTGGCTTGGATTTGTATTTTATTGTTGTTGTTGTTAGCTGCGAAGTCGTGTCCGACCCATCGCGACCCTATGGACAACATTCCTCCAGGCCTTCCTGTCCTCTACCATCTTCTGGAGTCCATTTAAGCTCACGCCTACTGCTTCAGTGACTCCATCCAGCCACCTCATTCTCTGTCGTCCCATTCTTCTATTGCCCTCGATCTTTCCCAGCATTAGGCTTTTCTCCAGTGAGTCCTTCCTTCTCATTAGGTGGCCAAAGTATTTGAGTTTTAGCTTCAGGATCTGGCCTTCTAAAGAGCAGTCAGGATTGATCTCCTCTAGGACTGACCGGTTTGATCGCCTTGCAGTCCAAGGGACTCGCAGGAGTCTTCTCCAGCACCATAGTTCAAAGGCCTCAATTCTTTGGCGCTCAGCCTTTCTTATGGTCCAACTTTCACTGCCATACATTGCAACTGGGAAGACCATAGCCTTGACTATACGCACTTTTGTTGACAGGGTGATGTCTCTGCTTTTTAGTGTGCTGTCTAGATTTTTCATGGCTTTCCTCCCCAGGAGCAAGTGTCTTTTAATTTCTTGGCTACAGTCCCCATCTGCAGTGATCTTGGAGCCCAGGAAAATAAAATCTGTCACTACCTCCATTTCTTCCACATCTATTTGCCAGGAATTGAGAGGGCCAGATGCCATGATCTTGGTTTTCTTAATGTTAAGTTTCAACCCAAGTTTTGCACTCTCCTTCTTCACCCGTAACAAGAGGCTCTTTAGTTCTTCTTCACTTTCTGCCATTAGAGTGGTATCATCTGCGTATCTTAGGTTGTTGATATTTCTTCCGGCAATCTTAATTCCAACTTTTGATTCATCTAGCCCTGCCTTTCTCATGATGTGCTCTGCATATAAGTTAAATAGGCAGGGCGACAGTATACAGCCTTGCCGGACTCCTTTCCCAATTTTGAACCAATCAGTGGTTCCATGTCCAGTTCTCACTGTTGCTTCTTGACCCGCATATAGGTTTCTCAAGAGACAAATAAGATGGTCTGGTACTCCCATCTCTTTAAGAACTTGCCACAGTTTGTTATGATCCACACAATCAAAGGCTTTACCATAGTCAATGAAGCAGAAGTAGATGTTTTTCTGGAACTCCCTAGCTTTCTCCATGATCCAGCGTATGTTGGCAATTTGATCTCTAGTTCCTCTGCCTCTTCGAAATCCTGCCTGTACTTCTGGTAGTTCTCGATCCACATACTGCTGAAGTCTAGCTTGTAGGATTTTAAGCATGACTTTACTAGCATGAGAAATGAGTGCAATGGTGCGATAGTTTGAACATTCTTTGGCACTGCCTTTCTTTGGAATTGGAATGTAAACTGATCTTTTCCAATCCTGTGGCCACTGTTGAATTTTCCAAATTTGCTGGCAAATTGAGTGTAGCACTTTTACTGCACTGTCTTTTAAGATTTTGAATAGCTCAGCTGGAATACTGTCACCTCCACTAGCTTTGTTGTTGCTCAGCTTTTCTAAGGCCCACTTCACTTCACATTCTAGGATGTCTGGCTCGAGGTCAGTGACCACCTCATTGTGATTATCAGGGACATTAAGCTCATTCTTGTATAGTTCTTCTGTGTAATTTTGCCACCTCTTCTTAATCTCTTCTGCCTCTGTTAGGTCCCTGCCATTTTGGTCCTTTATCATGCCCATTTTTGCATTAAACGTTCCCTTCATCTCTCCAATTTTCTTGAAAAGATCTCTGGTCCTCCCTATTCTATTGTTTTCTTCTATTTCTTTGCACTGTTCATTTAAGAAGGCATTCTTATCTCTTCTAGCTATTCTCTGGAATTCTGCATTCAATTGGGCATATCTATGTTTTTCTCCCTTGCCTTTCGCTTCCCTCCTTTCCTTAGCTATTTGCAAAGCTTCCTCAGACAGCCATTTTGCTTTCTTGCATTTCTTTTTCTTTGGGATGGTTTTGGTTGCTACCTGTTGTACAATGTCGCGAACCTCTGTCCATAGTTCTTCAGGCACTCTGTCTATCAGATCTAATTCCTTAAATCTATTTGTCACCTCTACTGTATATTCAACAGGGATATGATTTAATTCATACCTGAGTGGCCTAGTGCTTTTCCCTACTTTCTTCAGTTTAAGCTTAAACTTTGCAAGGAGAAGCTCATGGTCTGAGCCACAGTCAGCTCCTGGTCTTGTTTTTACTGACTGTATAGAGCTTCTCCATCTTTGGCTGCAGAGCATATAGTCAATCTGATTTCTGTGATGACCGTCTGGTGATGTCCATGTGTAGAGCCGTCTCTTGGGTTGTTGGAAAAGAGTGTTTGCTATGACCATCGTATTCTCTTGACAAAATTCTATCAGCCTGTGCCCTGCTTCATTTTGTACTCCAAGGCCAAACTTGCCTGTTATTCCGGTTATCTTTTGGCTTCCTACTTTAGCATTCCAATCCCCCATGATGATAAGGACATCATTTTTTGGTGTTAGTTCTATAAGTTGCTGTAGGGCTTCATAGAACCGGTCAATTTCATCCTCTTCAGCACTGGTGGTTGGGGCATAGACTTGGACTACTGTGATATTGAATGGTTTGCCTTGGATTCGAACTGAGATCATTCTGTCATTTTGAGGATTGTATCCCAGTATTGCTTTTCCTACTCTTTTATTGACTATGAAGGCTACTCCATTTCTTCTGAGGGATTCTTGCCCGCAGTCATCTGAATTAAATTCACCCATTCCTGTCCATTTTAGTTCGCTGATACCTAAGATGTCGATGTTCAGTCTTGTCATCTCTTGTTTGACCACGTCCAGCTTTCCTTTATTCATGGATCTTACATTCCAGGTTCCTATGGAGAAAAAATCTTTACAGCATCGGACTTTCCTTTCACCACCAGACACATCCACAGCTGAGCGTCCTTTCGGCTTTGGCCCAGTCGCTTCATTCTTTCTGGCGCTACTAGTACTAGCCCTCTGCTCTTCCCCAGTAGCATATTGGACGCCTTCCGACCTGAGGGGCTCATCTTCCAGCGTCATATCGTTTTGCCTTTTGGTACTGTCCATAGGGTTTTCATGGCAAAGATACTGGAGTGGGTTGCCATTTCCTTCTCCAGTGGATCACGTTTTGTCAGAACTCTCGGCTATGACCTGTCCGTCTTGGGTGGCCCTGCATGGCATAGCTCATAGCTTCATTGAATTACGCAAGCCCCTTCGCCACGACAAGGCAGTAATCCATGAAGGGGTGTATTTTATTACATTGCTTTTAATCTAGAAAGCTACTGGAAAATTGTATCCACATGTTGAAAGAAAAATCTTCATCAGAGGCCAGTCCAAGCTGGGAATAAACAAAATGGAGACTGCTTAGGATAGGGCTTTTCAACTTTTTCACCTATTGTACCACTTTTAGGATATGGCAATATCCGAGTACCACCAGTCGCCTAGGAAGGTGTCAAAAACCTGATGACTTAATTTCCAAAAAAAGAAAAAAAAAGAAAAAAAGAGATGAAGTACAGGTAGTCCTCGACTTACAACAGTTCGCTTGGTGACAGTACAATGGCACTGAAAAAAGTGCCCCCCAAGCCATAGCCAAGCAAGACACCTGCCTGCCCACCTGGCAGTGCTCTTTCTCCTGTCCGAGGTTTTCATTGTTGTCAAGCATTTCCATTGAGGATTGGCAGTGGGGGTGGGGTGGAGGGTGTTTGGTTTTTATTTCCCCCCCTCTACTGGGTGGTTGCAGAAGGTTTTGGTCACTTCACATGACCCTGGGACACTGTGATGGTCATAAATATGAATCAGTTGCCAAGCATCTGAATGTAAATCATAAGACCCTGGAGATGCTGCAACATTCCAGCTGATCGGTGCTTCTTCTGGGCTCAGCAGAAGCGCTAGGATCAGTGCTGAGCTCCAGCTGGAGCCTGATGCTGATCCTGGCGCTTCCACTAAGCCCTGACAGCCCCAAAGAAGCACTGATCCTGGCGCTTCCGCTGAGCCCTGACAACTCTGCAGCTCCAGTCATCTCTTGCTCAGGCTTGTGTGGTGCTGCCATTCCCCTCCCCCACTAGCACTTTTCTAGGTCACGTACCACCTGTCAGGTGCCAATGTACCTGAAGTGTAGTGGGTTAACACACACAAGACGACACCAGGCAGTGAATTCAGCTCTTTATTTGTAGAGAAGAACCAGCAACAGAATGGGCTGCCTGTGCCCTTTATATACTCTGGCTGCTGAGCTGACAGCCAATCAATTTAACTAGACTTTCCCACCGAAAACTGAGCCACGCCTAGCGGCAGTTATGTACAGCCCCTTCTAGCTGTCATCTGTTAAGCTATTGCTTAATACAATACACACTCCAATACACAGCACCCCTTCCCTCTTAAGAATGAACAATACAACAATATAATACAACTATATATACATTTTCCCAGATAATATGTTGGTACTTATGGTTGCACATAGTCTTTGAGGTAAGCCGGTGGCCTGTGATTCCTAGCAGATCTTCTCAGAGGCTCGCCCCTGTCCTGAGCCGATGAGTCAGTGGGTGCCTCTGCTCTGTCCTCACCCATTGTACCACCCCCAGTTCCCAGCTCATTGTGAGCTCCCTGTGCCTGTTGTTGCCCGGGTTGAACAGTACTTTCTGGCCATAGATACAGTTCCTCCCTTGTGTTCGGCTGGTGATCATACGGAATCGTGGGTGGTGCTGACAAGTGTCCCTCATGTCAGTTGCTGGCTGGCAGTCTTTCAGAAACTCGTGACCTGATCTGATCAATGTGTCTTCTTATTTGTCGATCCCCCTCCGCCCCTATAATGTAAGACAAAGGCCCCGTACTGTCAACCCCCCCCCCCCGGGATCCATACATGTCCAGGCCCATAGTTCCTTGCCCATACCAAGTCGCCTGTGTGTAGTTCCCTAGGGGGGTTGGATCGATCCGACTCTGCAGCCACTCTGTCGGGGTGCAGTCTGTTTAGCTTGGTGATAAGCCTTCTGCTTCAACGAAGTTCCGCTGGGCTCTTTCCGGTAGCTGTGCATGGTGTGGTGTGATGGTTAAGTAGGAATTGGGCTAACCTGTGGTGCCAGTCGCCACTGATAATTTGTTTTAATGCGTCTTTGGTTGTGCGCACCATGCGTTCTGCCAATCTGTTGGTGGCCGGGTGGAAGGGTGCTGATGTGACGTGTCTAATTGCGTAGCTCCTCGTGAAAGCCTGGAATTCAGAGGTGGTGAATTGAGAGCCATTATCCGATACTAACACATCTGGGAGGCCATGTGTGGCAAAAAGTCCCCTGAGCGCTTGGATTGTCCTTGCTGTGGTCATGCTAGTTACTGGAACTACCTCCAACCACTTGGAATGACTATCTATGACCACTAAAAACAACTGTCCCTGGAATGGCCCTGCATAGTCAATGTGGACGCGGGACCATGGGGTGTGTGTGGCCTCCCACTTGTGAACGGGCGCATGTGGCATCTCAGGTCTGGACCTTTGACACACATAGCACCCTTTTACTTGCTCCTCTATGGCCTTATCTAGGGCTAGCCACCACAGGTAGCTTCTGGCTAGTGCCTTCATCCTTACTATTCCTGGATGCCCCTCATATAGAGATTGGATGACTCTGTTCCTTAGTGTTGTGGCCCCGATCCCTACGCCTGTCCTAACCGAGGACGAGGACTCTAAGGATGATGGGGAGGAACTGGCAAGGCCTCCCTCTCTGGGGCCTTCGTCTCTGGCAAGGCCTCCGTCTCCATCGGGAGGCCGAGAGGAGCAGGCGGTGCTCGAACAGCTGCAGCAGTCTAGCGAAGATGAGTCATGGCTAGACCCTCGAGAAAGACACAGGGCCAAGTGTCTGCAGCAACGTAGGTTGGGTAGGAGGGTCAGGGAGTAGCTTAGTCATTGAGCCACACCCCATAAGGTATAAAGGGGGTGTGGCTGCTCTCAGAACTTTGTGACGAACAATAGTTTAAACAACTTCAGGTCACGTCTTTGGAACTCTGCTTCTTGTTTGAAACCTTGGTCTGAATTCTTGGCAATGCTTCTGTACATCTGCTAATGGACTCTTTGCTTGGACGTTATCTCATTTCAGCTGCAGTTTGAGGTAACGAGCTTATGTTGCTGCCAAGACCTTATCAGTAGGCAATTAATTAAAGCCTGTAGCATTAACTCTTGCGAGTTGTGACTGCTTGTCTGTCTGTGCTCCGGGAGGGGGGAACAGAACACTTAGCTTTTCTGGAATTACCACCCGGCTGCCCCACAATAAGCAACCCTTGTGCATGGACATTTCATGCCTGTGAATATAATACGCCTGGAATTCTGGCCCCGGGCTTTTCTCCTGCCACCCAGTTGCTACCCATGTTAAAACTCTGCTCAGGATCTTGTCTGCCACTGTCTCAGCAGCGACATCCTTTGCCTTGAGTGGGCATTCTGGCAGGTCCTGAATGGTCAGTAGTTGAGCTGCCGGTGCCGGATCTGGATCCGCTTGCGTTAGTGGCAACCTACTTAGTCCATCAGCGTGACCCATCTCCTTCCCTGGCCTGTACACCAGTTTACAGTTATAGGCCGATAGGAAAATGGACCACCTGAGCATTCTTGGGGATAAGATCTGGGGAGTTTGCCTATCTGATGTGAACAACCCCAGTAGTGGCTTGTGATCTGTGAATATTGTGAATTCTCGGCCGTAGAGGTAATCATGAAACTTTTTAACCCCAGCCACTATTGCCAAGGCCTCTTTATCAATTTGAACATAATTCCTTTCAGCCCCTGACAGTGTCCTGGAATAGTAGGCAATGGGTCTTTGGACCCCATCCCCTTCCAAATGACTCAGAACTGCCCCCACTCCATATGGGGAAGCATAACATGCTATGCAAATGGGCTGAGATTCTATAAAGTGAGTCACAGTTGAATCGCTGGACAACAGTTTCTTTAAACTCCTGAAACTATTTTCATGTATAGGGGTCCAGTTCCACACTGCCTGCTTATCCAGCAACCTGTGAAGGGGCTCAGCAATAGCTGCTTTATTTGGGAGGAATGAATGATAGAAATTTAGTAGCCCCAGGAATGCTTGCAGTTCTGTCTTATTCTTGGGGGTGGGGGCCATCTTGATGGCCCTTACCTTGGACTCTGCAGGATGGATTCCCCTAGCATCAATTCTGAAACCCAGGAATTCAGTGGCCTTTACGCCAATGCTGCATTTGTCTTTCTTTAACTTAAACCCTGCAGCACAAAATCTTCCTAACACTGTCTCCAATCAGTCAGCCAATACTTCTTCCGTGTTCTTCACGATGAGTACATTGTCAAAGTATGGACATACTCCTGGAATCCCTTTCAGAGTCCTCTCCATCACCTCCTGAAAAATTCCTGGAGCCACAGTCACTCTGAACTGTAAACAGTTAACTTTATACGCTCCACGGTGAGTTACAATAGTTTGTGCGTCAGCCATCTCCCTGGTAACCGGGAGCTGCTGGTACGCCTGTGCAAGATCTAATTTAGCGAAAATGGTGCCGCCTTGTAGGGAAGCGAGGACATGGCTGACCGTTGGGACCAGGTAAGCATGCAGATTGAGATTGATCGTGCACTTGTAATCCGCACAAATCCTAACCTCCCCATTTGATTTGAGGGGGGTGACTATCGGGGTTTCCCACTCGGTAGTTGTTTATTTAGTTGCTATAATCTTCAGTGATACAGCATATTTCTGGGGTGGCTGACAAAATGGAGCTTGGAGTGGTGGGTTTTTATACCTTCTTGGGTTTTTGTGTTTGGAGTTGTTCCTGTTCCTGTGGCTTCGTATTTGAGGCTCTTCCTATTCCTGTGCAATGAACTTTGACCTGAACTTTTGGTATTCTAATGGTGGTAGGTTAATCCTATTATGTCCTAAAGGTCATATTCTGTCCTTGAGTCTTTGTTTTCCTAATCCCATCAGCTCAAAGCTTCTCTGAAGGCATTTTGCTTATGAATAGGTGGCCCAGTCTTTCTGAATAGCATTATCAAATCTGCATTTCTACAGAGCTGGCCTTCTCAGTTTCTGCCTGGGGAAATTTGGGCAGAAAAGCCTTTTAAGATTTCCCCCTCCATTATTCCTTTGGGGGGGAAATATAATATTTGGCCTTTTTTAATATCCCCCCCCAAAATATTTCCTTCTGTAGGAGGGTGGGTGGGTGCTGACTTCCAGCACACATAAAAGCTTGGAGATGGCACAAAGTTAATGAATCAATGGCACAACTAATTGTAAGGCTCATCTTTATCCCAATGCAAAGATGTATAGACTTTTATTATTGTTATTGTACTCTTCCTGTAATCTAGGAAATAACTCAAAAACAAACATGTATACAGTTGTTATAGATATGGGACTGCTTTACCTATTAAGAAGATAGGGGCAGAAAAATTTGGTGCTTTCAACTAAAAGGCTGTAACCCTTACACAGCACTTAGCACGATGGTGACAAGCATTGCCAACAGATCCGCATGTAGTTTTCCTGCAGATTTTACAATGGCATTGTTTCTCCTCGGTTAAGCTGTTGCTCTGGCCTCCCCACATCATCAAAAAAAAAGCTGGCTTCCATAAAAGTCGATCTACTCCTGATGATCAGGGCCTGTGAAATAAATAAATCTCAGTATCCTTAATAACACCTTCGCACTTTTTGACGACGCAACTAACCCTCAGCGGTATACAGTATGTCAACAAAAGGAAAAGTCGGGAGCGTCTACACAATATTGTGCACGTCGCCGGCTGCTCAAGGGAGGAAGCTGCAGAAGAAAACAGATTTCGCTTTCCTTTGATTCTTCTCTCACGGCGTTTGAGAAGCAGAGCTCGCTTTGCTCTCCGAGATCGTTCTCTGTTCCCATAACCAGCAGGAAGTGCCTTCGAGCTGCGCACTGGGAGATTTCGCAGGGCGGGACGGACCAGCCTTCCTTTCAGCTGGGGCCTTCATGGCAAAGAGGAAGCAATCGGCAGCCCGGGAGGCGAAGACAGCCGGCTGCTGTTCCGGTGGAGGCGTCGCAAGGTGAGTGCTTGTTTGGCCTCTCGCCAGCGACTCCCTCCATCAACCTGAGCCCGGTCTCGGGGCTGTGTCTTCTCTCTTCTGAACATCTGCCGTTTGGTTTTAGAGAGTTCAACCTTCCTTTTCCTTCAGTTGTTGCAAGACCTACCCAACTTCCACCCCGCCTTCCCTTTGTGGCAATGTGTCTAAAAACTCGCCGCACCTCACTTGTTTACATTTACATCGCTTGTGGGCTGGGGAGGGAAAATCGCTTTCGGGGCCCTCTATGCAGACCAATCACGGTGCTCAACTCCAGGGCTGCGGCGGTCACCTGCTTGCCGGGATGGGGCGAGTGTGGCTGTTGTGGGGCGAACGGAGATCCACTAAATCAGGGTTCTTCAAACTTGGCCCTTTTATGACTCGTGGACTTCAACTCCCAAAATTCCTCAGCCAGGCATGCTGGCTGAGGGATTCTGGGAGTTGAAGTCCACGAGTCATAAAAGGGCCAAGTTTGAAGACCCCTGCACTAAATGGTAGCGGCTTCTGCCAGAAGCGATCTCTCGGCCCCTGCGTGTCTTTTGGGGAATTGGATTAGAGGAGATCCGCCACTGTCTCTTCCATTTCCAGTCTCTCCGAGAGGTGCGAAAGTTAGGGCTGCCTTTGAGAACTGGACTTTCTCCCTCGCCCCTTTTCTGGACTGTAGAAAAATGCTTCCGGTTTGGACTACGGAAAGGCCACTCATTTTGGCACCTGAGGGGTGTGTGTGTGTGTGTGTGTGTGCGCGCTTGCGTGTGCCATGTTTGGAAAATTTGAAAAGCTCACGTGAGAGCTGGAAACCCCCCCCCTCCTTCCTTATAATTAAAGCGATCTTTGCCGCGGTCTCCAAGCTGTGATGTTCTTCAGATATACCGGATTTCAGCTACCAGATCCTTGCCCGATATAGTCCTATAGGCTGGGGCTTGTGGGAATGGAAATGCAAGACATCTGTAGAGTAATACAGACTCACCCTCTATTTCAAGAGTTTACTGGATGACTCAGGAAAGTAATTAATAACAGCATGCTTCTAGATCAGCTTGGTTCAGATGCAGCTGTTCAGGCCAAATACAAAAATTCATTCCTCCATTGTTAACTGCTTCACAATTCATAAGAGAAGCAATATTATTTATTAAGTTAATTCATACTGACATAAAGCTATATCAGCATTCCATTTTGAGATGTGGTGATGATGACTTTTTCAAAAAGCCTCCTTGATGAAAAAGCTACCGTTTCTTTCTTTGGCTCCTAGCCATGCTTTCACTTCCACATTTGTCTAATAAAAACTTGTGGTTTTTTAAAAGCATCTCATATTTTGAGGAGGGATCAACAAAATAATTCTGTAGGGTGTTTGGTTGTTATATTATCTTCTAATTCAGCAATCCCTAAGCTTTTTGGCACCACGGACCAGTTTCACGGAAGACAATTTTTGCATAGACGGGATGGTGCACCTACCCGCTGCTCACCTACAGCTGTGCAGCCCAGTTCCTAGCAAGCCACAGACCAGTACTGGTCCGTGGCCATGGGTTTGTGAACACCTGTTCTAATTGTCTTCTTTGCACAGGATATTGCTGGCTGGAATAGCCAACAGTCCAGAAGATAGGCTCAAGATCTAGAAGGAACTCAACAGACTTGAACACTGGGCCCTATGTAACAAAATGAAATTCAATAGTGAGAAAAGTAAAGTTTTACATTAGGCAAGAAAAACCAAGTGCACAGGTATAGAATAGGTGGTACCTGGCTCAATAGCAGTAACTGTGAGAGGAATCTAGGAGTCTATTGGACAATCACTTAAGTATGAGCCAGTAGTGTGTTTCAACCACCAGAAAAGCCAATGCAGTTCTAGGCTAGATTAGCAGAGGGATAGAATTAGGATCATGTGAGGTGTTAATATTGCTTTGTAATATCTTTGCTCTCCACTGGCTGGATTTGGCCAACAACAGAAGCCCAAGGTAGCCAAACAAGCTGAGATGCCATCTGACTCGCTTTTTCATTTCTGTCTTTGGTTCAGTGTGTGGTGCAAAGTCATAAAATAGGTCATTAAGTGACATCCTCTCCATGTAAGTAGAGGAATTCTTTAAAAACCCGTTGTTTTTAAAAACACATAAAGCATGGTTGTGCACAATATTTGAAGGGGGTTTTTTTTGCACAATAGTGAGGCAGCCATGACTTGCATAAACTATTGCTCTAAAGAAAACTTTCGCAGGTTAACTGGGCATGTGTACAGTATGTGACAGCTGGCAAAACATTGCATGTCCATGTTCCTCAGAAGATCAGGTTTACTGCACACATCAAGGAAGGGTGTTTTGTTCACACTGATGTTGTTCATAAAATACCCTCCAAATGTTTTGCGTAATTCTGATAACAAGAAATCTCTCAATAGATACTTCTCTCAGACAGAGTTCAATTTAATTATATTCTGAGGTCCAAATTAGAATGACAGATATAATAAAAAAAATTGTACCAGGCTGACTGACATTTTTTTAAAAAAAGAATAAAATTGCCATATGTATTATTTATCTTTATCTTTCTTTATCTTTATTAAACTTATATAACGCCCTTCTCCCGTAGGACTCAGGGCGGTTCACAAGGTTTTTAAAATAACAATACAACAATTACAAAAATTAAGAACAGTTAAAATGATTATATTTAGACCTTGAATAAATATAAAAATATAAAACCCCAATTAAAATCCAATTAAAACCCCAAATAATACTCTCAGTCCAGGCCAGAAAGCTCAAAGAGCCAAGTCTTCAGGTCCTGGCGGAATGAGCGAAGGTCAGGGGCAGTCCTAAGCTCTATGGGCAGCTGGTTCCAAAGGGCAGGCACACCCATAGAGAAGGCCCTCCCCCTAGGTGTTATCCGCTGGCAATCATTTAACTATGCCATTATATCTATATTAGCTAAATCTAAAGCTAGCCTGATGACTTAGTCATTTAACTTTGAATGAGTTTAACGAGAAACAGTTTGGTGTAGCGGTGAAGATGCTGGCTTAGAAACTAGGAGACTGGGAGATCTAGTCCTGCTTTAGGCATAAAAAACAGGTAGATGACTTTGGGCCAGTCACTCTTTCTTAGCCCAACTCACCGCGCATGGTTGTTGTGTGGAAAAGAGAAGGAGGAAAGATTATTAGGTATCTTCACCACCTTGAGTTATTTATAAAAGTAATAAAGATGGGGTAAAAAAAATCTAAGAAATAAACCTATTGCAAAACTCCTTGCAATAATGTGTTAACACTACAAATTTTTAGCGCAAGATGGAAACCCCCAAATTGCACAGAATATGCAATCCTTGCTTGTTCTTGGGACTCAGTACAAAACTTGACATAAGGCTGGGAGGGCTCCACTGCTCTGCCAATTATTAGATCCCCTCTGGAGCATGATTTTTGTGATTCTGATATAGAATGATGTGATTTGGAGCATTGGGGAAACAGCCGATGCATGCTCCATTGTAGCTGCAGATTATTGAGAAAAGAAGCTGCAACTCTGAAACATCAACTTTCTTAAAGCAGTTACTTCTTACATGGTCAAATTTGCAGTCTTTTTGGGGGTGTGTATGTGTGCAGATTTGTTTTTTCTCCATCCCTGGAGGCTCACAGTATTCTGCCATGCAAATGGATGGAACAGTGATTTTCAGCTACCTCTCTATGTAGATGCAGTAATGCAGCTTTTGGTGGTGGAGTTTCAGCTTGGTGGTTGGCACTGTTGAATGCATGAAAGTAGATGCCTATTCCTGACTTAAAAGAGCAAAAACCTTTTCCCCAATGCAGCTCTTAATAGAAGCCTTATTCACTTCAGTTGTAGCCCAAGAATCATTCTAAAGTCACAGTAATTCTCGTAATAAGTTTATACTTGTAGTGGGACCTGCAGGCTCGGATATGATACTTTGAAAGAAGGGCAGTATCTGGTCTTTTTACGTGCATTTTTGCTGGAGAAAATGGGTGGAAATGGCCTACAGTAATCTAGAATATTCTATGTTCTTCAGAAGAATAATGTTGAAGTCATTCATTGTTCTAATTATAACCTTCTAGCTTCCAGTCAGACCAGCCTGTAGGGTTCTGGATGTGGTTTCTGCAGTTGTTGCCAAGATGCTGTGGTTTTCCCAGACTTGTGGGCTCCTCTTCGTTATCTCTGTCACCAGAGCAAGCCAAGAGCAAGCCATCTTTTACCCAGGTCACTTTCTCACTGCAGAGGACAAACAACGATAGCTGAGGATGAAATTTAGAGAAATATATTTTTGTTCTTAATTGATTATTGTGCCTTGTCTTTTTCTCCTCCTCTCCCCCACACTCCTCCCCCAAATGGGCAACATGCTCGCTCTGTCTGCTCCAACAGCTGAAATTATCTCTTTGCAGCTTTCTCCAACCTGGGTCCTAGAACTGCCATCTCAGGATATTTTAATCCCATTATGAGCAATAGAGAAGCCTGAGTCAGAGGCGCGTTGTGAAATGAGTGGTCGTGGCCTGTCCTGGAAACTGTTTTGCAATCCTAGAGCTGAAAAAAAGGCTCACGTGAGTCAGCCAGGGAGCAAGTTGCAGCAAGCCATCAGGATGGCAGAGATTTAACTTAGGGCTGTGTCTGGCTGGACCCCTGAAGGAGAAACTCTGCTTTCTTGCATTTGGAGTATCCAGAGGTAAGCAGTTTCCCCTTCCCTTAGGCCACTGCAGCTACCCAATCCTGACTGATGCAGTCCTAATGCCAGGCAGTATCCACAACCCTTTGGTTGGGATGCTTAGCTCTCCCTAGTTGATGGGATCAACATTTTGATTTTGCCTATTTCTCCTGTTGGTGGGTTCTCTGCTCCTCGACCTCTCCTGGTCTTTGTCTCTATTTCCTAGTCTTATTCTTTTGTCACTGGTGCTTTTTTAGGACAACAGCTATCAAAAAGACCCCTGACCCTCCACCCATGTCCAGCCTCCATTAGAAATAGGTGGGGGTTTGGGTGAATTAATGCCTACTAATGCAACCATTTTGGTCTTACAGTTTCTTCTGGAAAAGGGGGACGATGTTTCGCAGCGAGGAGATGTGCTTGGCCCAGCTCTTCTTGCAGTCGGCTTCATCCTATGCTTGTGTTAGCGAATTAGGAGAGCGCGGCCTTGTGGAGTTCCGTGATGTATGTGCTGGAAGATCTGGGGACTGTTTGGTGGGAAGACTAAACTAAGGAAGTTATAGCTGTTGGGGCTTTTAATTGCTCGGTGATTGCAAGACAGGCAGCAATTAGTCCGTGGGTTTCTTACGAAGTTGGTTTCTTACAAAGAAGTTGCTGTTCTTACAAAAGAAGAGCCTCCCTTTTCAACTTTTTTTTTTACACAAAGCTTGTGGGGCCACCAAATAAAAGAGATAGACATAGTGTGTGCCTAGGTATCAAACAAGGACATGTTCATATGCAGACAACAGAAAGAATAATGGATAGTTTCATTTACTTGAGAAGTGGTTGTGTAGACATGATCTCCTACATCCTACTCCTCTCCTTATTTATGGAAAAAGTTTTGGGATTGCATGTTTGTCAAGTGTTTTGCAGATGCATAGAAGAGATTGAAGGTAAGAATAAATGGGGGTTAAAAAAGAGATATTCCAGTTTGGGTGCCTAGTTCTGGGGTGGCTAAAGCATCTTCTCTATCTTTAGCCAGACCCTCATAAGCTTCTGAATAAGCCTTTTTTATTTTCAGCTAAATCCTCATGTCAGTGCCTTCCAGCGGCGCTTTGTGGGAGAACTGCGGCGCTGTGAAGAAATGGAGAAAACGTTCAGTGAGTGACACCTGCTTTGCGAGACTTGGTGGGGCTTTCCCTCTGCTGATGGAATTTTCACAGGGTTGACAATGAAACATGGAAAGTAGAAGTAAAGCCAGTAACATGTCAGCTGTATTAGTGAAAAGTGTTTTTTTGTTAGTTTATAGGCTGGCAGAAATTGGGTTAGGCTTCTAGAGTTTAACTGTATGATATTAGGTATGTTATCAGGCTGCCCATGATGAATAAAGCAAATCATAAGACTCTTTTTATAATTAGAGGCACATTAGATTAGTACATCATGAGACACTTTCAGCAGAAACTTTTCTAAATTGAATTATAACCTCTGGTCCTTGGCAAATGGTAGTTGGAATTTCTCATGCAGGCTGTTTTTTACAATTCAGCAGCATGCAGTTTTCTTTAAAAGCTCACTTAGATGTGTTGAAAAAATGTTGAAATATACCAAATCTTGATAACAGATGGTGGCATAAAAACATTTGGAATTGCCAGCCTATCCATTTCTTATTTGGAATTGGCATCTTTATCCATTTATTATGTTGCTGATTAATTTGGGGAAAATAACCCACTTTTAAACTTGAAAAAATAAAGCACAGAGAAATATAATAAGAAAACAATTTTCTTTTAGGAAAACATTCTGCATCCAGTCTCCATTTTGTAGTCACTAGTACCAGAGGTAGACAGAAGAAAAAACTGGGGTTGTATCACACTCTTTGTCCTCAAGATTATAAAAACTCATACCTTTCTTCTGTAGGAGAGTGCTCAGAATTTAATAATAATATAAACTGCAGAGAGCTTTAGGAAGCGAAACAGGCAGGAAACTCCCAAGTTTCATAAATATTATTGCTGAAAATGAAAGAATGATTGTGGTTGTAACTTTGGTAGGCCAGTGCAACTCATCAGCTAGCAGGCTGAATGTAGTCCACCGAACTGTTTAGCATAATGTTTTGGGTGCTAAGCCTGGGCACTATTCCTGCAGTCGGCAGGTCTTGCAATATATTGAGTCTACTCATGGTTTGTTCAACCTAGTGTTTTTCAAAGTTGGCAAGAGTAAGATGTGCGGACTTGCCCCGCCAGTATGAATTCTGGGAGTTGAAGACCTTGCAACTAAAAGTTGCCAAGTTTGAAAAACACAGGTTCAGCTTAACATTGCCAGCCAGTGTCTTTGCCTCAGCTCTCCAGATTTTGGCTGAGTTTTTTCCCCTGCTGGCAGGGATTCACCTTGGGCCCTTCTGCCTGTAAAGCACAAATCCTGCTGCTGGATTCCCGTGCTGGGTGAGCTGCACTGAGCCTGCTGAAGCCCTTTTCTGAGCTGGGCTGAGGAAAATCTGGATTAAAACACCAAAGCTAGGTTTGGGGCCTCTTCTTCTTCTTCTTCTTCTTCCTCTTTTCTCTCCAGCTTTTTTGGCCCAGGAAGTGCAGAAAGCCGGACGGTCTTTGAAGCCTCCAGAGGAGAATCTGGCCGCACCCTTGGCTCGCGAGGCCCTGGGTATCCAGGAGAAGTCTGAGACCCTGTCACAGGAGCTGAGGGAAGTGAGCCACAACCGGGAGGCCCTGCTCAATCAGCTGCAGGAACTGCGGGAGCATATTCAGGTGCTGCAGGAGGGCCAGCGCTTCACCGGTCAATTGGTAAGTTGATCCCTTCTTCTTCCTGTTCCAAACCTACCTCTCTGGTAGTCAGGCAAATTCGGGGACTCGGGGCAAAAGAGGGAGCTGTCGGGGAGGGTTGTTCGAAGCCTCTGGTCTAAGGGATGAACAGAAGGCTGAGGGTGAAAACACCTTTTGCAGCCAAATAACCCAGGGAGAGTGGGAGGAGAGCTTCCGTGGCCTGAATCCTGGGTTGTCACGTCTACCAGCAGGTGCCCCTTGATTCGCCTGTGCGTTCTCGTGCTTTCTCTGAAAGAGATCCTCTGCTTGGCCCCACCGTGCTACACCGCCCTGACCTCAGAATCAAGTGAGTGGAGTTGGGTGAGGCTTGCTTGCTCAGATAAGGAACATTGGTGGAGGAGCTGTGGAGCTTGCCGACTCTTCTCTCACCTGTTTCAAGGGATCATGGTTATTGGATTGAGGGTGTTTTGGGGGATTCCTTTCATGGAAGATATGGGGTACTCCTGTACTCTGAAGGGCACTTAAGGTACATAACGTAATACGAGATGTGCATAATGTTGCCTGGGGAGACTGAACAATCGGCCTTCAAAATTTAATTTAGGTTTTCTCCCTTTCACCCTGTCCCTAAAGCTTTGTGGCAGGCGTGATACATCCATGGCGGGTGAATTCCTTCGAACGGCTGTTGTGGCGTGCATGCCGTGGCTACCTTGTCCCTCATTTCATAGAGATGACAGAACCTGTTGAAAATCCATCCATGGTAAGATGGAATCCAGTAAGAGGAAAAATTGGGTACATTGGCTGGGGATGGTAACCCATTGAGGCTGCAGCATTTTCTCTTAACCTTGCACCTTCCAAATGTGTAACTCCCCTCTGCAATTGAAAACAATAAGGATACCTCTGGCTGGGTTACAGGGCAAATGGCTGCAGGCAACCCAGAGAGTCTAGCTTCATACAGGGGCGATCACAGAAACTAGCGGTTTTGTTGTAGTGAAGCAGGGTACATTTGTTAAGTCTTTCATACTTCCTTCTCTGCCCTCACGAATGCCCACAGTTGTGAGATTCCACATGGGTATAATTAGATTACAGCAGCAATTGGTGAATCATTGGAAGACCTGAAGAGCTAGGTCAGGGACAGACCATGTAGATCTAATACAGACATTAAGAATTGATGATACATAACAATCAATCGATGGGCAGGCAGAAATGCAATTCAGATTGTCAATACCTTTTGTGGCCTGCCTTGGAAGAAGGCCCCATTCTCCTATCCTTCCTACTGTGAAGGCTTCTGAGCAATTCGTTTTTTCCTGTGTAGGGGGAAAGCATTACCTGGGTCATCTTCCTCATCTCCTACTGGGGTGAACAGATTGGGCAGAAAATCCGTAAAATCGCCAACTGGTGAGTGCTCTGGACGTTGTGTAGTCCCTCTGTTGCCTATGATGAAAACAATTTTGGAATGGAAAAACAGGTCTCACTATTAAGTAAGCAAGCAATAGTGGCTGTATTCACTTTACCCACCAGAGGAATTCAGACCCTTCACCGTAGGTATCCTTGTTTAGTAACCACAATTGTGAGCAGCAACTGGATTGTTAAGTGAAGTGGTCACTAACTGAAAATGCAACAGTGCTTATGATCTTACTTCAGTTTTTCTTTGCTTTAGGGACAGTCCTTATTTCACAACTGCAGTTAATAAATGGTTGCATTTACGACCTTCATGGGTCTATAAAGCAAAGGAAAGTTGAAGTAAGATTATTAGCACAGTCATAGTTTCACTTAGTGTTCACTTTGTTTAACGACTGGGTTGCTGGTCCCAGTTGTGATCGCTAAATGAGGACTACCTAGAGCAGGGCTGTTAAACTGCTGGCCCGCGGGCCAGATGCGTCACGCAGAAGGCGCACCCACCCCATTGCCAGCAATGGCAAAGCAGTCCCAATATGTTGCACGACATCACGTGACATCACGAGTATGACATGTCTGGCCTAGACAAACCTGCAAATGTTGTAAATGCAAGGAATGGTTGCAAAACTACTTTTTCACCACTGTTGTAATTGCAAACAGTTGTTAAATGAGGCAGTCACTAAATGGGGACTACCAGTATAGTGTATGGTTTGATTAAATTGGGAAACTTTGTCATTCCTGCTACATCTATTATCAACACTGTTCTCTGGCCCCTCTGCTACCACAAATGTAAGGTATGTGTAAGTACACGTATACTTTACATGTGTCTCTTTATCTATGAATGATATGATTAGGGGGTTGGACTGCACCAAAGCAGAAGCACTGATAAACCCAGGGACAGGATGAGACAACAGTCAGAAGTGAGAACAACCACCACACATCATGTGTTCCTCCACGGAAGTGGTCTGGCATCAATCAGATATTGCCTCTTTCCCCAAAGCTCTGTGGCTCTTCCGAGGCTCTTCCCACTAGCTGTGATTGTCAGTTTCTCAAGAGCTTTTGCTTACCCAGCTCACCCTTCCCATATGCACATCTGGCTTCCCCATAAGCAGTCTGCCACTGACCTCACTCATAGTGTGTTGGGTTTCTCTCCAGCTTTCACTGCCACCTGTACCCGTATCCTGAGAATGAGGCTGAGCGCATGGAGACCTTGTGTGGGCTGCGAACTCAAGCAGAAGATCTGACCATAGTAAGGATTTTCTGCACCACTGGGGCAGAGGAAGTGTGCAGGAGGCGGTGGTGGATCCAGTCCTTTTTTTCCCAAGGAAAGAAATTAAAACTAGAAATCTAATAATGGCAAATTCTACATAAGTATTGCCACTTCATTTTTTCCCCCTTAAGATTTGTCAGCAACATTTTTCAACTTTTTTGACTGCAGGGCACAAGCTATATATATATATATATATAGCTGGAATCCTACCAGGATTTGCAAGATTCCTTTGTTCTACAGCAGCATGGTGCAAAGTGGTGGCATTCCTCCATGAGTTCACCAAATCTCACAAGTTTTTGACATTTTAAAAAATGTTATTTTTGGAAAGTCATCAGTGCTTTTTAGACATCATATTTGTCCACCACTTCTCTAAAATGCTGAATTTCTCCTTCGTATCAAATAAAAGTTTTCTTAGTTTTTGAAATGCAGAAGTATTTTCTTCTTCTGTACTGTTTTTACTCAGTCTGATTGTGCTTCCCCTTCCCCTTCCTGCCCCACCCCAGGTGTCCTGTTTATACTCCTCACTTCTTATAGTAAATTCTTTCCATTTCTTTCACTAATTTATAAATGTAATGAGAGCATTTGGGGCAAGATAATCAGTTTTAAAAAGTGTGGATATGATGAGGTCAGAATGGGAGAATGTTGTGGGAAGTTTGGTTGTGGTGCCAATATATTTTTTTTCCTGATTTTAGTTTTATTCTCTGTTTTCACTGCTGGTATATGTTGTTTTATTCTTTGGCTGTGGACCAGCCAGAGTTTTGTTTTAAGATGGGTAGGCGTACAAATGTTTTGAATAAATGAATGAACAAATGAACAAATGAATGAATAAACAAATGAGTACATGAACAAATAGGCCTGTGCTGGGATGAGGCTTGTGCATTTTCTAGACTTAAAGACTGCTTTGAACAATCACTGCTCTGAGCATCTTCTTCCATTAAATAACGTTAACTTCAAATCACTCCGCTAATGAAAGCTGTGAATTTGCCCCCAAACTCTTGCAAACAGGTATTAGGCCAGACGGAGCAATACTTGGACCAGGTGCTACAAAAAGTGCTTTCCGTTCTACCTGCTTGGCAAGTACAGATCCAGAAGATGAAGGCTATCTACTTCATCCTCAACCAGTGCAGCTTCAGCATCACTGACAAATGCCTCATTGGTGAGGTCTGGTGTCCTGTCCGTGACCTTCCTGCTGTGCAGCTGGCCCTGCGCGAAGGATCGGTAAGTGCTGCTGGATGCCTGTCTGGCCTCTCTTCTCCTCTCGCCATCCTACTTCTGCCTTGCCTGAGATGCTGTGGACCAGGAGGAGAAAGGTATTGCCTTTTCTCTATCAGACGAATGCATTCCTCTTTGCACCCTTTACTAAAAGAAAATTGCTTTGGCTTATAGGTTGAGCACTAAGGGCTGCCCCCCCCTCCCCAAAAAATGTTGCAGGGTTGGTGCCCTTATTCTCAGATAGCCAGAACCTGCCTTCCTCTGGCACTTATCATTGCGACCATCCTTACTCAAGCTGAGTTTTAGTAGGGAGGTATCTCCTCTGAAAGATTTTTTTTCCCCAAAAGTATAATTTTTTAAGCCTTGTGCTCTTAAAGCAGGGGTGTCAAACTGCCGGCCCACGGGCCAGATGCGTCATGCCGAAACCGTGCCCACCCCATTGCCGGCAATGGAAAATAAGTCACGATATGTAGCGACACATCACGTGACGTTGCGAGTTTGACACCCCTGTCTTAACGCATGCAGGTACTTCTTATATGTTTTGGCTACATAACAACCAGTACTTAGTGAACTGAGATTGTTACTAATATGTAATTAATTTGCTTTGTCCTTTCCCTTATAGAGCAATAAATTTAAAAAGTGTTTTTTAAAAATAGGTTTCTAGTCCTCATGGGTATAAAAGAATGCGTGGAAATATGTAAATAATGTGTGCTCAGAATCTCAGAAGCTAAACAAAAGGCTGAAAATTTCCAGTGGCTGAGAAAGGTGAATGGCTCCTCCTTGTAGGTTGCAGGTAGCATCCTTGTAGCATGCAGGTTTCAGAGCTGTGACTTTTTGACATACACTTAGATTATTTTGAGATAGGACTTCAAGCTTTCCAATTAGTCCACATAGCTCTGAATTATGAGAGGTAGCAAAAGGTAATAACGGAAAATAATTAGAGTTTGTAACCCTGGGAAGCCTTTGACTTCTGAATTTTTGGTATCCATTGCCTTTAATAGTCATGATGACTAGAAACTTATTTTTTATTTTGGAAAGCAATAGCTGAGTAGTGGCCTCTGCAAAGAGACAGTCACACTTGTCATGGTGCACTTGATTTAGTGCTCCAGATTCTTTTAAGATAGGTCACAATTTGCCCTTGGGTGTGTACTTGGGTGACTCATTGCTCTGCACTGTAGAAGTTGAGCTGCTGCAAACCTGTTCAGAAAGAGACAGAAGAGAAAAACTGTCCAACCTCAAGTACATCTGTTGCCTAAACTGCCCTGAGTGATCCTCTTTTGTTCCTACAGCAGCGCAGCGGTTCTGGAGTGGAGTCCTTTGTCCATCGGATTATCTGCACGGAGAACCCCCCAACTCTCATTCGCACCAATAAATTCACTGCTGGCTTCCAGAACATTATTGATGTCTATGGAGTGACCAGCTATCAAGAGATGAACCCAGGTGAGGAAATGTGCTACATCCCTCATCTCTTTGTCCTTGAAGGTTTGGTCCATTGCTTGATACTGCAAGTTGTAGTAAGAGCTATGACATGTCCTCACCTCCCAACAAGGGACAGCCACGTGGGAAGTAAAAGAGAGAAACAAGCCAACAGGAATAAGTGTTGGTTTTAGAGAAAGTATAAGCTTAACAGGATGGCATGTGAGCTGATGTGATATGTTGATTATTCTTGATTCTTTTATGGTTCCAAAAAAATAACCAAGGCAGGGATGGTGACAGTTTGGGCTGATTTAAGCAAGAGGGCGAGTAGCTGTGGGACTTCCCTTGGGCTTCTCAGCTAATGTCAGCTCTGCTTTTCAGCTCCTTACACCATCATCACTTTCCCTTTCCTCTTTGCCGTCATGTTTGGGGATGTTGGCCATGGACTTCTGATGTTCCTCTTTGCCCTTTGGATGGTGCTTTTTGAGAATCGGCCTGGCATGAAGAAGGTGGAAAATGAGGTGAGCCCTGGTTGAAGAGGATCTTTTTTCCACGGAATGTGCACTTTAGGTAGGCGGAGAAAGAAGATAATCTATTTCTGCCAGAGATCTGGAAATAATTTTAGAACAAGTTCATCCCCCTTTTTCCCTTAAGGACCACAAGATGATGCTACCCCTTTTTCAAATCCTAAAAAAAAAGGGGGAGTTAGTTCTGGTTGGCAGATACCCTGACCCTAAGTTACGCCTCCGACCATTTGAAAAGCTGAACACTTTCAGAAACTAAACATAATACTGTACATGGGCTCCTGGGTATGTTCCCTCCACGCAGCGTGTACACTTAATGTTACCTTCCCTTATCAGATCTGGCAGATGTTCTTTGAGGGCCGTTACCTCATCCTCCTAATGGGTGCCTTCTCTGTCTACACTGGTTTCATCTACAACGAATGCTTTGGCAAGGCAATGGCCATCTTCCCCTCTGCTTGGAGTGTTGCTGCTATGGCCAACAACTCGGACTGGAGGTACCAAAGGGCCTGTCCTTAAAGTCAAAACTCTCCCTCTCCTTGGGGGAGGCCATAGTCACCACCTGAAACTCTTCTTTTCCTTTCAGCTCAGACTACATCATAGAAAGCCTTTCTCTAAACCTGGATCCCAATGTCACCGGCGTTTTTAATGGTCCCTACCCTTTTGGGATAGATCCGGTAAGCTGAGTGGCAATTTGAAACAAGTGTGGGTTATTGCTGCTTGATGTGTGCTACGTGGAAAGGACCTAGGCATATTTAACCATGGTGAACGAATCTAAAGTTGATAGGTTTCCATTACCTTTCAGCTGACCTAAAATAGCTGACTGTGAGGATTTCAATGCAAATACTCAATACAGCGTGCCTGCCTTCCTTAGATATATCCTGCCTTTCCTTCAGGAGCCCAAGGTGGGAGATCCTCCCTCCTAATTTCTTTCAAGAAAGGCTGAAGACTTTGCCTTTGTGGCAAGAGCTGGCCTCAGGGAACTCCACTGACTATTGAGTACCTCGCCGCAGTGTTGTTGCTGCATCAACAATAGGTGGATATATAATTAACTAACGTGCAAAATGCCTTGATTCAGCTAACAGAAGTCATTCCCCACTTAGTCATTGAGTTCTCTTCGTTTCTTTGGCCCAATCAGGCCCAGTCTGTAGGGCAGAGATAAAATGAGGGAAAGACCAGCATATACAATCTTTTAAGCTTTCATAAGAAAAAAAGGAATGTGATTGCATTAAATTAATAAACAAAACTATAATTTGAACAGAGGAATACGATAGGGGTGTAATAGAAGGTTCCTAATATAGTTAGAATGTTAATTTTGCAACATATTTGAATTTCTGTTGTATTTATTTTAAATACATGCTGAATATTTAACCATGACAATTTCCTAATATCAAACATCCCTGTGGAGGTGTCCTTATGTATTGGACTATAACGCCAAGCAATTAATTCCAGCATTCTGACAAAGAATTCTGGGAGATATAGTTCCAACTCAAGTAAAGGTCAACAGCTGGGAGAAAACTGATTTAAGACAAAACAAAATTAATATCAGTTTAATATCTCACTGTAGTCCTGAGATTAATTTAGAATTGCAGTTAATTTTAGGCAAATATGTAATCTCAGATTTAGTTTGGGTTATCATATGCATTTGTATATATATTTATTTCCATTGCCCTCCTTTGTTTAAATGTATAAAGATGTATTTAAGAATGCTGCCATCTTGGCATCCATGTATTGCAACCAATCAGTGGTATGAAAGAACAGATTTTCAAACTGCTTTGATGGAAAAATGTTTTTTTCAGTCCACGTTGCTCCTTTACATAGAGATGATACTTTTATATCCAAAACCCAGCTATAAATAAAATGGAACCAGAATTAAAATTAATTAGGTTTCTCTCTGCTTTCCTTTTCTTCCCCTCCCCCTTCCCAAATCTGAACCGGCTCTCGTCACTGCCACATGTGGGATTTCTGTCTTCCTCTCTTATGAGCTAGATCTGGAGTCTGGCTGTTAATCACCTCACCTTTCTAAACTCCTTCAAAATGAAGATGTCTGTGATCTTGGGCATTTTTCACATGAGCTTTGGAGTGTTTCTTGGCATCTTCAATCACATGTGAGTATCCAGTCGATGTACCCTTGCTTGGTCAACAAAAGGGGTCTTGGAAATCCTACTTTGATTACAATCAACAGAGTGGGTTTTGAAAGGGAGTTGGATACAATTATGGAGGGTAAAACTGCTAGTAGCTAGAGAGAATGATAGCTATATGGTACCTTCTTTTCCTTAGAGACTAAGGAACATAATGGGGATTGAGCTGCTGCTTCCCAAGAGACATCTGCCTAATCAGTGATATTGGGCTGGATGTGTCTCTGATGATTTTGTTGATGACGTCTCTCTCCCGTCTGTTTGGTTTGCAGCCACTTCAAGCAAAGATACAAGATCCTATTGGTTTTCCTTCCAGAGATCGCTTTCCTTCTGCTGCTCTTTGGCTACCTTGTAATCCTGATATTTTACAAATGGTTTATGTATGATGTTTCTAATTCCAAGTTCGCCCCTAGCATTCTCATCCACTTCATTAACATGTTCCTGTTTTCAGATAGTGGTGGAAATACTGCGCTATTTAAGCACCAGGTAACTGCTTCTAGCATTGTATCCTACTTATTGATTCCCTACTTAAAAAGTATTCCTTCCTTTAATTCTCCATTGTTCTTCTTCTTTCCAAAATCTGTTGAATTGAATGGGATAGGACAGATACATAATTCAGAAAATTATGTATCCAAATAACACTTATTTGTCCCAAATGTGCACATTGTCAAATAATACAGGAATTGAGGAAGCTGCTTGGGGATAAAATGTTCCCTTGAAATTTATTTTTCTTTGATTGGGTTATAGTTCACATTCCTAAGTCTGCCAAACGTGTCAGTGACTTTGGTGCCAAATAAAATTAAACATGGGAGTATAAAACAGCAAGCAAAAACAGAAAAAAGAGATGTTTTTCCCAGTAAAAAATTACTCACAACCTTCAGATAGGGAGCCTAGGTCCCACCCTAATCCAGAGCCTAGGAAAATCTTTGAGGGATGCTATTTGATAGAACAAGGCTGACAACAGGGAAAAAAAATGTGTTCAGGGTCCAATTGGATGGCGTTGCTTAATAGATGGGATTTTATGGAGGGGGCCAAAAACAATAGGAAAAAGGATTACTCGTAAATTCTCTATCTTCAGATAATGCCCTCTTGGGTCCACCCAGGTCTGATAATTATGTGTAGCAACTTGGCCGCCTCATCCACAATCAAATTATGAATGAAAGTAGCCTTGTTACATACTAAGGTGGCTTTGTTCTATTCAATCATTGCTATTCATCTGCCTTTTCTTTTTAATGCTGGATTTGTGACCAGCTTTTTTGAGAAATGTTATTTGAGGGTTATTTTCTGTTCAATTGGTGATGGTGGTTTCACAAACCAATTCATCATTTGATGTGCACACGTCAACCAGAGGTACAAAGCCACAAGACCTGTGGAAAAATATTTTTGAAAATAGTTATAGATTGAGAACCTGAACACAAATGTAATTCTAACTATTGAGAACTACCCAAAAATGCCTTCGGTACTTGTCAAAAAACTCGAGTTTGTGTATATTCATATCCAAACTGCCAAATCTTACAAGATACTCTCATCCTAAAACCTTATACAATCTAGTGATATTTCAGCTGGGAACGCTGAAATCTTATGAGATTTGGCATTGTCATGAAATTTCTGCCAGTTTATTTTTTTTAAATTAGTCTTGGGCTTCCACAGGTGCCATATGAGGATCCTGCTTACTATTTTAAATGCTGCTTTCTTATTTTTGTTGCATTTTAAATCTGTCAAGGAAAACACTCAAAAATGGAACTAAGTAATCAAAATATTATTAATGCCTTGTTTAATATTAGGAACATATTCCCTTTACTGGGTAATACGCTTTCAAGCTTATTGTGCTGGTAACCATTTTTTAAGACAATCAGGTGGACTGTAATATTTTGAGGGAAGCATTGAATGTCTTCCTCATTTTCAGCTAATAAAATAATTTTCAGAGTCCTATTTTGTTCTGTTTTGTTAATAAGACAATATAATAATAACGTGATTAGAGTGTAAAAAGATCCTCATCAATAAGGTTTGATAGGATAAGAATTGAAATAAACTGTGAGAAAAAAGGGAGAAGAGGGTGCCTGTACTTGTCTTTGCTCTGGTGCCTTGTTCTAATTGTGAGATGCAACTCAGAAAAGTATTTTTTCCCCCATTCTTGTAAAGTTACTTTAATTTTGAATGCTTAGAGATGGGGCTGCAATAACTACAATTGTCCTCTTGCTCACTACAGAAACTAGTGCAGACGGTGTTGATGTTGGTGGCTCTGATCTCTGTGCCCATCCTGTTGCTGGGGACACCCTTGTATCTCTGGCACAAACATCGCCAGAACGTTCCTCAAGCTCGGGTAAGAACCACTCCCTGGGATTCATTTAGGACTGTTGTACAAACCCGGTTCCCTAGTTCAGTTGCCAGCTATGTGGATTCTAAGACTTTCATCTCTTGGGCCCACCAATTCAAGGACTGAGCCGAGAAAAAAGAGCCTTGGTGGAGCAGTGGGCTGATGCCTCCTTAAGTAACACCAGCTGCCTGCAATTAGTGCAGGTTCGCATCCCACCAGGCTCAAGGTTGACTCAGCCTTCCGTCCTTCCGAGGTAGGTAAAATGAGGACCCAGATTGTTGGGGGCAATAAGCTGACTTTGTAATAATGCCGCTTGGGTGTGTGTGTGAAAGCCCTAATAATAAGCAGGCATATACATAGAATGAAGGCTACTGCTAAGCTTGTAAGCCGCCCTGAGTCTTCGGAGAAGGGCGGGATATAAATGTAATAAAAATAAAATAAATAAAATAAATAAAAGCCTTTAATGGACACTGAAGCATCCTCCAAGATGGTGTATGCCATTGAGGAAGATAGCAGGTTCAGAGAGAGGGGATCTTTTGCTTATATATCCTGGGTGCTAAATCTGTGGACTATTTGAGAAGCCTCTTCTCTGATGGTTGATGTGTTCTGGGATGCTTGCAGCACAATCCTTCCACAGCAGGAGAGCGGCAACCACTGCTGAACTCACAGGAACGAAAGGTATCTGTGAACATTGCTGAAGGTGACGTGGATCACATGGAGACCAACCAGGAGGGGGAGAAGGTAACACTTTTACTTTAATTTGGTGGTGATGGCCAGAATTTTGTTCCGTGTCCTCCCTCCCAGCCATTTGACTAGTACTTTGTGCAGATTTGCCACAACCTGAAGACTTTATTTTCACTTAAGTGACTTTAGACACGGTAGGAGAATAGAAGAAAGGCTGAAATTGATGAAATAACTGAACCAACCAGCATAGAGAGATACATCAGTGCTTATGTTTTGAACAGAGGGATGCAGGCCAGCAATGTCTATAAAAGTTGCAATTATGACAAAATGAAAAAAATGTTTGTCAGGATGACATTGCATAAAAGAAGCAACTTAATGTCTGTGCCCCAAGTTCTTAACTTTATAAGTACATATGCCATGACACTCATGCCATTTGCCTCCCAACGTTATTATGTTTTTTTTAAGCTACCTTCTGATCTGAGACTGGCTTTGTTCACCAGTCTCTATTTGCTGTTTTCCTCCCCTCCCCCCCTTCTTCTCCCTCTCATTTCCTTTCTTTGGATTTTGGAAAAAGCTCCAGGGGGAGGGCGTTGAGCATAGTTCAGAGCACCTGGCTAGTCCTCACTGCCACCCAATTCTTTTCCATCTCTCCGATAGTTTGACTTTGGCGACGCGTTAATGCATCAAACAATCCACACTATTGAGTATTGCCTGGGCTGCATCTCAAACACGGCCTCTTATCTGCGTCTCTGGGCTCTCAGTTTGGCCCACGCACGTGAGTTCCTGGGGGTGGGAATTGAGGGAAATAGAGGAGGCTTTGGCTGCAGACATCTGTGCCAGGCTGATTATTTGGTTGGCGAGAGTTTTTCCTGAAATTCCTGGGAAAGGGGATGGCGGTTGGGTTGGTGTATTGCAGCAAATCATCGTGTGCTTTATTTGGTTTTGGTTTTGGTATTATATGGCCTGTGGCGTAGCTTGTTGTATGAAGCCAGACAAACATGATTTATTCAGCAAAACAAGGTTAAACAAACTGAAGGTCTAGGCATCATGTAAAATCATCGTGTGTGAGAGAGACTGGGTTTTCATATTGTGCTAACCCATTATTTGCTAAACCATGGTCAACAAAGTAGTCAACGTGGTTGGCCAGATTTACACACACTATGCCATAAACCAGGGGTCCTCAACCTTGGCAACTTTAAGACTTGTGGACTTCAACTCCCAGAATTCCTCAGCCCTGCCATAAACAATATCACAGTGTATATGCAGCCAGTGATTTGGCCTCAAAATTAAGTCTGATTAAGATGGTGCATGACCTTTCTGCAAAGATTCCTAGCATGCAATAGGGAGAGAATTTGCCCCTTTGTAATCTTTGGTAACTTCTTGCACTTATTCCTGTTCACAGAGCTCTCAGAGGTCCTCTGGACCATGGTGATGAAGATTGGCTTTCAGCTGAGAGGCTATGAAGGTGTGGCTCTCCTTGCACCTGTCTTTGCTGTTTTTGCAGTATTGACTGTGGCAATTTTGCTGGTGATGGAGGGACTCTCAGCTTTCCTGCATGCCCTTCGTCTTCATTGGTGAGACATGTATGCTCACACTTGCATGGGAGAGGGATTTGTCAAACACAAGGATATTTTGTGTAAATGCTATTCACTTATTCCATGGGTGTCAAACTGCCAGCCCGCGGGCCAGACGCGTCATGACGAAACCGCGCCCACCCCATTGCTGGCAATGGCAAAAAAGCTCCGATATGTCGCGCAACGTCACATGACGTTGCAAGTTTGACATCTCTGACTTATTCAGCTTGGATTGCTAAGTGCCTCTGTGCTAACATTTAGGAGTCGTAGAGGTGATAAATGATTCCCAAAGAGATCTAGTCTTTGATCCTAGATGGGCTGTTGACTCCAGGATGACACAGCTCATCTCTATTGGAACTGGATAAAATTGGGGATAGAGTTGATCTTGCCAATCCTAGACTAACCTGTTCTGTATTTTTCAGGGTGGAATTCCAGAACAAATTCTATTCAGGTACTGGGTACCAGTTCAGCCCCTTCACCTTCACCAGAGATATTTGGATCTAAGAAAAAAAGTGACTGCTTCTCTTCAGCAAGGGAATATTTGAACTAATAGGCAAAGCTTATGCTGCTTTTTTTAAAAAAAACTGACTCTTGCTACCCCATCTACTTCTATCTACCCCATCTACTTCTATCCTGGCAGAAAATGCACTAGCCTTTAACAGCCTTAAATTAAACCGAGATCCTGTGCTCACACATGAATATCAGTATTTAGGCTGACATTTTGGAACTGAAGGAACAATCTTCCAGAGCTGTGTTTTGAATCTTGCCACATTGCTTGCAGATCTTTTGATCTAGGTGATTTGTTACTTCAATAACAGTCTTATGTATATTTCTGTATCCTGAAAGCTCTGGTGGGAAAAAATGGTAAAAGACCTTAAGGAAAATTAGAATAGAGGAAACACTGAAATTTGGTCTATTGGGACTACAAGGACACTGTCCATTTGTATCACTCATCTGTGTAAAAAGGGACCGGTTTACTTACTTAGATTAGTTGACAAGACCTGGCCAAGGGACTTTTTAAATTACTTTCTGCAGAACTGCACTAGAATTTTATTGGGGGTTAATGTCCAGGTCAGCCTCAGAAAAAAAAAATATTGTGACAAAGAACTCAGGTTGATGCAGCATCTACCAAAATATGAGGTGGAGGCAGATCCTAGCCATCAAGACAGACTTGATCTACAGCACAGTTGACATGTTGGGGGTTAATACAGGGAAGTGGATTGAGATGGCTGTTCTTTCTATCTTCTGAGCTCAGTTTACGGGCCGCTAGCAAAGCACATTAATGGAATATGGACCAGAGAGGAGGCAAATGGAAACAGCACCTCTCCTGTGTAGGCCAACTAAGCTTAACTTTGCCAAAGGCAAAACAGGGATTCTTGGCATGAAGTGCACTACAAGCTTCCTTCACATTGAAGGCAGGGAGGCCTCAAGAATGCATCAGAAGCTTGTCTCACCCTGTCACATCCTCCCATTAGGAGGACAGTGCATTCAGTAGGCCAGGTAGAATTCTGTGCTAAAGACATTGAAATCCTTATCCCTGTGGCACTAACTCAGCAACAAAAATAAAACTCGCTGCATTTTTATCTCTGCCTGGAGACCATTTTGTAGTCGCAAGATTTACTCGGGATTTCTGCTTTGCAGATTTGGACACGGGATGGGTGTGTTTCAGTCAGGGTTGTTGTGTTTGGAGGTGGGGTTGAATTCTTTAACCGCTGTGGGCTGTTTCAGAGGGGTCAAGAGCAGAGTCAGTTAGGAGCAGGTGGCCAGAATCTCAGTGAAATCCACTTTCCGTTCTTGTTTTGAGTTCCACTACACCTTTGAGAAGAGGTTGGTTTTGTATTGGACTACATCGTATCTATATATAATATAATTATTTAAGATGTAATTGGGGGAGATGAAAGGGGTTATTTAGGAAAGTTCGATCTGAACTGGGCCAGGGGACGGGGAATGGCTGCTCCTGCTGTCTCATTGCTCGTAACCACCAGCTGTGTAAATGTTGAGAGTATGGAAGCTGGTTGCCCGGTTGCTAGGGAGGGCATAAGGGGCTGCCCCGGTTCGAGCTCCCACGTAGAAGCTGTGATAGGAAAGATGCTTGTAGGGCAGGGCCCCTGGGGCTTCGTTCAAGGGTCGTCGTGCAATGCATACATCTGGGAGGCTGGCTGGTGTCACCAGAGGTTGATGCTGGAATTGGGAAGCTTCTCTCAGGATGGCAGGAGGAAGGTGGTGATTGCTGGAAAACCCTAGAAAGAGAGAGAGAGAGAGAGAGAGAGAGAGAGAGAGAGAGAGAGAGAGCTGTAGAGAGTAAAAGCTATTCCCAGAAGCCCTGTTCTGTTTCTACACCGTGTGACACTCTTCAAATATACCTTCTTTGCTGTTGCTGACCTGAGTGGGGAAGGCAAAACCTCCACTGAGGAAACCACATCCAGGGAATACTGGTAGCTATATGATTTTGCTAAGTCCTAGGACCGTGGTGGCGAACCTATGACACGCGTGCCACAGGTGGCACGCAGAGCCCTCTCTGTGGGCACACGCGCCGTTGCCCCAGTCCAAGGCCTTCAGCTGGGTTTTAAAAAACCCTTTCGCTTTAGGCCTCCGCTGCCGTATGCAAAAAAAAAGGTTCAATCAATCAATTTCAACTTCTCACGGGGAAAAAAAAGATCTCGCAAAGTTGGAATTGATTGATTGAACTTTTTAGTCCCACCCAGTTTACCATTACCACACCCACCCAATGGGCCATGCCCACCCAATTGGCCACGCCCACCTGGCACCCGACGATACATAAGTGGGTTTTAGGTTGCAGTTTGGGCACCCGTTCTCTAAAAGGTTCGCCATCACTGTCCTAGGATCTCAGGAGATAATAGTGTGATTTACACTTTACTATTTTTAAGTTGTTGGAAATTAGCAATTTAAATATCAGTTCGTTGTTTGGTCCAATGCATTCTCTTGCTAACAGTTAAACTTATTAAACGCGGAGAGCCAGTTTGATGTAGTGATTAAAGATAGGAATATAATCAAATTGCCTCGAGGAAAAAATGAAATGTATGCAAGTCTTTGTTGATGCTGATTCTTCTCTTTCTTGCTAAATGAGAAGATGCCAAGATAACTATTTACTAATTGTGGAAGCCATAGTCTTCAACTTTCAGTAGTTTTCCAGGTATTGCCTAGGCATTTAAACATTTTTGGTACCTTTATGGTACAGATCTTTAAAGAACGAAGTTCAAGTTTTCCTCTAGTTCTTTACCTAATGATAACTGTGCTTCAGCAAAAATTTGGATTAGATAAAACTTCATTATAGATAGCCAAACCTGGAAGCAAGCTTAAGGGAATGAACAATAAACAGCTAATTTCAGCCTACAATGAGGGCAGGATGGGAGAAGACAGCACTTATTCACAAAAACCTTATAAAACAGTTACGTAGGAAGTCATCTAGCTTCATTACCTTAAGCCCCTAAACAGATTAGTAAATCATAAAATCTCAGTGTTATGGGATTGTTGGTTTTCCTAGTAGGCACTTGAATTTAAGACTGCTTTCTTGGAGGTTTCTCCATTCTAAACTGATAAATTATTCTTTCATCTTACCTTTCTCTGGAATCTCTTGAAGTTGGGCTAAGGAGGAGGCATTCCCATTCCGTGATAAACAACTCAGTAGTTGCCCTGAAGATCCCGGCCTATGCACATACAACATAACCAGTTAAGGTATAAATGTGAAATTTCCCTTAAGTAGTACTCTACAGGAGATTTTGGGGAGAACAACTTGATCCATTTCCAGCTATGTCCTTAGCTACGACTGGTGTCTTAATTCCTCCCTTTTGTTGAGTTATCAGAATGACACAGACTTAGCTGATACAATAAACCATCCCCCAAATATTGGTGGAATGGATTCTATAGCACTTTAGACATTACAGATGGGGTGGAGGGAAAGCCTCATGAGGTAAAGTGAATTGTGACAGAAGTAGCATGTCTCGGGCACCGCCTACCCTTTTCGGAGAATGTATTTCATGATTCAGCCTTTGATCCCTTTGCAACTGTGGAAGCAGGCTAAATTTGTCCTTAGCTGTTCTAGGCCCCTGATATCACATCATCACCAAGACCATGAATTAGGCACTTTAGATCTATTTTGAAGGTATTGATAAGGTATTGATATAGTCGGGGGCTAGCATTTGACAGGTTGCCTGGTTGAGAAAGCTGTGGGCATAATCCCTCCCTATCAATTACTTCGTTGTCAATTTTGCTCGGTTATTAAAGAAATAAATTGATTTAAACTGGAAAAGAGATGTCCCGAATTAGAACATTACAGATTTTCTCCTTTAGTCAAAAAGAGGTTCTGCCTGAGTATTTTGGGGAGTGGGGGCAACATTATTGTCCCCTATTTCGGCATCATTTTGGATCTATGGAATACCTCTGGGTGCCCTCTGACTGCACTTATTGCCTGAACTGCCCATTCCCTTGCATCAGTTCTCAGTTTGACGTACTTCAACTGGGGTGGAAGTAGACAAAGAGTTCTGCCAGCTTTCTCTTCTAGCCCGAATGACAGCAAAGCCATAAAACTATCTTACGGCCACCGGTTTTCTGGAAGACTAGTAAATCACCATCTACAGGTAGTTCAGCTGATGAGTGGAAGTCAGATAAGAGTTAATGAAGAAAGGGCTCTCTCAGTGAGTTGTGTAGGGCTCCTTGCTTAATTCCACATCCCTCTTCCACTCCCCTGATCTGTACTTATCAATGAGTCCCATATTTCATTATACCTGCCTAAACAAAATCTGCCTCTATAGGCAACCCACTCATAAGTGGAAAGTGCAACAAGGTCTTCAATCCATTGAACAGATCGCTCCATTTATTCAGTTATCAATCTCTGGCTTAGTAGAATAATCTAGGAAGAGACTTACCAGTCATCCGGCTCACACTCCCGGAAACCTTTAGCAAAGGGGTTACTAGCAATTTTCAGCTGGGTGATCTGTCAAAGAGAGGGATAGCTTTATCGGTGATTTACTACCTTCCCTGCCAGCCTCGACTTTGTTCAGGTAGCTTTCACTAGTCCCAGAGAAAGGAATTTCATGCCAAGTAGCATACTTATCTAAGTCCCTTCACATGCCTCACATAACTGTCTAGTTAGAAGGCCAAGGGACACAATAAACATTTAATTGATTTATATCCTGCCTACCCATTTTTCTGAGGACGTTAGGATAGCACTTAGAAAAGGCAAAGTCTCCTTCAAGTTGAGTTTGACTCCTAGTGGCTTCATTGATAAACCAATTTATAAAAGGTTATCTTTCTCATTGTACCCTAGCAAAAAGAGGTTGAGAGATAAAAGTTTAAAGTTATCCAATGAACAATGTGATATACCGGGGCTGGGAGCTAGTCCCTTTCATCCATATTGATTGTATCCCCTCAGATGCCTTCTTAGATTGCTGGTTTAAGATTTGTAATTAGGTTGTCAGTTTAGGGTCATGAGATACTGGTATGTGTTATGCATATTTACCCAGCGGGGGGCGGGGGCATCCTGATTTATCTGCAAGAATTCAGAGGTGTTCTGTCCCACATCAACCCTCTCCCATAAATCAGTTCTCTTGGAGGAGAAACCATGATATACTGTGTTCTTACCCGATGGTTCTGATAGGCGGTCACTGCCATAAATTGAGTCTCTGTAAAGATGAAAGATTTGAAATTCTCCTGGGCATAACGCTCACTGTCTGGACGTGGGTCCACCACCACCACATGGAAACGGGGCTGGTATCTGTGCATGGAGTTCAGAATGATCTGTTTGATTAAGAAAATAAAGCTTTTAGGTTAGGGTACAAAATTTAAATTCAGGTGAAGGCACCCATTTTAACATCTTTCCATGATGCATATGGCAGCATGCAACTTTCTTTCACTTTCCCAGATATCAGTAGATATATTCTAATTTGAAATGTGATGGGGGAGAAATATTTTTTTTGCTGTCAGCCAAGGGGCTACATTTCATGAAAGATGCTTTTTATTTATTAAATACTGAAGAAGTAATTCACTCAGGTTCTCTTCACTTTCATGACTAAAGTCTCCATGAAAAAAGCCTACATTGGTTTCCCAATCTGGCAACGGCCAGATGTATTGGATTACAAACATTAATGGGCCATATATGATGAAAACATGACAAAAGAGAAGTAAACATATACACACATCCACATAATTATATACAAAACCACTATGGGGGAAGGGCAGTGGTCTCATAACTGGACATCCAGTTCAGTTACCATAGTAGACGTTGCTTGGGAACCAGAGAACACACATTGTAGGCAATCTTGCAAAATAAGTTTCATAATTTGCATATCAGCACCACAATCACAGCAAGGGGAATCTTTCTATCCCCACTGATATGGAGCAGAGGCACTTCTTCCATCATCACACCTAATTCTGTTCAGTTTTGTCCAATATACAATAGCTGGGGGGTGGGAGGGAGAGAGGATAATATAGTATACATGCTGTCCTATCCCAGTGACTGGGTGGTTGAAATGGCAATGGTGGAAACAGGAATATCACACATCTGGAGGGTGGAAGGTGGATAAAATTGGTCATAGCTATTAGGTTGGGTCTTGGGTGAGGTTTGTGTTGCAGTCTAGCTGTAATTGCTTGTTCAGATTTTTTGAGCCAGCCCAATTGTGAGATACTGTTATAAATGAAAAGAAGTTTCTTCTTTTACTCCAACAGTATGAAAAATGTGTTGCACAGAAGCAAAAAGATTTATTTCTAGAAGTTTTTTTTAAAAAAATCCTAATAGAAAATGACTGCATTTTAAAAGACTAATCTCACCTTATTTCCCCATTGCATAATGAGGTAGTTGTCATGGAAGATTAAATAATATATTGATGAGGAAGCTCAAAATCAATTCTTTTTTGCAACTGGGCAACATCTTTACTGAACAAAGAATGCTCATATCTTCAGGTTTTTGTAAAACCTTAACAAAAAAAAATGGAAGAGGAAAACAGAAAGTAAATGTTCAATATCTGGTATCTCTCTCTGTGTGTGTGTGTTTGTGTGTGTGTGTGTGTGTGTGTGTGTGTGTGTGTGTGTGTTCTCCACTACCACAACCCTCCTTTTTTCTTTTTCTGTTTTGAAAAATCTTGTTTGAGAAGAATTTTGGAGAAATGTATTTTTGTTTTTTGCTAATAGATATATAAATAGATAGATATAGCGATATGTTTAGGGTTTTTAAAATCTGAGTATTATGGTGATTGCATTTAAAGAATAATATTGCCTTTCTTAAAATAAAAACAGGAGAAAAACATGCAACAATTGCCTTAAGCAGTTGCTATTAAGTCTAGTGCAATCAGGTGAGGAAGCTAAATAGTTATTAATCAGCAACAGTCCAGAGCAACTCACATGGCCGTTGTCATCCATCAAGTTGTTGGTGAGCTTGAGCTTGTCAAAAGAGACAATTTGCCTCATCCACTGGCCTCCCTTGGCAGGAGAGTCAGGATGGAAGTGAACCCGGCCAGGTGTAGCAGGATCCGCCTTGCCAGCTACCAGCCAAGCAGAACTGTGGAATGCATACCTGTAGGAAAGAAGTATCCTGCTGGGACAGGTTGTTACAGTTCTGGCTTATACTGGATCCATCCATTATGTTTGGCTTGCTAGGAAGTCACATTGTTTTCTACTTATCAGCTCAAAAGATTTCCTTTGCTTTCCAGGCCAAGGAAAAAAAATAGGCCAGATCAGTCCAGTTCCAACTATGGAATAGTGAAATACTACCTATAGGCAGGGCTTTTTTTCTCATAGAACGCTCAGAACGGAGTTCCGGCACCTTTTTTGGATGGAACCTTGTAGGGTAGGCAAGGCGAGTTGTATGCAATGTGTGAGTTCCGCCACCTTTTTCTTTTACCAAAAAAAGCACTGCCTATAGGAAGTATGCTGCCCTGCTGTGGAACAGAAAAAGTTATCCATCCTAACAACTGGACGTCTCAGAGATGAGAATTGTGGCTCTATCCATCAGCCTGGAAGAAGGCCAAATGATGTTACATACATTGTTTAATACAGGGGTCTTCAAACTTGGCCCTTTTATGACTTTGTGGACTTTAACTCCCAGAATTCCTCAGCCAGCGTGCCTGTTCAGGCATGTTTGACAATACCAATGACTAAGATAGATTGATTCATGCAGAATCCAAAATCTAAATCAAGACCTTTTATAAGTGTAAATGAAATTCTGAACTGAAATATGTTTCAGCAACAAGGCTGTCGCAAGAGAAGAGTGATCATGTGGGTGGATTAAGTCTTTTGGTTCCTGTCAGGCTCTATGTCTCATCTTATTTTTGCTTACTTTCTAAAAATAAATAAATGGTTACTGGGATGCTGCAAAACAAAATAGCAGTCTCTAGCATCACTTTTTTATATAAGAATGCCCCTTAATCACATGTAGACATCCCATGCTGCCTTATAACACGCTGATGGCCACAAAAAGGGACTTTGTTTGAAAATATGCCATCTACTTTAGGATGACAAACAGCATCCTGAGGAAATAGGACGGACAGCAGGGACGGGATTCTAGATTGTCTTTTGATAAACAGTTTTTCCTCACCGTGGCAGCCATCTTAAAAATCTGTGCATCTCTAATGAATAGCTTCATTCAAGAACCAGATATTGACCTGACTATTGCTAATTCACTTCCATTGTTGACCAAAAGCCAGAATGATAAGAAAACGAGAGGGAGTCAAGGTCATGTGTTTTTCATCCCTGAAGACATGCTAGACAAATAAATAATAATAATGAATCCAACTCTTTGACTCCCGGTTCTTTATTGGCATTGGCAACTGATGCCTCACAGGATTTGTATCACGGACTGGTAGCTCCTGATTCTCTGCTGCATGCTAATATAGAAACCTAATACAACTTAAATGCACACTACTTATGTGGCTTTTATCTTGAGATAAAAGTGTGGTGTTATTATGCCTTACAACTCTCTTCTCTTCTGAAGAGACCTGATACAGGATATGTTTCCCCCACCCTTCACGGATAATGTTAAATTGGAAAAGAAGGTACACCCTAGCTGCCTGGAAGTGATTCTCTATAGCACGGGTGCCAAACTCGATTTCATCATGTGACGTATTGTCAGTGGTGGGATTCAGCTGGTTCGCACCAGTTCGGGAGAACCGGTAGCTAATTTTTTGTTGCCCAGGCCCAGAATGGGCTTCCGGAAGTGGTATCCATACAGAGAACCAGTTGTTCACATATTGAATCTCACCACTGTATATTGTGATGGTTTTTGTTTTTGCAGAGCCGGGGTGGGCATGGTTTCCTGATAGAAGTGACAGAAGTGCTATTAGAAGATGGCTGATATTTGAAGGGTTTGGATGGAGGAATGGAAGAGAATAGAAAATCTCAAACCTTCTCAGGCTCAGATTTTTTTAAAAAAAAATAATAATCCCAGAACCCCTGAACTCTGGTGGTAGAAAAGCTTTGATTGTAGAGAATTGGCTGAGATCCCATTGGCTGCAATCATTCATTGAAGTTCCCATTGACATTAATAGGTACAAACTTACGGTCCCGTACCGGTATCTCTTGTCATCCAAAGGGACAAAATCCATTAGAAGGACATAGTCAGCCAATGGGTCCATGCCTGATATCTTCACCTGGAAGGTGGGAAACATCCTCCTGCCACAGAGAAAAAGGACTTTGCAAGATCATTTGTTTAGCCTCCCTGTTGTTTTGGGAAAGGACTTATCATGGCCTGGAAATGCCAGTCAACTGCAAGGGTCTTAGATGGGTAGTGTCTGCTGGCACAAAAAGATGGGTTAATGTGGATAATTGATACAAATGAGTATGCTGCACTGAGCCAGTAGCTTTGGGGTGGGAGCATGGAAAATTTCCTAAGGTGAGCTTTTTTCCTTTCCTTTCCTTTCCTTTCCTTTCCTTTCCTTTCCTTTCCTTTCCTTTCCTTTCCTTTCCTTTCCTTTCCTTTCCTTTCCTTTCCTTTCCTTTCCTCTCCTCTCCTCTCCTCTCCTCTCCTCTCCTCTCCTCTCCTCTCCTCTCCTCCTTCAGTGCTTTGAAGGCATTACAGAATGTGAGGAAAATATTCCCGAGCTGAGTAAATGCCATACTCAGGGTCAGGGAAGGGCAGATATCATGTGCCCAAGATGCAGGGAAACCCACTACAAGTCTTGCCTTAAAGGCCTAAGCCACTTACAAGTAGCTTCTCACAAATTGCCAAGCTGGGCAATTTCTCCCACAGCAGGTAGAAAGCTCTGGAAAAACATTTGAAAGAGAATTAGCTTAACCCTTACACAGTAAATCATATTTTACACACATTTTTTAACCATTAAAACAGCTGCATCCATTTGGGAATCCATTTGGTGCAAAATTAAATTTCTTAATTGTCTTTTACTTTGTTCTTATAAATGTAGTAGAGATGCAATTTTTGTAGCCTCCCTCCTGAATCTTTGCTGAGTGGTGTGCTTTTCCTACTTCTGGTTTGTGGGGAGTTGAAGTCTACTCATATTAAAGATTCCGAGACTGAGAAATGCTGCATTAGATGGTGTTTGTGTCTGTGATCCCAAGTGCATGACACTTACCGTCCTGCCTTGGTGACAATCATTTCGGTGCCAAGGCTGTTGAACTCCTCCCAAAGATTCCTCATTTCCAGTTGCACAGTGACACCAGACACACATTGGTTTTTCCTGGCTAACTGGGAGCTGCCACTTTCCTTCCCTGCTCCATTGGTTCCATATTGCTCAAAGTCTGCTGTTGTGCCCAGCAGACATGATGCAGCCACTGGGCTAGGAGAGAAGGGGCAGCCCTCAGAGGTCAGTACACTCAAACTTGCTGCAATGAATGCTGAGAAAGAAGAGAAAGACAACCACAGTATCAGCTCCAGATGCCATGGAGAGCAGATTTCTGTAAGCCTAAGGGGGAGAACCAAGATGCAGGGGGAAAAAATCCCTGCCCATGGAGAAGATCAATGTTAGATTTTGAACATGCCATTGTCTCTTAATATACACGAGTTGAATGTTGGCTTTCATTGAAACATCTGCATCTTTGGAAGAACTCCATCTGTCTATGGAGATTCTCAGTCATCTAGGTCATGGATGTCCCAACAGTGCTTTTTTTCAAAAGGCAACTGGACTTTGTTTTTCCTTGAAGACTTTTTACTTCTCTTCCAGGAACTGAAGAAGCTTTTTGGATGAGAAGCAAAACGTTTTCAAGGAAAACAAAGTCCAGTTGCCTTTTGAAAAAGCACCTTTGGGAATTCCTAATGCTTTTGCATATAGACCCAGATAAATGGAGACAATTGAAAGAATAATTTCATCCTTCTGTGGATAGCCTGCTTCCTTACAGTTGTGGATTAACTTTGAAGGATGGTATGAGAATGTATCCCTATGGATAACATAGACTTCACTAATACTATGCCCCAATTGTATGTGCACAACTATTTTTTTCCAAATGTATTAACTCATCCCCCACTTCATGGATTACTGCCTTGTCGTGGCAAAGAGCCTTGCGTAATTCAATGAAGCTATGAGCTATGCTGTGCAGGGCCACCCAAGACGGACAGGTCATAGCAGAGAGTTCTGACAAAACATGATCCACTGGAGAAGGAAATGGCAACCCACTCCAGTATCTCTGCCATGAAAACCCTATGGACAGTACCAAAAGGCAAAATGATATGACACTGGAATATGAGCCCCTCAGGTCGGAAGGTGTCCAATATGCTACTGGGGAAGAGCAGAGGGCTAATACTAGTAGCGTCAGAAAGAATGAAGTGACTGGGCCAAAGCTGAAAGGATGCTCAGCTGTGGATGTGTCTGGTGGTGAAAGGAAAGTCCGATGCTGTAAAGATTTTTTCTCCATAGGAACCTGGAATGTAAGATCCATGAATCAAGGCAAGCTGGACGTGGTCAAACAAGAGATGACAAGACTGAACATCGACATCTTAGGAATCAGTGAACTAAAATGGACAGGAATGGGTGAATTTAATTCAGATGACCATCAGGTATACTACTGCAGACAAGAATCCCTCAGAAGAAATGGAGTAGCCTTCATAGTCAATAAAAGAGTAGGCAAAGCAATACTGGGATACAATCCCCAAAATGACAGAATGATCTCAGTTTGAATCCAAGGCAAACCATTCAATATCACAGTAGTCCAAGTCTATGCCCCAACCACCAGTGCTGAAGAGGATGAAATTGACCAGTTCTATGGTGGAGCAGTGAGCTAATGCCTCCTTAAGTAACACCAGCTGCCTGCAATTAGTGCAGGTTCGCATCCCACCAGGCTCAAGGTTGACTCAGCCTTCCATCCTTCCGAGGTAGGTAAAATGAGGACCCAGATTGTTGGGGGCAATAAGCTGACTTTGTAATAATGCCGCTTGGGGTGTGTGTGAAAGCCCTAATAAGCAGGCATATACATAGAATGAAGGCTACTGCCAAGCTTGTAAGCCGCCCTGAGTCTTCGGAGAAGGGCGGGATATAAATGGAATTAAAATAAAATAAAAATAAATATGAAGCCCTACAGCACCTTATAGAACTAACACCAAAAAATGACGTCCTTATCATCATGTGGGATTGGAATGCTAAAGTAGGAAGCCAAAAGATAACCAGAATAACAGGCAAGTTTGGCCTTGGAGTACAAAATGAAGCAGGGCACAGGCTGATAGAATTTTGTCAAGAGAATACACTCTTTTCCAACAACCCAAGAGACGGCTTTACACATGGACATCACCAGAAGATCAACACAGAAATCAGATTGACTATGTGTTCTGCAGCCAAAGATGGAGAAGCTGTATACAGTCAGTAAAAACAAGACCAGGAGCTGACTGTGGCTCAGACCATGAGGTTCTCATTACAAAATTTAGGCTTAAACTGAAGAAAATAGGGAAAAGCACTAGACCACTCAGGTATGAACTAAATCATATCCCTGATGAATATACAATAGAGGTGACAAATAGATTTAAGGAATTAGATCTGATAGACAGAGTGCCTGAAGAACTATGGATGGAGGTTCGCAACATTGTACAAAAGGTAGCAACTAAAACTATCCCAAAGAAAAAGAAATGCAAGAAAGCAAAATGGCTGTCTGAGGAAGCTTTGCAAATAGCTGAGGAAAGGAGGGAAGCGAAACGCGAGGGAGAAAAAGAAAGATACACCCAATTGAATGCAGAATTCCAGAGAATAGCTAGAAGAGATAAGAATGCCTTCTTAAATGAACAGTGCAAAGAAATAGAAGAAAACAATAAAATAGGGAGGACCAGAGATCTCTTCAAGAAAATTGGAGAGATGAAGGGAACGTTTCATGCAAAAATGGGCATGATAAAGGACCAAAATGGCAAGGACCTAACAGAGGCAGAAGAGATTAAGAAGAGATGGCAAAATTACACAGAAGAACTATACAAGAACGAGCTTAACATCCCTGATAATCACAATGAGGTGGTCACTGACCTCGAGCCAGACATCCTAGAATGTGAAGTGAAGTGAGCCTTAGGAAAGCTGAGGAACAACAAAGCTAGTGAAGGTGACAGTCCAGCTGAGCTATTCAAAATCTTAAAAGACGACGCAGTAAAAGTGCTACACTCAATTTGCCAGCAAATTTGGAAAACTCAACAGTGGCCACAGGATTGGAAAAGATCAGTTTACATTCCAATTCCAAAGAAAGGCAGTGCCAAAGAATGTTCAAACTATCGCACCATTGCACTCATTTCACATGCTAGTAAAGTTATGCTTAAAATCCTACAAGCTAGACTCCAGCAGTATGTAGATCGAGAACTACAAGAAGTACTGGCAGGAACTAGAGATCAAATTGCCAACATATGCTGGATCATGGAGAAAGCTAGGGAGTTCCAGAAAAACATCTACTTCTGCTTCATTGATTATGCTAAAACATTTGATTGTGTGGATCACAACAAACTGTGGCAAGTTCTTAAAGAGATGGGAGTACCAGACCATCTTATGTCTCTTGAGAAACCTATATGCGGGTCAAGAAGCAACAGTGAGAACTGGACACAGAACCACTGATTGGTTCAAAATTGGGAAAGGAGTCTGGCAAGGCTGTATACTGTTGCCCTGCCTGTTTAACTTATATGCAGAGCACATCATGAGAAAGGCAGGGCTAGATGAATCAAAAGTTGGAATTAAGATTGCCAGGAGAAATATCAACAGCCTAAGATATGCAGATGATACCACTCTAATGGCAGAAAGTGAAGAGGAACTAAAGAGCCTCTTGTTACTGGTAAAGAAGGAGAGTGCAAAATTTGGCTTGAAACTTAACATTAGGAAAACCAAGATCATGGCACTCGGCCCTCTCAATTCCTGGCAAATAGATGGGGAAGAAATGGAGGTAGTGACAGATTTTATTTTCCTGGGCTCCAAGATCACCGCAGATGGGGACTGTAGCCAAGAAATTAAAAGACACTTGCTCCTGGGAAGGAAAGCCATGGCAAATCTAGACAACACACTAAAAAGCAGAGACATCACCCTGCCAACAAAAGTGCATATAGTCAAGGCTATGGTCTTCCCAGTTGCAATGTATGGCTGTGAAAGTTGGACCATCAGAAAGGCTGAGCGCCAAAGAATTGAGGCCTTTGAACTATGGTGCTGGAGAAGACTCCTGCGAGTCCCTTGGACTGCAAGGCGATCAAACCGGTCAGTCCTAGAGGAGATCAACCCTGATGTTCTGAACCAGCCTGCTACCGGCCTTGCAATAAGGCAAACCCCTGTTCAAACAGTAGAGACTGGAGAGCGTCTGAGGCTGAAAAGCGTCTGCCAAGATTTATTACTCAAACAACAGAACAAGAAACAAAAACACTGGAACTTGAATCCTCAAAGGGAAGGGTTGCTTTCAGCAACCAGCCCTTCCCCAAACACTCCTTTTATTTAGAGATCAGGGCGTGGCCTCCCTGTGCCTCCTCCCGAGGAGTCCCACAGCCTTTCTCTGTTTGTTCCTGCTCGACTGCCTCCTGCGTCGGGCGTCCTTGAACAGGGCCAGCTGTGGGTCATCATCCTCCGCACTATCGGGCTCACGCAGCTGAGAAGAGGGCCCCGGCTGGGGGCTCTGCGAAGCCTCCAAACCATCATCAGCCGGTTCGTCTTCCACACACTCCTCCTCCCCCTCATCTGAGTCATCCGAGACATCTGAGCCGGCTGCCGTACCCACAGGCTGGCCCTGAGTCACAACACCTGACTGCTCTTTAGAAGGCCAGATCCTGAAGTTGAAACTCAAATACTTTGGCCAACTAATGAGTAGGAAGGACTCACTGGAGAAGAGCCTAATGCTGGGAAAGGTTGAGGGCAAGAGAAGAAGGGGACAACAGAGAATGAGGTGGCTGGATGGAGTCACTGAAGCAGGAGGCGTGAGCTTAAATGGATTTCAGAAGATGGTAGAGGACAGGAAGGCCTGGAGGAATGTTGTCCATAGGGTCGCGATGGGTCGGACATGAGTTCGCAACTAACAACAACAACAACATTAACTCATCCCACACCCATGTTTGTAAAGATGCATTGGAAAATTAAAGGACATTAAATGAATGAACCTTTATTGTCAAAGTATAACGTATACATTGAGATTATCAGGTCACCTTTTTAGTTAAAGAATAACTCAACCAAACCTTATATATAATTACATGGGTAGGATATAATCTATTTGACTTCATCTTAGACTGTGGTTTCTGTGTTTGGAAGATTTGCAACTGGCTCTCAGTGACACTCAATCTTGGGCCATGCTGACACACAACCTTGAACATACAATAAGCCACCACCCCTCCCATTCCCCAAGCTCTCTTGAGTGCTGAATGTGTGCTTCAAAAAAATGTTTGTCATCAAAAAGCTTGGAGCTTTTTCTTATAAAAGTAAACTGTTCCAATGCACTTGTGGGTTTTTAATTGAAAAAAGGAGGAAATGTGTAAATATACATGCATTTGTTGCAGATGGCATTTGTTTTTTTCTGAATTCCACCTCAATTAGAGTTCTAATTGGTACACTCATATGCTGTGGTTAATTTCTGAAGGCGGACATGAATATCTGCCTAAATGGAAGTCTTAGTCCCTTATTGCAAATGATTGGAAATGAGGCTTATTCACTGATTATAAGTACTTATGTCTGCTCAGAGATAAAATTTCCTTAAAATATGATCAATATGTGTTCTAAGACATAAGTTATGAATTTAAAAATAGGTTTGAAGGCTGAGCTATGTCCTGTACACTTCTCATAACCTTTTCTGCGCAAAACAGAAGACAGTACCAGCGTCTTCTGAAAATCTAGCTCACATTTGATCCTGATTTAGTTGTGCAGATATGTACCCTGTCACTGCTAAAAGCACTTAACCAAGGAATCACACAACACACTGATCACTAAACTTGAGTTGGCAAAACACAATTGTTATGTGATCACATAACATACTCTGTCCAAACAAGTAAACAATATTACAGATCAACATGATGGCTTAATTCATGTAACAAACTAAGACAATGGCTGAGTTCCTACAACAGGCCAAACCACACTAGAAAAGCATATTATGTAAAACCAAAAAAACCAAAAATAATAAATAATCCATCCAAACCAATTCTTCATTATCCATACCTCTTGAACATTAAAGGAGATGATGGCGGATGATGCTTTTTCTGTTTCAGGTTACTTTTATAAGGGAACCGGTAGATTGCAACAGAGCTGTAGGATGGAACCGGAGCAAAATCTGATTTTCAAAACATGCCTGATGTTTTGAGGATAATGTTCTTTCTTTGCCTGGATTGAGAGGTTCTTTCCCTATTTGTATGTTGCTATGGCACCAAAAAGGGACGCGGTGGCTCAGTGGGTTAGGACGCTGAGCTTGTCGATCAGAAGGTCGGCAGTTTGGCAGGTCAAATCCCGAGTGCCGTGTAGCAGAGTGAGTGCCTGTTACTCATCCCAGCTTCTGCCAACCTAGCAGTTTGAAAGCACGTAAAAATGCAAGTAGAAAAACAGGGACCACTACGGTGGGAAGGTAACAGCGTTCCGTGTGCCTTTGGCGTCTAGTCATGCTGGCCACATGACCACGGAGACATCCTCGGACAAGCGCTGGCTCTTCGGCTTTGAAACGGAGATGAGCACCGGCCCCTAGAGTTGGAAACGACTAGCACGCATGTGCGGGGGAACCTTTACCTTTACCTTTTTTTATGGCACCAAAATGCTCCAGCCACTTTTTTTTGGCTGTGTTTCCATAACAGTGCCTTCATTTGGGTTCTAGTCCATAAGTGAGAGAAGCTTAATTCATTGCAGTATGCTTTCCCCCATGTCTTGACATTGCCTAAGGCCAGCCTCACAATGTGTAAAATCAGTTTTATCCCGTGTTTCCTTGCAAGGAAATCAGATGGTTTTAGTGACTTGAAAACAAAATGCAGGAGAGAGATTACCAGTGGGAAAAGGAAATTTTATGCTGGTAATTTTCTGTTGTGTCAAGGATGGACGGAGAGACCTTTAACTTGGCAATGTGGAAAAGGCCTCTTGAGTCAGGAAAAATGCTGGCAAAACATCTTGCAAATTACGTAGTATGAGAAAAGTTTAATAATTTGTTACACTGTTAATAGTAGATGATGGGAATACATTATCCCCATCCCATTCTTTCACAAGGGGAAGCTGATTTTTTTTATTATTTGTTTCTGGCCTGAACCACCCAAATCAACTCTAAATTTTAACTGAAAAAGAAGAAGAAATGAAAGGTTGCATTGGCAACAAAAACTAAAGTGTTGGAAGATTAAAAAAGATTGCAGCTCTGTACTGGGGCTCTTCCTTTCTCTTTATTTATTATTACTTTGAATAGTTGAATAGTTTTGCTTTTTCAAAGTTCCTTAGGGAAATTTTGCTTTAGGCTTTCTCTTTGTAGAAGAATGATTTTCCTGCTGTGAAAATGTCTTCCCTTTTGTGTTAAGGCTATTCTTGATTGTTTTCCTAAACTAGCTTTTTGAGGTTGGATATTTGGGTCATGAAGAATTTGGCAGTAATTCACTTTTCTTCCTAGTTGTGAAAGTTTTTCCCCGTGTTATGAATATATTTATATATAGAGAGAAAGAGAATGAGAGAGAGATTATTGCACTCTTGTTCACTTCTTGATGAGATTCAGGTTGCATGATTTAACTTTTATTTTTTTTCCTTCAACTGCATTTGGATTACTTTTCTACCAGGACATTCCTGAAGTCTGTACTTTGGACTTTCAATTAGAGTTTCAACTTTTCACTAGAGCCTACAGGAGTTTGTTGCTTGAATCTCAGCTGTGGACCAGGTAATTAAAATTCTCTCTCTCTCTCTCTCTCTCTCTCTCTCTCTCTCTCTCTCTCTCTCTCTCTCTCTCTCTCTCTCTCTCTCTCTCTCTCTCTCTCTCTCTCTCCCATTCTCTGTGCCAAATGTCTGGAAAATCTAGAATTGTATTTATTTAGCCAAAGTGAAGGAAGCTTAGGTGAATTCAATTAAGATTCAATAAAGTGGGACCAGGGAGCAACAAACAAGAAAAACTATTGCTTAAAACCAACCCTTGATGCTTCATGGTTGCTAGAGCAGGAGCTAGGACAGTTTTACAGGACTTTTCAGCCTGATAGACATTTTTAGCTGAAGCCCGCATAGTACTTCCTACACTGGAAGTATGGTATTAGCGGGATTAGCTTTATGAGCCAAGCTGGCATGCCTGAGAGGAACAATGCAAAATCTGTCATTGAAAAGGATCAGTTTTGGACCTAGAAGATCCAAACATGGTTTTATCATTTATTTAGATGTGTATTGCTGATGGGAACCACCCAATTGTTGATAGCCTAGTGACACTGAGTTTTCTGTGAGCAGATCTGGAGGATCAGAGCACACTCCCTACGGCTGGTGTGAAAGACTGTTGCCCTAGACAATCCCAGTAAGTAAACTAGAATTAAAATTGTTCTGTCCAACAGCAAATCAATTATTATCACTAGTTTTTCTAATCAGTTAATGGTTACTGTACCTTATTTACATTAACGCCTTAATTCAGCTTCTTTTCACCTTGCTTTTTCCAGTAGAGCCTAGGAAACTTTAAATTAAACTTTGCATGTTGTAAGTACTCCATCTTGTGGTTTCATCACCCCATTTTCCTTTGTCCTTTTTATGTAATAATACTTTACATTTTCCCTAAAACATTTGTTTACGCATCATATTTATTCTGTCCTTTGATATGCCTTAAAAAATTCTACTTTTTGGCTCCTAACGTCAAATGAAATATTCAAAATGATTGCTTTCTGTCCATATCTAGTTAGAACTGCAGTTTCATTGGGATAAAGAAACTAACATCCACTTCCTAAATCTGTTTGATACGACCATCTAGATTCTAGGTGGCAGTGCCTAATCAATTTGGCTTGATCCTGAAAAGCTAAACAAGGTTGAAATGCATTTATTGTTTAGATGGGAGACAACCAAGAAATTTGTGGGCTGAAGAGTGGTTTGGAATGAAAGCAGAGTCAAGCCTGAATCAAGGTGGAAACGTTTTACTAGCAATGTATGTTCAGCCTTGTATAGTTTCCCACAGGGATATAGCTAATATCCCAGTTCTGGGTATGTCATATGCTGCTCCATCTGGAAGCTGAGGAGATTAATGTCCTGCTCCTTTTGTACAATTCTCTTCTTTTCATACACCTTGCCTTGTTCTTTTCATCCCTCTCTAGAGCCCTCAGAAAAATCACATGGGTATTATATATATTTTAAATATATATTTTATTATTTTATTTATTTATTTATTTATTTATTTAAATATATATTTTATTTCTCAAAAAGGCAAGGAATGTTTTGTAATGGTATGCGGGAGTGACCTTTGAAAGCAGGGAGAAGAGCCACGGCTGGGGAGACAGCAGGATAAGAGGCAGTTTAGCCCACAGAAGGAATGTGGGGATGGTAAACCTCTCCAAAGGGAACCTCCCTAGTTTTTTGGGCTGTATAGGCAATAGGAGAGAAATGTACTTTCAGACTCACAAAATTCTGATAATGTAACCTTATAATAAAGAGTTCGGTTGTGTTGATCTTACACAGCCATCCAAAGGTTTCTGGAGAGATGCACTTAATCTCTCCAGCTGTCAATTCACACAGTTGTGCAGATCCCTGAAAAACTGTGACTATGTTATCCAACCAAAGCATAAGCCTATCTGCTATTCTTCTACTATTCACCTTGGCTTACCTGTCTAACCTCTTTTCATTTCCCTTGTCTGAGAACATCAGGGCCATCCAGGGCCAGCAAATTTCCTTAAAAGAAGAAGCATGATCAACTCACGACTCATTGCCTATGTATGGTCCCTAAACTCAGCTTTGCAACCTCCCGGAGTACATTGCCAAAATTCAATAACAAAACAAGGGGTGGGGGTGGTTTGCAACACAATTAGGTTTTCTTTAAACTGAACCTCCTCAATTATATAAGGAGTTTAATTATCAACCTTGTTTAGCATCTATCCAATCAAAATGGCTGTTAAAATTGAATCCATCCATCATGTGAACTGCTCTTAAACTGTAAATAATAAAAACTAGGGGGTAAAAAAGCTCCAAGCACCATTCAGCAGCTACACCCAATGCCTTGTAGCCCTACAAGTTCTGTCACAGGAAGAGTCACTGGGTAGAAGGGCCAATGAGATATGGCTGTTGGAAGCTGCACTGTGAGCTTCCTAGCAGGGAGACCCAACTACCTCACCTGCCTTGCTGGCTAGAAGCCAATGTGTACCTACCTTCCCCTCTAAGGACACGCATGCAATCATTCCCATTATTTCAGGATTCTGACTGAAGTGGTTATAGCAACCCCCACCACTTCCTTCTTAAGCATGTGCCTCATTTCATTCCATGGGTGGCATTTAAAAATCATACAAGCATGTAATTAGATGAATTCATTATTGTGACTTAATCATATGTGCCCCTCATATACTGATACAAACAAGGAGCTCCACCCATTTCTACCACAACAAACCCTTTAGCTTAATGTTTTCTAGGTGTAGCAGCGCCACCAGACACTCCTGGGGACTGAGTCAGATTCTTGTGCCCTCGGAACGTTTCCTATGAAGTTTTAGAACGGGTTTCCTTTGAGATGACCCAGGCTGCTACTCTTTAGGATCCCAAATTGACCTAGATAAAAGAAATGGTACCTTACTATCTACAGCATCCAAGGATTTTATTGAACAGGCACACGTGGAAATCACCGGAAAGGCCCGGCTCAAGTGTCAAGCATGCTGCTTCTCTACATAGCAATGCAATGTAAGAGTAAGCTATCTTTAAGACAGCCTTTCCCAACCTTTACATTTGGGATGATGGGAGTTGTAATCCAACACTTCTCAATAGCACTAGTTTGGAGAAGCAGCATTAGTCCAATAACTGTCCCTGTATCTTTCCTAGCACTAGAGGAACCTACTGGCTTGGAAGAAATCAAAATGCTCAAAGAGAAAACCACCAAGATCCAAAACATGGATGAGTACATTGCTGGGGTCCAATTACCTGACATTGTACGTAGCTGGAAGGCTGTGGGAAGACTCTGGCTTGTTCAGTTCATTCCCTTCTCAGTCTTGCCATATCCTCCTCTGCAATGTTCTGAGCTGGATCTCCAGAATGGCGTGAGCGATTTTATTTTCCATCCCTGCAGGGCCGGGGGGCTAGTGGTAGACGCATATCAAGAGAGGTTTCCATTCCCTCCAATGAGCAGCAAGGCAGGGAGGAGAGTGAATGAGATAAAGGCTTGGTTGGATGAAAGCAGCACATGCTGGAATCATCTGCTGCTCATGTCCATGCAGCCAACACCCATCGATTAATGAGCCCAATGAGCAGGTGACCAGGGGCAGCAGTCCTGGGACCACCTCCTGGGCTGAAATAATATTGCTAAAGCCAGAGGGCAAAAAGCTTCCTCTGAGTACAGTGAGCATGACAGCTCTAATTGTTGTTAGCATTTCTCATAGAAAGAGAAACAGAAGCCATGATGGAAGAGTCCAAGTCTGTTGCTAGTGTCAAGTGAGCAGGGAGCTGCTGGTCAGCTCCTGAGTACCTTTCCATGTTGTATCAAAGAGGAGGGTTTTGCAAATGCAGTTTTTTTCCTGATCCCTGGCAGTTTAATAACAGGATGGAATACTTTTGCACATTTTCTTTTCTACACAGGACATTATTACAGGTCTCTCCCCAACCAAACTTTCTTTGCATCCTATTGTCCCAGCTGCCAGGTGGTTAAGGCCACTCTTTTTTCCAGGGATGTTTTATCTAGAAAATCTGTGGAGTAGGGAATTCAGAGTAATGGTAATTTTGGCTGCCTGGGGTATTTACTGACCACGGTGGGCACCTAATACTCCAAAGATTCATCAGAAAACATCATCAACTCTATGCAATTAAATCCTTTATTTTTAGATGACTAGAATCAGAGAGAGAAATAAGCCAGGGCAAGATGCATAAGACTGCCATACAAATGTTATGCTCTCTGGTTCAAATTCACAGACTTGCAAGCTTCATTAATTCAAGGGAAAATTTAAGAAGGCACTACAACTAGATAGATGATAGATAGATAGATAGATAGATAGATAGATAGATAGATAGATAGATAGATAGATAGATAGATAGAGAGATAGAGAGATAGAGAGATAGAGAGATAGAGAGATAGATAGAGAGATAGAGAGATAGATATATATATTGATCACTGATTTAGGGATTTATTGATTAAAAAGTTTTTTTATGGGAAGAAAGGAATTGTGATATGCAGTATGGGAGGGTAGAGATGGTAACTGCTACATTTATAACTGCTGCAAAGAAGATTGGAAGTCACTTCTTTAGATCTTTCTTTTTCTTCCCTTTTTGTTATTTACTTTTTTTAACCTATTAATTTTTTTTAATTTCTTCCTCTATGTTTCTGTAGTTTTTAAAAAATCTTTTATTAAAAATTATTTATTAAAAACTTAATTCAGAAGAGGACAAGGCCTTTGGCTACATCTTTCAATGTACAATTGACCTAGGAAGCTGGCTTTGCAATGATTGAGTTTCTACATTTTGTTAAATTGGTTTATTCAATCCTAGTTTGATGAGTAACCACAGCCAAAACCATTCACATCATGGTTTAGTACAATTTTAAAATCCAGCCATGATGTTGGCAGATATCTCATAAGAGAATGCTAAATAGTTCAAAGATAATGCATACATTGCCATTTCTCTGGAATCATGCTTTTCCTGGGTCCATAAACATTTTTTATTCTTGTCCTCTATTATCTCCTCAAATACACAGGTTTTAATTCAAAGCTCAGTTCCCTGGAGTAGGACTTTCCTAGTCTGCACATATTTTTACTTAGATTTATGAAATGTACTTGGCTTTCATATTCCACATCTGGAAAAGGATGCAAAAGTAGTCTAACCTGATGCAAAATGGCAATTATGAGAGAAACAATTACCAGCCAAACTCTGAGGATGATTGACAGATCCAGCTGCCAACAGGGGACCTTGTTCCTCCCACACTATTGGTACCTGGGCAAGGGCAAGGGTATGGATTGGATCGCAAGGGAGATGGCAAGTGAATGGTCAATATGGACCATAGTAACAGGCTCACGCACTGAGGCCATCCTGGCCAAGGCACCTGCAAAATCTGGGTTAGATTTGGGGTGAGCCCCAGGCATGTATAATATCAGGATGGATTAATAATAATCAAGCCCACTGAAAAGGAAAAGTGGGCTAAATACAGGGGCAGCTGTCTGGTCTTCCTTCCCCTCCTCCTGTTTAGCCTTCAGGCTCCTGGACGTGGCCCTCCTTTTCTCACCATCCATCTTCTCCTGCCAAGCTAGTGACAGTTGCGCCTGGTCCTTTCTCACACCTGCTCATCTCACTGCTCAATACCTGCCTAGCAGTTATATTAGAGCTGCCATGGGTGGTGACAGAGGGAGATAAATGGGCAGCCAAGAAGAGGAGAGAGAGAGAGAGAGAAATCAGGGACTAGGGTGAAGAGCTGGTGCTTTTAGAAGGGGGGGGGAATCTCTTGCCAGAAAGGAGAAGAGTTTGGGGAAGTCACTGGTTTGAAAACAGGCCTCTGCTGAGGCATTTTGGAAGCAGCCAAGAACAGCAAAGACATTTTCCATTCCCCAAAAGGCATAAATGGGCTTTATGCACCACTGTTCCAAAGCGTCAGCAGAAAGAAGGAAATTTCCTCCAGGTTCATGTCACACCATGTTTCTCAACCTTAGCAGCCTGAAGATATATGGAGCAATTTTTCAGTCAGGAATGGAGGGCAGGATTGCTCATTCTATCCCTTTGTACCATGGGATAGCAGTAATATTGCAGAGGTCCCAACTTTTTTTTGAGCCCATGGTATACAGGAAATTTAGAAGACATGTTAACAGCACTCTCACAAAATGGTGGCTACATTTCACTGCTTAAGTGTAACAACCCCAGTTTCCAGAAGCTTCCCCCATCCCACTTTGCCATCCCAGGATGTTCTTCACATAGCAGTCTCTTTTCTGGACAGTTGGGCAAATTTTGAAACAATGAAGCCCACCATTGTTTTGATTTTCTACGACTGCCTCTGGAATACACGGAGTCCAAAGGTACTGTGTAGTGGAGTAAACACTGTTTATTGTAGTATTTTAACTTCCCATCTGCTCTACTAAGTGACAACACCTGACTGATCTAGGCAAATCTAGAAAAGGCTAAGCAAGGTTCTTATAGTTGGTGCTTGGAAGGAAGGAAATATCAGGTCTAAGCACCTGACCCCAAAAATGGATAAACATCCTGCATGAAGGCCATTGCAAATTCCTTATGTAGTATTTGCCAAGAAAATTGTGTGATGTTGTTCATAAAGTCATTAGGGTTTAGGCTTGACTCAAAATTAAAAAGAAGCAGGAACACTATTTCTATGCCTCTCATTACACAGCTCTTAACTGAGGTTTCAAATATCTTACATTTAAACAGTTGCCATTGGGAATTCTTTAACCTGAAAGCTGTAATCTACATAAAATATAAAGTAAGGAATTTTCTTATTAAGTGTGTCATTCAGCCAATAGCTCCTCTTTGTTCTAAAGTTTATAGTTGCCCTTGAATTTGGAAACACTTTTCTGTTTCTTGTTATTTTTTATTGTGCTTGTATAACCAGTACTTTCATGATTTTTTTGTTCTCAGATTTAGCCCAGCAAGCTTGGAAGTGTAATGGCTGGTATTAAGGACAATATCCTTCTCAATGATAATGATTACACTTCACCTGAGTAGTAAAGCATAATTTTAAGTAAGGCATAAAAGTCAATAAAGATCCAGTTTGGTATAATAGTTAAAATCATTTGGGAGAACTTGGGAGAGACCCTCCCTTTCTTAGTCCTGGGAGCCATTTCTGAATGTTGCCAGGAAAAATGCAGGGATTAAAGTAGATCTAAAAATGAGGGGAAGAGGAAGATGCTACACTGGATATACAAATGAAACCAGCTGATGTTTTACCAAATCAAAAGAGTGACTGGGATAACTTTGTTACACTGGATTTTCAAAAGAGATCCGCTAAAGTTGTGAAAAAAATTTTAAGAGGGGATGAAGAAAAAAAAGGAGAAGAAATCATGTTCCAGGACTTTGAGGGGATTAAGGTTTAACATATTTTTATGTTAAAAATGAGAGAGAATGAATATAAAAAGAACAGGATTGTTAAAATTAAAAGGAAGAAATATAAAGTTGGTTTATTTGATCAATTGTTATATCTGGTAATTCTTAATGGACTTTTGCTGACCAGGACAGAACAACAAGGCTTTAAAGATTTGCTTATAGATTTGAGACATGGGAAGAAGAGGTCATTTGTTGTATTTTAAGAGAAAGTGATGTTACTAACTGTTAAGTCGTGGGCTCTGGTGAGCAGGAATGATGACACAAGACTGAGTACAGGGAAACTCATTCTTTTATTCTTGCTGGAACTGTACTGAAGCTTGGGCCGCAACCAGCCACAATATATAGCCTAGCCCCATAACAGATATTTATATCTGTTATGAAGGGGGAAGTCTTGTCTTTTCTGCACTATTTTTCTTTGTATTCTTTTTTTTACTTTGTATTAGTTCTTATATTTGTAATTGCAATGCTCAATAAGATTTCTCCCTGCCTCCCCCCTCCCTCTCTCTCCCTCTGCATACATATACATACACACACACAAAAACCTGCAAAGTCTAGTTCAACAGTCTCCAGAAGTCAAGGCTGACTTGGAGACACACATATACATACTTATCAACCAAGCTGCTTTAGTAGAATTCCTAGACATGATAAGAGTCTTGCAGATCTCATCTCTGTTTTTCTGCCAGGATTAGGCAAGCAGACCAGAATTTCAAGTTGGGTAAATTCTCACACTGTAACATTCATAAGCATCACTACTGTTTTTAGCAGAAAAAGGATCAGGAAGAATCTTTAGAGGTAGAGTAGTAGCATGGGTTGCTAGCTACTTTTATAGGACAGGGTAAATGCTGGCTATTCTGTCTGCTAACTCTTTATCAGATTTCCACAGACAACAACCCCTTCACTCTATCAGACATTGCACAGTGCTAAATACTATCCCTGAGTCCCTTTAATCTTCTCTGACATTCTGGAAAATGTTGTAGTTGAACCTTTTTTTCTGGTTGGTTATTAACCTCCACTCATTAAGGACTGCAAAGTTCATTTTGTTAATGTCAACTCAGTGCATATTTGAAATGCCAAATTCTTGAGGATTAAATTGCAAGGGATATCCTGCTTTTAGAACACACGTACTTTTCCCCTAATATATCTCACATTAAGCAGTGCATGGCTTTTTCCTCAAGAAATTGTCATCCCCAAAGCACCATCTTCTGCCTCTCTCCTACTTTCTTTCAAGCAAATGGGAAATTGGCAATTTCAGTATATGTACTAATAACCCAGGATGATTGGAATTTTTTAAAATCTATTCTGAATATGGAATCAGGTGATCTTGAAGAGGGCAATCTCCCGCATTCTCTTTAAATAGCTTCTCTGTTTATAACTCATGCAGCAGACAAGTCGAATATTGGGGATGTGCCCCATAATACAGTCTGGGAAATGAACCTAGAAGAAAATTATCTCACCACAGATTTTGCAGAAGAACTAATAACATCCGCATCATGGGTAGATGTGATTTTTTTTTAAGATGTGGTTACAAACTGCTGATGTTTTACTTCACAGACTCTAAATTTCATTAGTGATATTCTTCACATCTGTGGACTTTATACAGGCAATCCTTAACTTACCACTGTTGCTTAACAACCATTTGAAGTTATAATAAACTCATTAAAAGTTATTTGCAACCTACTCTCACAGTTATGATTGCTGCACCACTCCTGGGATCACATGATTGCATTTCAGATGCTTGTGGCAACCACCTTGTATTTATAACTGGTTGCAATCTCCTGCAGCCTGTGGCACACAGAGGCCGAAAGGTGCTTTCACACATGCTCAGAATCCTCATATGGATTCCCATATGATAGTGGGTGAAGTTGTAGACCGACTGTATTTGGAGCAGGGGTGTCTATGTATGTGTGTGGGTGAGACATGTGCCTCATAATATAATTGTACAAATGATTTGTTTACACAATGGTATCAACATATGAGACATATCTCTTAAGACTTGCCTTATTGATGAGACTGGCAGCATATACATTTAATATAAATAAATGAATAATAAATAAAAAATAAATAAGTAAATATTTATAAGTAAATAAGTAAATTGTACAGATAGTCCTCAACTTACAAGAGTTCATTTAGTGACTGTCCGAAGTTACAATGGCACTGAAAATAGTGACTTACGAACCTTTTTTTACACTAAACGGCAACTGCTGCATTCCCCCTGGTCACATGATCAAAATCTGGATGCTTGGCAACTGACTCAAATTTATGACAGTCGCAGGGTCATGTGATCTCCTTTTGCAACTTTGTGACAAGCAAAGTCAATGGGGAAACCAGATTCACTTAACAACTGCGTTGTTAACAACTGCAGTAATTCACTTAACAACTGTGGCAAGAAAGGTGTAAAGAGTCACTTAGCAACTGTCTTGCTTAACAACAGAAATTTTGCGCTTAATTGTGGTTGTAAGTCAAGGACTAACTGTATTGAATGCTGAAGTTCTAGTGATCCATGGAGTCTCCACTCTTATATTAAAACATTGCAGAACTGTGTGGTACATAGTAAAATTAAAGGCAAGATTAGGGGCTTGGCTCGATGGGTTGCAGAAGGGAACACTCCAGTATTGCTGAAGGGCTGTTGATAATCCCATGTGGTCTTCTTTCTCACAACAGAGTCTGAAACTCCATCATGTCACTCCCACAATACCTTCCTCCCTTGAGACGCGTAGCAATATGCGGAGGAACTCATGGGAATGAAATGTCAGGTGTTTACCTAGTCAAGCACTGGGTACAGGATCCATCCGAGTTGCAGCGCAGCACCTTTCAGGTCACACCTTTTGTGGGCAACCCGCGTGCAGTCGAGCAGTGCGTGCGCTACATTGGCAGGGATCTCAATCGTACGTTCGCTGCAGCTTTTCTAGAGTAAGTATTACGCTTTGCTCCAATTTCTAGAACAGGGGTCTTCAAACTCAGCCCTTTTATGACTTGTGGACTTCAACTCCCAGAATTCCTCAGCCAGCACTCTGGGAGTTGAAGTCCACAAGTCATAAAACAGCCAAGTTTGAAGACCTCTGCTCTAGAAGTCTGTAGGGAACACAAAGACCATCCTTCTCAGGACTATTGGGAAGGGCAACACAATGAAGCTCACATTTTTTGTGTCAGGTTTGAAGATGCTTAGGTGTCTAAGCCCTCACTTAAGGTTTGTTGCCATAAGACTTTAAACTTACTTTCCTCAGTCTGGGGCCCTTCAAAACTGCTAGCATATCTCCATCTTCAATCAATTCCAGCCCAAGTGGCTTTAACCATGCTGGCTAGAACAGTAGAAGTTGAAGCCCAATGTATCCTCATAATACCAGATTAGAAGAGGCATCTTCTCCCGATCAGATTTAACAGACTACCATTATTTTGAGCATCTCTTTGTCAGTACCAAGGCTTCAGATTCAGACCTTTATGAGATTCAACGTGCTCAGGAAATCAACCAGATGTTCGGACCCAAAGGCTCATTTCAAGCCTATGACTTTATGTTAGATCTACACAACACTACAGCCAACATGGGTTCCTGCCTCTTACTGAAGTCTGAATTTAGCCTGTTATCCATACACATGTGTAACTACATCCAGGTGAGGTCATGTTTCTGAAATTTCCTAAGAATCTATTTTTTTCCTGTTTTCAAGAAAAGAAAACTCGGATTTCTTTTAAAAAAGCTATCTTTTTTTCCTGCCTTCACAGAAACACTGCAGAGTGAGACACTGTCCCATCTTACTCTGTCAACCATCTGGAGAGGAGGCTACTTTCATGATGTCAGTGGCTAAACATGGACTAGGTAAGGAATAGTTCTCAGCCTGGTGATCCTTCCTAGAATACAGAATGACTGGAAAAGATGCATACGGCTCATGAATTTCAGTTGTAACATCCCCAAAGATCCTACTATCTCTTTAGATAGTGCAATGTAATCTTTTGACACAACAAATGTCTCAAATCAACTCTGGCTTAACCACATGGGTCTTTTCTGACATGGTCTTCTTGACCCCATTTCTATTTTGACATCTTTGTAGCAATAATAAAGTAACAGTATCAAAGGGCTGCTTTCTATAGTGAGAGATTTAAAAAATATTCTATTAAAATTATCCAATTGGTGCTTTTTTTGTTGAAAGAGCCTGAGATAGCTCAAATAAATTAAGCAAGATAGGTTTGGAATGATGTTTTATAAATACATAACTAAAAACTAATGAAGATGAAAAATCACATCTCTCTCACCTTTTTTCCAAAGTCTACTTTATTCAAATCTTGTTTTTCTCTGGCAACTTTTCTTCTAGCATAATTTAATTGGGTTTCTCTTGAATGCATATTAAGTCAGCTGTTAATAAGATAGGTGGCTTTCCCCCATTCTTTACCCATACATTATAACTACATTATGAAACAGGCTGAGAGACAATGGCCATTCCTACATTAGTAAATGTCTATGGAGATTCTCAATCATCCAGGTCACAATTGTCCCAAAGATGTTTTTTTCCAAAAGGCAACTGGACTTTCTTGAAAAAGTCCAGTTGCCTTTTGGAAAAATCACATTTAGGCCCTACATTAGTAGTTTGTAGTGTTTTCAAAAGCCTCATAGGTATTCTCCAAGCAAAAAGTGGGAGATATTCCAGTCCTTGCTTTGCCACTTGTGATCAATGTAGTAGTAGGAGGAAAGGCGTATGTAAGGTAAACAAAGACATTCCAACATAATTTCTAATGATATATTCTACCACCACCCTCTTTCTTCCTATAATCCCTGCAGGATTAGAGTTGGGCCCACAACCCCAGGGAGTGGCACGAGCTGACCAGCTTGCTAAGATGAGATCGATTGTGGTCTGTGCTTTGGACTTCATTGAGCTTTTTAACAAAGGTGACCTATTTTGATTCTTGAACTGAGAAGCTCCATAAACATGAGTGAGACCCATTTTGGAGATGTGAGTGTCACAGTTTTACTGTTAAAATGATGAAAGCTATGCAACAAGCTCTCCCTTTGTCAAAATAAGAGTGAAAGAAAAACTAATGCAGAGCTACCAACCAACCGTTCATGCATTTTTCCGTAATACGACTGGAAATATAATCCTTTTTCCCTCGTGTGTCACACTCTAGTGACCTGTCATGAGATTTACGCTGATCAGGCTCTGTACCTAGCATGAATTTTAAAATAAAGCCTAGACCTAACAGTATATTCAGATGCAGAAGCTGACAAACATCTGAATTTTTGATCATCAATTGCCCAGAGTGGTGGGGAAGGAGTTTGTCCATCCTCCTGCCTCACAGACTCCTGAGAATAAACTTTCTGCAATTTGTCTGCTTCTTTTTGTTAGGCACCTTGTTCCCAGCCTTTGAAATTGAGGCATACAGACCTATTGAACGGGAGGACTTCCCCCGTTATCCCAATGGGGAGATTTCTGCTGTAATACATCCAAATCTACAGGTGGGGAAAAGAAGGAAAGAAGAGAGGGCGTATGTTTGTGTATGTGTATGTGCGAGAGTGAGTGCATGTGAGTGCTTGTGTGCACGTGCAGTTTGCAGCTTTCTGGCTGCTCTTTGCAACATAATAGAACATTGACTGCCTAAAACTTTGGACATCTGTCCATGAGTATCTTGCACCAGTATGATCCCCCTTTGGACGTGTGCAATCACACCCTGTCAGGTAGCTTTGACATCTGTCTTTATTTTCCCCGGGCACCTCTGCATTTTATTTGAAATTAGAGCAATCTGACCTTTTTTCCCAGTTTGCAACACTGCATTATCGTGGCTGGTCTATTTGAGAAGGGATTTTTTTTATCTATCCCTCCCTCTAGATTCTTTCTCTTTTCTTCATACATTCCTTACATCTTCAGAAGCTTTTTAATGCAATAAAAATGAATGTGATTTTTTTCTTTCAATAGCAATAAAATCCACTACAGAACAGAAATCGAAATCAAAACCTCCACAGCTGTGTGTAAAATTGAGAGCCGTAGGAGCAGGGATCCACCAGCAAATGCCTGTGTTTTCTTTGTATGTGGAATGGGGTTGTGGGGATGTTTATAAAATCAGAATGTCGAGGAGTAGGCAGGGCAGGTATGGGGAAACCCTCTTCTCGGCAGTTCTCCTTGGGTAGTGCGAGAGCATTCTTTTGCTTCTGCGTGATCTCAGGGTTTCAGGGCCAGGAGAAATGAGAAGGATTGCTGTTCAGCTTCAATAATTACCTTCCCCTGTGAGGGATTGGGGAGTGGAAACATTGTGCTGGGGAACTGGAGTTTAATAAGCATGCGAAACCGTGAGCTTTGCTAAGTGTGCCGTAGCATTGCAAGACTGAGGGAAATTTCTCTTTGTCAGAATGTCCTTTTCCCAACCTTGGGTTTTCTGATCACCAAGTTGTCTACTTAAATAGGATAGAAAGTGTAGGATAATAATACATCAGACTCCAAGGAAGTCTGCAATTAATCATCCAACAGTGACAATGCTCATTACAACAGTTTCATCTCTTGCAAGGGCTGTTTCCAGCTCATCAGAGGCTACTACACAAGGGGAATAGAAAGGCTTGCTTGTGAAAACCTTCCAGCTATTTTGTTCTTGGTATCAAATCAAATAATCAAATCAAATAATCTCCCTTAGGATAAAGATTTCCAGCCCCTGAAGCCTGGGGACCCAGTTTTCCAGAATTTTGATGGAGAGGATATTCTGCATAATGGTGACGACACCTTCTTCCCAGTCTTCATCAATGAAGCAGCCTACTATGAGAAGAAAATAGCCTTTTGGAAGACAAAAAAGGAAACATATACACAACCGGCACTACAGAAGACATTTTAAATACGATGAGTTGGTTAATAATCGAAGGCAGTTGAAATCTCTGTGTTGTACACATTATAATAATCAGTGATACTGGAGAAAATTTACATGGTCACTAAGAATTGGCACCAAATTGATGATACATAATGAAAGAAGTTATGCATGGCTTAGTCCATGTAACAAACAAATGATGATAATCACTCCTTAGTTTATTGCTTGATGCAGTTATCTCCCAATGATGTGCCCTTGTGATGGAATGTAGTGAGGAGTCCCAAGAGGGAGGAGTGCATTTTGGAGGAATAAGAGACAATTCTGTATTATATATGTAAACAATAATATACATCAATTAGCAAGTTATTCCGGCTAGGAAAACAGTCTGACAGGAGAACACGCGGGAACTTTGACAGCTGTCAAAGTTCCCCTCACGGCGCAAGCGCAACCACTGACAGCTCGCGGCTGTCAAAACACCGGACCATGCGGAAGCCTGAGCTGTCAAAGTGCAAACGACGCGGATTGGTCCGGATAGACGCGGCGCCAAAATGAACACTCCTGATTGGCCCTCGCTGACAGCTGCCGGCTATAAAAGCCGGACAAGTTATTCTACTGTTCGCTTTGCTCTAAATAAACCTTTTAGTAACTAGCCTGTCGTCCCGAGTGGTCCTTCGGCTACTTCACTGGCGACGAGGATGGGATCGCTCCGGAGCTAAGTCACAGCCAAGGAAGAGAGTTCCTGAGCTGAAGTCACGGCCGAGGAAGAGAGTTCCCGGCAAGAGCTGTCACTGGAAGTTTTAACTTCCTTAGGAGCGACCCAGGACCGGACGACATGGCAAACTTCGGGCGTGTGAGGGAATTCGATACCCGCCATCCCGAGAGATGGCAATCACACCTAGGCCAGGTCGAGGGATTCCTCCTCGTCAGTAAAATCACTGACGACAGAGCAAAAGCCGCCGCCCTACTATACATCAGCGGACCTCCAGTGTATGATGCCGCCGTGGGCCTGTTCAGCCCGGTGCCCATCACAGAGGTCTCCTACGCGGACCTGGTGGACCAGCTGAACAAGTACTATATGCCGGCTCGCTCAGAACTGTACTGGCGGGTCCAATTCGCCCAGAAGAAACAGCGTCCAGACGAGGCCGCCAACGAGTTCATCGCTGGGGTCAGACACGCCGCGTGGAACTGCTGTTTCCCCGACCTGGAGGACCGCATCAGAGACCAGGTGGTGATCGGGTTGAGGGACGAGAGGCTGCAGAAGAAGCTGACATCCAAGCCCGACATGAGCCTGGCAGAGCTGACCAGAGAAATCATGGCCTACGAGCACAACCACAAGAAGAAGCCGACTACCACGACCCCAGAGAGCCCCGCGACCGTCTTCCAAGAAAGCGCCACCCTCAGCGACAGCGAAGAGTCGGTGGATTTCACCGACGGAGAAGCCCTGCAGCGCAGAATGGAACGCAGGCAACCAAGGAGAGGCGACACTTCGGACCGCCGAAGGTCCAGGAACCCCCCTCCGCCACCGCCGCGCTACGAGCAACGGGCCGCCTGCGCCAGCTGCGGGGGCAACCATGCCCGAGGGAGCTGCCGATTTAGAAACGCTAAGTGCCACAATTGCGGGAAGACCGGCCACATCAAACCGGTGTGCCGCAGCAAGGGCCGCGACAACATCAATGATTTGGAGGCAAACTCCCCAGGTAGGCCAGCTACCCAGGCTAGCAGAGAAAAACCGCTAGGGCCCCTGGTAGAAACAATTGACAGGGTAAACAGCCTAAGCTCAAAGGTTAAGATCTGGGTAAGAATTCAGGGGGTGCCCTGCCTCATGGAAGTGGATTCAGGGTCAGCAGTCTCCTTAATTTCGTTAAAAACGTATCAGGAGATCTGTCAACAAGGCAAGGAAAAAATTCCTCTGAGGCAAACCCAGGTCCACCTAGCAGACTTCCAGAAAACCCCCATTCCTCTGGAAGGGAGGGCTAAGGTTGTCGTGCAGTACAAAGGGTTCAAGGGTCCCTTAGAAGTTCTAGTTACGCCAGGAAACCGCACCAACTTGATAGGGTTAAACTGGTTCGGCCCGCTAGGAATCGCCATAACGGGGGTAAATACAATTCAATCACCCAGCCTAGAAGCCGTTTGCAACAAGTATGCAGACGTCTTCGATGGCACGTTAGGGAAATACACCGGTCCCCCCATCTCCTTACAGTTAAACCCAGCAATCCAACCCATAAAGATAAGAGCAAGGAGAGTACCCTTTGCCCTTAAGGAAAAAATAGAAAACGAACATGATCGCCTCATAGGTCTCGGGGTGCTCGAACCAACGGAAGGGGGAAGCTGGGAGACCCCTATAGTTACCCCTATTAAACCTAACGGGGAAGTGAGATTATGTGCGGACTATAAAGCGACCCTGAACCTAGCTCTCAGCCCCCACGCTTACCCGGTGCCAGCGGTAAGGGACGTATTCGCTTCCATCCGCTCTGGCGCCATTTTCGCCAAACTTGATCTCACGCAGGCGTATTTGCAACTGCCTGTCACTAATGACACCGCGGAAGCCCAGACAATTGTCACCCACCGCGGTGCCTTTAAAGTGAAAAGGCTCCAATTCGGCATATCGGCTGCCCCGGGTATTTTTCAGGGTATCATGGAGAAAACCCTGAAAGGAATACCCGGGGTCTGCCCCTATTTCGACGATGTTCTCATCGCCGGAGAAAACGAAGCAAACTTAGCTGACAGGTTGTCAGCTGTGCTAAGCCGGCTCAGAGAAGCCGGCCTCAAACTTAAACGGGAAAAGTGCTCTATTGGAGTCACATCCACAGAATTCCTAGGGTACAAAATAGACGGCCAAGGCATCCACCCCACCACAGAAAAACTAAGGGCTATTCAAACAGCACCAAGCCCAAGGAATAAACAAGAGCTCCAAGCTTTTTTAGGATTATTAAACTTTTACCATGCATTCCTTCCCCATAAAGCCACTATCGCTGAGCCTCTGCATAGGCTCCTGGACAAGGGAACTGTTTGGTCCTGGACCAAAATACATGAGAATAGTTTCCAATCATTAAAAAAGATTATTTGTCACAGCTCAACAATCACCCTTTTCAGAGAAGACACCCCAATATGCATCGCTTGCGATGCCTCTCCCTATGGAATTGGGGCAGTGTTAAGTCATTTATTCAAGGATGGTACACAAAGATCCATAGCCTTTTATTCTCGCACTCTGTCTAAAGCAGAAAGGAATTATGCACAAATAGATAGAGAAGCCCTAGCAATAGTCGCAGGGGTTAAAAAATTTCATGACTACCTTTATGGGAGGCCCTTTACTATATTTACAGATCACAAACCCCTTCTAGGCATATTCACGTGGAATAAAACTACACCACAGATTCTCTCACCGAGAATACTACGGTGGTCCACATTCTTATCGGCCTATTCCTATCAGTTAATACATAAACCGGGGAAGGAATTAGGACACGCAGACTGCCTCAGCAGACTGCCCATTCAAAGCAAGGACTCAGACCCAGCCCCAGCTAGACTGATTCTAGCAATCTCTCAACTTCCAGATTGCCCCCTATCTGCAAACATTATAGCCAACAATTCAGCTAAAGACAAAATACTTAGCAGAATCCTCAAATGGGCCACAACAGGGTGGCCAGCACAAAACCCACACCCCCAATTCCAGCCATATTTTACCAGGAAAAATGAAATATCTACTCATAGGGGATGCCTGCTGTGGGGAAATCGGGTCATAATACCAGAGAAGAACATAAACCAAACATTACACATTTTACATGAAGGACATCCAGGCATTGTCAAGATGAAAGCTATGGCCAGAAGTTATGTCTGGTGGCCTGGCATAGATAAAGAGATAGAAAGATATGTGGGAGGGTGCTACACCTGTCAAGAGACCCGGAACGAGCCACCCCAAGCGCCAATTCACAAATGGGAAACTACGAGGAACCCATGGTCACGTATACATTTAGATTTCGCAGGACCTATCCAGGGGCAAAGTTTCCTAATTGTAGTGGACAGCTATTCGAAATGGCTAGAAGTCACTCCCCTTAGAAAAACAACGTCAGGAGCCACTATACAAGCCTTAAGGAAAATATTCGCCACACATGGCCTTCCAGACACCATAGTTTCAGACAATGGACCTCAATTCACCTCTCGTGAATTTCAGATGTTCGCTATGAAGAATTGTATTAGGCTGGTCACGTCTGCGCCGTTCCACCCATCATCGAACGGGATGGCTGAAATTATGGTGCGGTCCACTAAAGAAGCTTTGAAAAAATTCGCAAAGGGGAACTGGCAGCGGCGTCTCAGCCAGTTCCTTATGTCACAACACGCAACTCCATGCACAACAACGGGCAAATCACCGGCGGAACTGAGATGGGGGAGGAGGCTGATAACGCAGCTCGACAGACTGCATCCTGACACATACCCGGAAGAAAAAGAGCACCCCTACCCAAACCGCACACTCAAACCAGGGCAATTGATATGGGCACGGTCATATACGGATAAAAACAAATGGGTCCAGGGGACAGTACTAAAACAAACGGGACCCATTTCCTACCTAATAGCCACACAAACTCACGGCAACATACGCCGCCATATCGACCAACTCAGACCCAGACACCCACCACACAACTCAGAACACCAACCAAAGGAACTCGATCCACAATCCCCCCCAGAAATACTACCTATACCAAACCAAGAAGAAGAACAGCAAGGAAACGAACTACCAGAACCAGACAATCCCCCACTTCCTCGCCGTTCCAACAGGAACCAAAGAGCCCCCGCCTACCTAAAGGACTACCAGTGGGCAGGTTCCGCCAACCAAGGGGGAGGGAACGCTCCAGGGGAGGGGTAAGGGGTGTATTATATATGTAAACAATAATATACATCAATTAGCAAGTTATTCCGGCTAGGAAAACAGTCTGACAGGAGAACACGCGGGAACTTTGACAGCTGTCAAAGTTCCCCTCACGGCGCAAGCGCAACCACTGACAGCTCGCGGCTGTCAAAACACCGGACCATGCGGAAGCCTGAGCTGTCAAAGTGCAAACGACGCGGATTGGTCCGGATAGACGCGGCGCCAAAATGAACACTCCTGATTGGCCCTCGCTGACAGCTGCCGGCTATAAAAGCCGGACAAGTTATTCTACTGTTCGCTTTGCTCTAAATAAACCTTTTAGTAACTAGCCTGTCGTCCCGAGTGGTCCTTCGGCTACTTCAAATTCAGTCCAGATATTTTGTGTGAGACAAAGAGGGTGAAGACAGCCCCTCCCTAATAGTTCTCAAGAGTACATGGCAGATGCAAATAGTAGTGTGCTTAGTCTGGCAATATTCTGCCAATAGGTGCAGAAACAATAAAAAACTCAGCTTGGAGGAATCACTATGTGTCATTCTTGGTTTTGGGGCCTGACAGTCCTTGAGGTTTTATTTGAGTTTTTTGTGCAAGATTGGTGCTTACTCCACCTCATTTCTAGGATAATCTTTTCATGCACGTGCAGCAAACTTGATAAATTGGATAAGCCAGTGTTCTCTGGCAAAAATATTGTCTCTCAGATCTAAATCACCTAGGCCAGGGATTCCAAACTCTTCAGCTGCATAACCTTTTCATGCCATTTCAGTTTATTCATTGACCCCCAAATATTTATTATACAAAACTAATACATATTATTTTAGTAATAGTATTGTATAGTGGGTTCTCGACCGCATGGCAATACGCTGGACAAAGGGTTCAGCATGGCAGCTCTTTATTAGTGGAAGTACTGAACAGAACAATAGGGGCTACCTGTACCCCCTTATATACCTGGCTAGGTACACAGGTAGCCAATCCCTTTATGAGATTTTCCCGCCGGGCGCTTATCAGCCAATCCTGTCATGGTACAGCGCCACCTGATGGTAACAGCGAGCCGTTGCTTGTATTTTATTTATCCCCATACATAACACCCCTTCCCCCATAAAAAAAATAAACAATTTCTAATTTTATAATACATGCTTCCTGGTGCTGAATAGACACATTGTGACCTTCTTTATGACCTTACATAGTCCTCCAAATAGGCAGGTGGCCTATGAGCCCTGGATGACCTTCTCAGGGTTTGCTCACTCGTCATAAGTTGCGTCCTGGCTCTGTGCCCCTTCGACCGCATTGTCCTGATGAGCCAGGGCTTGATGTTCTGGTTGTTGTTCAGTCCTGCCAAAACTTCCTGGTATTAGTTCAGTGTCCATGAGGTCCTCCTCCATCCCAGGCCCCATTGTGAGGGTAGGCCCGCCAACCTGTGGCTTTTCAGGGACCCGTTTCCTGATTTGGTCAATATGTTGCCTGACCTGACGGCCCCCTTCCACCTCTACAATGTATGACAATGGCCCCGTTCTGTCAATCACCACCCCCTGAACCCACACATGACCCGGCCCATAGTTTCTGACCCAAACCAGGTGGCCAGTGTGTAGCTCTCTGGTGAGGATGGGTTGTTCCGTCTCTGCAGCCACTCTGTCAGGGTGGAGTCTGTCCAACTTAGTGATGAGTCGTCTGCCCCACCGCAGCTCTGCAGGGCCCTTGCCGGTGGTCGTACACAGTGTAGTGTGTTGTGCAAGAAGAAATTGGGCCAACCTTTGGTGCCAGTCTCCACTGATGATGTGTCTCAATGCATCCTTGGTCATCCTCACCATACATTCTGTTTGCCCATTGGACGATGGGTGGAAGGGCGCGGAGGTGACGTGTCTAATCAAGTTGGCCCTCGTGAAACCCTGGAAATCAGCAGATGTGAATTGTGGGCCATTATCCGAGACTATCACATCAGGCAGGCCATGCGTAGCAAAGAGTCCCCTGAGCACCTGTACCATCTTGGCTGTGGTCATGCTAGTAACTGGTACTACCTCAAGCCATTTGGAGTAGCTGTCAACTACTACTAGGAATGTTTGACCCTGAAAAGGGCCAGTATAGTCAATGTGGACTCTAGACCATGGTTTGTGCATCTCCTCCCACTTGTGTACCGGTGCGTGCGGCTGTTCTGGCCTTGACCTTTGGCACATGTAACATCCCGCAACTTGTTCCTCAATAGCCTTATCAAGGCCCGGCCACAAGTAACTTCTGGCTAATGCCTTCATCCTGACTATGCTGGGGTGACCCTCATGTAGTGACCGTAAGACCCTATCCCTGAGTTTCTCAGGAATGATGACCCTGCTACCCCACAATAGGCATCCCTTATGAGAAGACAGCTCATGTCTCCTCATGAAGAATGCCTGGAATTCCGAGCCTGGACTCTTTTTTTGGCACCCTGAGGCTACCCATGCCTGTACCCTGCTCATGACCTTGTCAGCTTTGGTACCAGCAGCAATGTCCTTAGCGTGGAGCGGGCATTTTGGTAGATCCTGGATGGCCATTATCTGCTCAGCAGGTGCCAGGTCCGGTTCAGCAGTGGCTAGTGGTAACCTGCTTAATCCATCCGCATGGCCCATGTCCTTTCCTGGTTTGTGCACCGGTTTACACGTGTACGCGGATAGGAATATGGACCACCTCAGCATTCTGGGTGATAGGATCTGTGGGGTTTGTCTGTCAGTCGTGAACAACCCCAACAGAGGCTTATGGTCCATGAAAATAGTGAATTCCCTGCCATATAAGTAGTCATGAAATTTTTTGACTCCTGTCACTATTGCCAGAGCTTCCTTGTCAATTTGGGCGTAATTCCTCTCTGCCCTTGACAGTGTTTGGGAGTAATAAGCAATGGGTCTCTGCTCCCCATTGTCCTCCATGTGACTTAAGACAGCACCCACCCCATAGGGGGATGCATCACATGCGATGCAGATGGGTTTGTTTTCTATAAAATGAGTGACAGTTGAGTTACAGGACAATAGGTCGTGGACCTTGGTCCAATTCCAAGGAGTTTTTTTGTCTAAGAGCCTGTGTAAAGGCTCGGCAATTGCTGCTTTGTGGGGCAAGAAAGCATGATAAAAATTTAGTAACCCCAAGAAAGCTTGCAATTCAGCTTTGTTTTTAGGGGTTGGAGCCATCTTAATTGCTCTTACCTTGGAATCAGTGGGGTGGATTCCCTTGGCATCAATTCTGAACCCTAGGAATTCAGTGGATGCCACTCCAATGCTGCATTTGTCCTTTTTTAGTTTTAATCCTGCAGAGCAGAATCTGCTTAAAACAGCCTGCAGCCTGTCAGCCAGGACCTCTTCAGAATCTCCAGCAATAAGGACATCATCAAAGTAAGGGCATACCTGGAGTATAGTCCTCTCCATCGCCTCCTGAAAGATTCCTGGAGCTACACAGACACCGAACTGCAAACGGTTAACTCTGAAAGCCTCTCTGTGTGTAACAATTGTCTGAGTGTCAGCTGTCTCCCTGGTAACAGGGAGCTGCTGATATGCTTGCGCCAGATCGAGCTTAGCAAAGATGGCGCCGCCCTGGAGTGAGGAGAGGACGTGTAGCACTGTCGGGACCGGGTAAGCGTGCGGATTCAGGGCCCGGTTCACTGTAGCCTTATAATCCGCACAAATTCTAACCTCCCCGTTAGCTTTAAGTGGGGTGACTATTGGGCTTTCCCACTCTCCCCCTTCTACTGGTTCTAACACCCCTTGATGCACTAATTTGTCCAATTCGCTCTCAATCTTGTGCTTGAGAGCGAAGGGGACTCTTCTGGCCTTAATTCTGACAGGAAGAATGTTAGGGTTCAACTTCAATTTTATGGGGGGCCCTGTGTATTTGCCTAGCTTACCATCAAATACATCTGCAAATGTGTTGCAGATGGATTCAAGGCTTTTGGACTGGGTATTATGGATCCCCGATATCCCTATCCCCAGAGCCCCAAACCAATTCAGCCCCACTAAGCTGGTCCTGCACCCCTCGGCTACCAGGACATCCAAGGGACCCTGGAAGTCTTTGAACCCCACTATCATGGTGGCCTCCCCTTTGACTTTAATGGGGGCATGCTGGAAATCAGATAACTGGATGGTGGTGGGCTTCAATTGAGCCCACCATTTGCTCCGGTCGCAAACTGCTTTAAATGTCTCATAAGAGATTATGGAGTCTGCGGATCCGGAATCGAGCTCCATCTTGCAAGGAACCCTTTGCAAGCGGACCTCCAGTTTGATCTTTTGTGTGAGAAACTGGTGGACCACCGTGTGAGACACGGTCCCCCTACTCTCAAGGGAATCAGTATAGGTGAGCTGAGGGGACTCAGTACCTGTAGGCCACACGTCCAACGATTGAAGCTCATACGTGCTGTCTCGTGTGTGATTTCGGCAGACGACTGTGATGTGCCCCATCTTGCCACAGGACCGACACTTTGCGGTTCGGAATCTGCAGACCGCTCTTGGATGATTCCCTCCGCAACCAGCACACTTCTGGACATTTTCTCTGCTGCTGTAGCCGGTACCTTTGTTGGCCGTTGTTTGATTCCGCTGGTTTCCATTGTTGTCGCACCACATTTGATGTCTTCCTTGCCTTTGATGTAAAGCATCGACCTCGGTCTCCTCCAACGCATCCCCACTTCCGCCGTTCGCAGCCTCTCCAAAATGAATGGAACCACCTGGGCTGCTGGGTCGGGCTTGATGGGTCGCGTTGACTGCTCCCCCGGCGGCTTCGCTGGCCAAGGTCTCATCCTGAGCATATTGGAGTGTGATGGTCGGCTGGGCATATAATCGCTGCTGCAGCCGTTTGTCTCAGAGCCCACACACCATGCAATCTCACAGCCTTTCTTCTAGGTTGCTAAAATTGCACAGGCGTGCGGCTTCTCGCAGAGCTGCGATAAATTCAGAAGCTATCTCCCCTGGCCGTTGGCACCGCTGGTCGAACTGACCTTGCCAAGCCAGTTCGGATATTCGCGGCTTGAAGTGATTATTCAGCTTTTCCACGATGTCCTTGTACGACACGGTCTCGATCGCCGTCGGCACGCACAGGTTAATGGCCAGATCGTGGATCTCTGGGCCACTCAAACAGGTCAGGGCTGCTGCCTTCTGCACATCGTTGCTGATGTTATTAGCCCACAGGAACACTTCTACCTGGCTGAGGTGAGAAGTCCATCTCTCAGGGTGACAGGTGTTGAATGGCGGAACCTGTCCGAATTTTGCCATGGTGTCCAGTTGTCCTGTTCTCCGCTTGACCGCAAGCGCTTGCTTTGGTGGCCATAAATGGTTCGGGGAAAGATGCTTCTTTCCTCCGATCCTTAGTGACTTCAGCTCTTCAGGAGAAACAGGATCCCACCTTTGTTGCCACTATTGTATAGTGGGTTCTCGACCGCATGGCAATACGCTGGACAAAGGGTTCAGCATGGCAGCTCTTTATTAGTGGAAGTACCGAACAGAACAATAGGGGCTACCTGTGCCCCCTTATATACCTGGCTAGGTACACAGGTAGCCAATCCCTTTATGAGATTTTCCCGCCGGGTGCTTATCAGCCAATCCTGTCATGGTACAGCGCCACCTGATGGTAACAGCGAGCCGTTGCTTGTATTTTATTTATCCCCATACATAACGAATAGTACTATGAAAAATAGCAATAATAGATAAATGACACAAATAGCCACACACAGCTGATAAAGACAATTCAAGGCAGTTCTTGTACGTGGCTGATGATTGAATCCTGGCTAACGCTGTCTTGCCATTAGCCACCTCACCTTCAGGATTAGGAATTGGTGTGGAGCTCTGTAGAGACCCCCAAAGATTAATCAACTTTCTATCATTCACTGACCATATTGGAATGCATTAGTGATCTTGAGGAAAGAGAAAAAGAAATGCTGCCTAGAAAAGAAGCAGATAAGAGGGGCAAGGAGCCAGCAATCACTTAATGGTCATAAAATGAAAGGATCTGCCTTACTGGATCAAGCAGTTAAAAGTGATGGGTGGGAAATTTGTACTTTCAGACTTGCAAGATTCTGTTAATGCAGCCTTACCATAAAGTACAATTAATCCAGTCCTGTTTCACCAATGGTCAAGTCTTATTCTGCTCCAATAATGAGCCTGACGTATGGATCTGTCCTTGTAGTTTCAATGTGGAACGTTAAGTAAAGTGAATGGTGGAACCACTTGGCTTGGTTTCCCTTCCCGCTTAGACCCTGCTGTTGGGGGGAAAAAAAGTATCAATCTCATTCCCTCCCTATCATGATGTGGTGGGGATATTGAGCAAGTATAGATGGGTGCTTTGAATAAAAGGTTTGGCTACCTCTCAATAGTGGAACTAATGTCTCCCAAACACAGAGACACTACATCTACTGCCTGAGCTTTTTTCTGAATGTGGGTTTAACTACTTTTTTTTCTAGAAAAAATGCTGGAAACTGCTTTTCTGGAGTTGTACACATTCCATTTGTTTTAACCAAGTTTTCTTTGACTGCTAGATTGATTAGAATTAGATGATAAGGGATGCTACTTGTTTTGGGGAAATTGTTTTTTGAGGCAAAGGAGCAAAGAAACTGTAGACCAAGAAATCTAGTTTGGAATGCTGTGGCCCAGTCCTGAGGAGAACTGACTCAGTGTATCTTAGTTATTGCTAGATTATTTGGCAGGTCGAATCCCGAGTGCCGCGTAGCAGAGTGAGCGCCTGTTACTCGTCCCAGCTTCTGCCCACCTAGCAGTTCGAAAGCATGTAAAAATGCAAGTAGAAAAATAGGGACCACTACGGTGGGAAGGTAACAGCGTTCCGTGCGCCTTTGGCGTCTAGTCATGCCGGCCACATGACCACGGAGATGTCCTCGGACAAGCGCTGGCTCTTCGGCTATGAAACGGAGATGAGCACCGGCCCCTAGAGTCGGAAACGACTAGCACACATGTGCGGGGGAACCTTTACCTTTTATCACTGGAAGGGTTTTCAGAAGCTTCAGCTGGTACAAAGAAGTTGTGGGTGTTTACCTGTGGGATCATATTACTTCTATCCTCCCATATGCCTTTTAGTTGTTAAATATTTATGGGTGTAATTACAATTGTTGATGATTACCTATAATGTCCTAGCTAAATCAAAGATCCCAACTCTTGTCACACCAGTCTGCCTACCCATTAAAATCAAGCTGAGGTGGCTTTCTATGTTCCTGTCCATGGTGCAGGATCAATTGGTTGGACAAAGAACATTCTTTGTAGGCACACCACTGTTTTGGAAAGTGAAATTCTGAAGGCCTCACCCTCAATTTTTTTTTGTCAATTTGAGAATACTTTTTAACGTATGAAGCAGGCTTTTTGTCAGGCTGAAGTGATTTTAACTAAGACTTTGTTCTGTCTGCCATATCTGTTGTACTATTACATTTTGATTTCATCTGTGGTCTAATATTGTGAATTTTAATTATCACCAGCTATCTAGACTTAACACATGAACTTCAGAAAAACAAAATACAAATATTTCAATTAGGTTTTATACTATTTCAATATGTAACACTGCAGTTGTTCAGTAACACAGCCAGAGTCTGACTCTGCTTTTGCATATACATAAACACACATATATCTAATATTTATGCAACTGTCAAAAGAAAATAAATATATTTATGGTTGCATATAGTGATCTTTAACTTTTTTCCAAATTTCAAGTTGACACTGAATTCATGTAATTCCTGAGAAGCATTTCAGGGATTGGTCTTTGGAATTATGATAGCTTTGTTTACAAATCCAAAGCTGATTTTATTTTTGTTTAACCACATCCTTACAGTTTCTAGTGAAGGGTCTTCATGAATGAGATCCAGGAATCTCTTTCCCTTTATTTTAAAATATCTGGGAAGAGGCTTGTCATTCATTTATTCATTTTGCTCTGAGGGGATTAAAAAAAATTACCATTCAGCTCAACAGAATATCTTTGGATGAATCAACTATTAATTTCAAACAGTTTATTTTAAGTCTCCATGAATTTTGAGCTGATAGGGAGGAAAAATGTCAGAGGAAATCAAAGTACACCTGGGTATGGCTCCATACCTGGACAGAATTTGCCAGGCCTAGCCACACTGGTATGGGCCCTGAAGTGCTTTCTGTTCCTAACAAGTAAAGATGGTGCCAGGTGAGTTCTCTAGGCTCAGACCAGCCATTTTGCCTCAAAACTCAAAATCTTCCTGCACACACAGTTAGCACCTGCTCCCTGAGATACTTTGCAGCTTTGGATCCAGACTTGGGGAAAGAGAATTTCATCTCCTTTTGTGATGTTCCTATCTCCAGGAAGTGAAAAGAGCTAGCAGCAGAAACCAATTCCTTCCCATTATTGAGCAAGGTAATTCTGGAAATAAAGACATCCCCATTCTTCTCCTCTCATTCTTGTTACACGGATGACAGCATCATCACAAACTCTGAAAGAGACAGGAAAAGTCAGATCAATCGTATTTCTCAGAGATTCTCATCTTCTCAATCAATGTCTCCCTCTCAGAGGGTCTATTCCCTCTATTCTGGCAATGGTTTGGGTAGTTGTTAGTAAAAGAGCTTTTGCATATACATAAACATACATAGCTTTCTGGTAAGAATGAGGCAAGGGACAAAGTTCCAAAGGATGGGTGGGCCTTAGGAAGAGAGTGTTATAAACCATCGTAGTTGCATCCTAGTCCTTGGGAAAATAACAACAGGCATCCTATCAGTGTGATAACTCCCTCATGTATGGAATGGACTATATTGTGGAAGTGTTAATCTAGTTTCCTGATAAAATTCCCTCCTCCCTACCAAAATTCTTATTGCCCTGACTGTATTTATGATAAGTCCTTAAAACACCTGCATGTTTTAGAGATTACAATATGTTTCAGAGTTGCAGTTCTAGTTTATGTTCCATGGAAAAGATGCTGCTACTTATGATGATCAAAGAAGGTAGTCAACCTTATCCAACCATGAATTTTGAAAGTGACCCATATTCTCTGATAACTAGTAGTTACGAAATTGACTACAGACCATACCAAGCTTCAGGGGGAAACAATCTCTGCTTCCTTTAAAGACATAATGAGTAGCAAAGAATTCTGTTTTCCTAATCTACATTAAATGCATTGAAATGAAAGAGTTCTGGTTCAAACTAATGCATGTTTTCATAGATAAACTTGAAAACATGATTACTGTATGGCTCCTACTGGAACTTACAACTGCAGTGCTATCCATTTCTGGAAACCTGCAGCTTTTCTAGATTATTTCTTGTATTGGTAGGCATTCTTAAACAACTCAGCCAATGCTGTCCTGTACTATTTGTGATGCACCTATTTGGTTTAAAAAAAAAACAACAAAAAAAAACCTCTGACATAGTGCTTCATTTATAGAAAACAGATCCTGCCTTTCAGAATGCAGTATTTAAGGGGAAAGAAGTTAACAAAACATGTGCTGACTTTTCTCACCGTCAAAGTCCACTTTTCCATCTCCATTGAGATCTATATCTTGCAGGATCTCGTCCAACTCCTGGGCATTGAGTTGCTCACCTAAGAGGGCAGTCACAGCCTGGCACAGTTCAAAACTGCTGATAGCTCCATCTCCATCTGTATCAAACTTGAGAAAGAAGGAATTGCCTGAGAACGGACTGTATTTACTTCCCACTCAAACATCTGTTGCGGCACCTTCTCTTTGGAATAATATCTCCCTGAGAGGGTTTGGACTGCCTACTCATGTTGAGATGATATTTAAAAACTTGGCTCCTTCCCCAAGCTCTGGGATAGATTCTTGTCATGCCCACTGGTGTGTACGTTTGTCTTGGCTGTGGCATATTTTTCCCTATTATGTCCAATGTAATATTATGCTATGTATTTCTTTTCCTATTTTTAAATGTCGTATTGGTTCAATTGTAAGCTATCCAGAGTCTGTCCTCAGCAGACCACCTTTATACTTCTAAGTTATAAATAAATCTTCCTTTCTTTTTTATTCTCCATCCAACCTTCCCAATCCTTTCTTCCTCCTCTATCTCCTCTTCCGTTTGTCCAAACTCTCCAGTCTTACTTTTTTTTCAGATTCTCTCCGAAATGACAGACAATTGGCATGAGCTTAGATCATTTTTGCATGAGCATAGCATCAGCATGAGAACTCCTTTACAATATTGAAATTTTGTCTATTCAGGGGCGAGGGGATTTAACTGCAGTGCAGTTTGCCTTCCCACAGGCCTCTACCTCCCATTTCCTCTTTTATTTTTTGGGGGGAAAATCCCCAAAAGTCACATTGCACAAAATGGACATTTGCTACCAAATTTTTGGAAATGCAATCTGAAGCTCCTGCAGCCATATTTGGGGTGCAGAGGAGACATGTAGCTCAAGAGCCACTGACCAAGACAGTGGCTATCACGGGTGCAGAATGCCAGTGTATTAAGTGACTATGCCATGGGATTAATGATTATCCTTGGAAGTTTTCAAGTTGACTACTCAATTATTGTTTTGCCACCCACTTTCAGTTCCCTTTCCTGCTTGACCTGAGCTTGGTTGTCCTCTGCTTTGACAGAAATCAGACCAATTTCCCAATCACACAAAGAAAATAAAACAATTTGTTAATCATTAGCTTTTCCTTGCCTTGGTTCATCTGGTTGTCTTACACAAAGACAACACAAGGCTTTTGGAAACTAGTCAGATGTTTGAATGAACTCAGAAGGAACTGCAAGGGAAAATAAAAATAATGCTTAAGGGAATGAAGTCTTTGGACATGACATCATAGAAGGACTAGCCTCCAGGAAAGAAATATTTTGAAAGGCCTGGAACTATGAATGAGACATTAAAGGGGTGGTTTTCTGAAAAATAGATTTTTTCTAGTACAGAAACAAATGAGAGAAGAATCAAAATGACCGATAGGAAATATGGTTTTGATTATCTATTACTTGTCTGTACGTCTATTCACTTAAATAATTTTTCTTTAAAGAGTCAGAAATACATCAATCACAAATAAATCAATCAGATAAATAAATATTAATCCTGGGTAAAGCAAAAGGCACTGCACTAATATTTTTCAATTTATTAATATTGTTTACTCAGAGCAAGAAATCCATGTGTGAGCAGGGAGAGGGGATAGGGTAAAGCCTTTTGCCAAATATAGACTTTAATTCTGTAGAGTATGAGAAAAGAATGTAAAGCTAAAATGAGCTTGATAAAGACTGGTACCATTTACAGATTAGACAAGAACAATAGCAAACACACAGGCTATTTGTACACAGAGTAAGATTACTTCAGGACTTTCCGTTGATCAAAAGAACATTTGTATTTATTCCCAATTTATTCTTGCTCGCCCTGTAGCTGTCTCTGAGCCACAACAATATTGGAGAGGTGACATTTTGTGTTAATCCAAGTGAACCCTTATGGTTCTGAATTTAGATAGAGGTGGTGCAAGAGCCATTTCTCTTTCTGGATTTCCCTCCTCAGAGGAAAAAAAAAGGAAGATAAACCTTACCTCTTCTATGAGGTTGGCATTCAGTACCAACTAATTTCAGACCTCCAGGATTGAGTAGGCGAAAGGAGGTTGGTGTGTTGGATGATATGCAGAAAGTAAAAATGACATTATATCTTCTCCTGAAATGGTCTGGAAGTTTGTTGACCTAGTGTCTTCCTTTCCATTGAGAGCAAGGGTCCCCAAATCCCCTTATTTTCAGTCTTTTCAGCATACGTTTAGCAGGGTTAGGAAGAGAGACTCCATTACCTCAGTTGTCTCCTGTCTATCTTTGGTAAGATTACTTGGTAAGTGTCTCTATTTTACATATTTTACATCATTAAATAATTAAATCGTCTGTCAGGACCCACCCCAAACCACATCTTAGGAAGACAAAAACTCTTGGAGTCAGTTCTAGTCCAAAAGGAATCTTTACTAGGACATGCTTGGTTGTGGGAATACAAGACAGGACTTAGTATTGTTTTACAAAGTGAAATTTTATGAAGGGTACCCAGTTCAGCCCCCCTTCCCTCAACCCCATTTGGTCAGCCCCCATCCTTCTACTTCATGTCATCCCTTTCGTGGGGAAAAAAGGAACTTCGAATCTTTATGGTTATTGCCTTCTTCCTCTCCAGAATTAAAAGAAAACACAAGCCAGATGCCTTCTTCTCTAACCCTCCCTTTTGATCCCCCCAGTTCAAAAGGTTTCCCTTGGTCTTTGAAATAACCTAAGGCAGGCTGAATCCACATATGCTCCTCCTTCCTCGGGAGATGGCAGAATTCATATGGGGGGGATAATGTTTTTTTTTTTAATTGAAAAGTTTTAACATACATTTTATCTTTAACAATCCCCCCTCCCCCTCCCATACCCATCCCTCCCTACCCCTCCCCCCTTCCCCCCCGACTTCCCAGAGCTAAGTACAGGGTATAAAAACAAAAAAAAAACAATCATAAACATCCAAATGCTAACAACCACAAACTCTAAAATCTATCACTCTCTAGCTCATATAGGATAACTACAAACACTATTACTATTAAATATATAAAAAAAAGAAAAAGAAAAGAAAGGAAGACGTATTCAAATGCTACATGAAACTTTTTAGTCCCGTATTTGTTCTGGATATACTCAATCCATTTTCTCCACTCCATAATGTAACGTTCTTGCGAGTGATCTTTCAAATAAGCCGATATCTTTGCCATCTCCGCCAGGTCTGAAACCTTTAAAGTCCATTCTTCTATAGTCGGCAGTTCCTCCTTCTTCCAATACTGACCTATGAAGAGTCTTGCTGCCGTAATTAAATTCAACATCAACTTAGTGTCCACAACCGTAGCATCTGTAATTATTCCCAACAAAAAAAGTTGCGGACAAAACTTTATCCTTTGCTTGAAAATCTTCTGCATATTCCACCAAATTTTTATCCAAAAGGCCTTAACCTTTTTGCAAGTCCACCATATGTGAAAATATGTTGCATCTTCGTCACCACACCTCCAGCATTTGGGCTGATAGTTCGGATACATACTTGCAAGCTTTTTAGGATCTAAATGCCATCTATAAAACATTTTATAAAAGTTCTCTCTTAAATTTTGAGCTTGTGTAAATTTTACGTTCCTCACCCAAATCTTTTCCCACGTGTCCATTGTAATAGCTTCTTGGATATTTTGGGCCCATTTTATCATGCAATCTTTAACAAGTTCTGTTTCTGAATCAATTTCTATCAATGCAAGATATATCCGTTTGATATGTGCAGGACCCTGACTTCTAATTTGCTTTATCAGATTTTCATCAGTCATTGTAAAACCAATTTTCAGATCTTCTTTCCACCTGGCCCGTAGCTGAATATATTGAAACCAAGTTTGAATAATCTTCTCATCTCGCAAGAGATCGTACGGTTTCAGACACCAGACATTTCTTTCCAGACTTAAAATCTCCTTATATGTAGTCACATCATGTTTAAAAACAACATTTATATTTTCTATTGCGTGTTTTGGAATTGCCCACAATGGTATCTTACAATCTAACTTATGTCTATACTTCTTCCAGACTCTCAACAATGCCTGTCTTAAAATATGCACTTTGAACACATTATCTACCTTCTTATCATACAACAAATATGCATGCCAGCCAAATAACAAGTCGTGGCCCTCAAGATTTAATAATCTCTCTTGTGTCAAATTAATCCAATCACTTATTCCTGCTAACGCAGCAGCTTCATAATATAATTTGAGATTGGGCATTTTAAGGCCACCTCTTTCACGAGTATCCTGCATAATCTTAAGTTTAACTCGTGGCCTTTTCCCTGCCCAGACAAATTTATTGATACCTCGCTGCCATTCCTCCAGATTAGAATCTTTCTTAAGAACCGGTATCATTTGAAATAAAAATAAAAATTTAGGCAGGACATTCATTTTCACTGCTGCGATTCGCCCCAACAAAGACAATTGCAATTTCTCCCAGCTCTCCATTTCTTTTTGAACTTTTCCCCATAATCTTTCATAATTATTTTTATATAACTTTGTATTAGAGGGTGACAAAAACACCCCCAAGTATTTGACCCTCTTGACAATCTCAAATCCAGTTAATCCTTCTAAAAGAGCCCTTTGCAATACTGTCATATTTTTGGCCAGAATTTTAGTTTTTTGTACATTAACTTTAAATCCAGAAACCTTCCCATATTGTATTATTATCTCCATCAGGTCCACAACAGAATTTTCCGGCTGGGTCACCGTAACAACCAGATCATCTGCGAACGCTCTCAATCTATAATCCTGATCTCTAATTTGTATACCCTTAATTCTTTCCGAGTTCCGTATTTTTACCAATAATATCTCCAATGTTAACACAAATAACAAAGGCGATAACGGACACCCTTGCCTTGTGCCCTTCTCAATATTACAAGCTTCAGTCAAGCTATTGTTAACTATTATTTGGGCAGTTTGTTTTTGATATAATGCCCTAATTGGTTGCAAAAATTTATCCCCAAAATTCATTTTATCTAGAACTTTCATCAAAAATTGCCAATTCAATTGATCAAAAGCTTTTTCAGCATCTAAAAAAATTAGCGACGCAGGGATCTGGTTGTTCCTTTCCAAAAACTCTAACACATCAACTATATGCCTCACATTATTTTTCATTTGCCTACCACTAATAAACCCAGTTTGATCCCCATGAATCACCTGTTGCAGAACCCTCATCAGTCTATTAGCCAACACCTTAGCAAATATCTTATAATCTGTATTTAAAAGTGATATCGGTCTATAATTTTTAACTTGAGTAGCATCTTGATCTTCCTTCGGTATCAAAGAGATAAAAGCAGTTCTCCAAGACGGAGGCACCTTTCCCCCTCTCTGAATTATCTGAAACAGCTCCTTTAACGGCTTTATCAACTCCATTTGTAAATTTTTGTAGTAAACCGCAGTCAAACCATCCGTACCTGGTGCTTTATCCAACTTCAATTCCTTAATTGCTGTAAGAATTTCTTCTTCTGTTATCAATTGGTTAATCTCCTCTTTTTGTGCCTGCGTAAGAACCGGGATGCTAGCATTCTCCAAATATACATCAATATCTTTTTCATTAATCTTCTCCTTAGCATATAATTTAGAATAAAAGTCCAGAAAGGCCTCCTTAATAAGATCCTGTTGAAACACAACCTTTCCCTTATGTTCAATTTTATCTATATTAGAAGCCCTTTGCTTTTTCCTTAGTCTATAAGCTAGCCATCTACCTGGCTTGTTAGCATTGCAAAAAGTATTATGCCTAGCAAACCGCAAATTGGTTGCCACTTGGTCAGCCATTAATTTATCAAATTGTCCTCTTAATAGCTTAATAACCTCCTTAGTCTTCACATCCAATGGGTTCAAAATCAAGGCCTTTTCTTTTTCCCTAATTTCATTCTCCAATTCTTTCCTTCTGGCTTCCAAAGTACGTCTGTGTTTATTATTCATATATATCAACACCCCTCTCATATAGGCCTTGCTAGCATCCCAAACCATGTCCATAGAAGTATCCTTATTCATATTAATTTCAAAAAAATCCTTCATCCGCTGTTTACATTCTTCCACATTTCTCTGATTTCTAAACAAGTTCTCGTTTACACGCCACGAACACCTATCTCTATTGTCCTTATTGATCTCTAACCACACTGGACTATGGTCAGAAATAGCTCTTGCACAGATCTTTACCTTCTTAATCCTAGAAAAAAAGTCATTGGTCAGCAGAATAAAATCAATTCTGGAAAAAGATTGATGTCTATCAGAAAAAAAAGTATAATCCTTTTCATGCAGGTGAATGTCACGCCAAATATCTCGCAGTTCCAAATCATCCTTCATTTCAAAAAAAGATTTAGGCAATCTGGCATGACTCGGAGAGCGCTTAAAAAGACCAGCCTTATCCATCTGTACATCCAAAACGCCATTCCAATCCCCCATAAAAATAAATGATTTGTAATCCAATTGGGTAAGCTTTGTATGAAGTAAGCTAAAAAAATCAGCTTGCTGTTGATTAGGAGCATACAGTCCAACTAAAAGCGTTTTTTTGCCTTCTAGCAGCAAATCTATCATAAGATATCTACCATGCTTATCTGCTTCAATTAGTTCCGCTGATAAAGTAGTTTTAACATAAACAACCACTCCATTTTTCTTATTCATCGCAGAGGCAACAAATTGCGTGCCCAATCTTGAGTTGGATAAATACTTTTGGTCCATAACCCTAATATGCGTTTCTTGCAAACATATAACATCAATCTTGAATTGTTTTAAATATTGAAAAACTTTCTTTCTCTTCTGTGGTGAATTTAGTCCATTAACATTCCAGGTTAGAAATTTAGTCGCCATGCGTGGCATCCCGAAGCTGTTGGAGCACATCTTTAATAGCCCCTCTATCTTCTTTGGGCCGTGCTCCTCCCACTGCTTCGCTGTAAGTACGCTTTGAGAATTCCATAAACTTCTGTTGGTCTTGCTCTTTTATTTGTTTTGCTCGTTTTAAAGCAGCACGTGTCACCCTCTGCTCTCCAGCAACAGCCGACGAGGTTATACTTTGATCCCCTCCAGCACCATTCTCCTCTTTCTGTCCACCTTCAGCCTCTTGAGATTTCCCTTCTCCAAATCCCTTTGCAGCTTCCAGAAGTGATAGTGGGGTCGCTTTTAAAACATTATTGTAGAAATCACGCGCCTGTGTCACAGTAACCAGACGGTATCTTTTGCCTTCATGCATCACCACCAATCCAACAGGAATCTCCCATCTAAACTTTATTTCACGTTGCTTAAGTTCTTGCACGAGAAATGCAAAATCCTTCCTTCTCCTTAGAATCTTTGGAGGAATTTCTTTTAAAACCAAAACTTCTTGGTCAGCAATCACAACTTTAGTATCATAAGCGGCTTGAATAACTTCATCTCTGGTTTCTCTCTTTGTAAAATAGACCACCACATCTCTAGGTAGCTTTCTCTGTCTAGCAATCCATGAGTTTACACGAAAAACTTTATCCATGCATCCCTTTATTTCAGATGCTGACTGATCCAATACTGCTTCCAACGCCTCAGAAATCAACTGCTTTAGGTCTTCTTTAGGATTCTCTTTTAAGCCTCTGATTCTGATAGCATGCTGCATCTGATGATACTGGACAAGACTCAATTCTCCATCCATTCTATCCCTTAAATCTTCATTCTCCAGTACCTTTACTTCTAATATAGCATTCTTTTGACTCAGATCCTCCACTTTTTCATCCAAACTTTGCACACATTCAGCCACGCTTTGCACTGTAGACAAAATGTCTACCCTCATCGCACTAAACTTCTCTTCCATCCTCTCCTCCATTACTTTAAACTTCTCTTCTATCCTCTCCTCCAATTTCTCCAATTTCTCCTCCACCTTTGCCAACTTGTCACCCAGCATTTCTGATATTACCTGGGATTGTTTTTCCAGAGCATCTTCTAGCTCTTTCGATGTCAATGCAGCAGGGGGAAGGAAAGCTTGCAACGATGTCTGTTGCACCGGGGAAGTTCCCGCACTCCGAAGAGTTTTTGAGGGAGGTTTAGCTGCCATCTTTTCACTTTTACTTGTTGCGCACTTTCACTTTAGGTTTATAAAGTCCATTAAGCTAGAGAATAAGAATAAAAGTCCTCTTCACCTTGACCTCCTGTACCGCTCTGCCTGCTCCTTTTTATTCCAAGGTCTTTCCTTCTGGCAGGGGTGGTCGCAAACGCCTGGCTCTGCTCCAAAGATCCCGGAGCAGAGACGCTGAACAGCTGGGAGCAACCCAGGCTACGGGGGAGTTCAATCCTTCAGCCGCCCAAGCTTTAAGCTCAGGCGGCCCCGGAGAACTCAACCCCTACCTGGGGCCTCACCCCCTCCTCTTCTCCTGAGGAGGGGGCTTCAAATCCATCCGAACAGCTGATCGGCGCTGTTTCGGGTGAAAACTACTCAGCTGAGCAGCGGGCAGCCCGAAACGGCTGTCTCCAGCGCCGCGCTGCCACCGGAAGTCTCCGGGGGGATAATGTTTTAAACATACATTTATGAATGTGATATAAATGGATTCTGACATCATCATTGTTACTTCTTTCCTAGTAATAAATTAGTTGTGTGCTGCATTTTCTGGCTAGGGGGCAAACATATTTCTAACCAAATCCTCTATTCTTCTTCCATTTTATATAAAAATAGTATCAATAATTATGGAAATATCATGCATGGGTTTCAGCACAACTTTACATATCCAATTCATAGCTTTACTGTCATACCTCACGGAAGGCGATCTTCAGCTCCCTCACGCCCACCATATGAGCTGTTTCTTCAAGCAGTTTGGGGCTCATCATCTCTACAAAATCCTCAAAATCTATACGCCCTCCCTCTAAGAGGACAGATAACAAGAAACGATTAGTTCAATTGATGGAAGAAGCACTTTTGAATGAGGTAGGAGATGGTGTTATTAGATATATAAATTACCTCTCTTCAAGAGATTTATTTTCTTTATTTTACTGATTAGATTTATATGAAACTAATGTTGGAATAGACCAAAAACATGTCTAATTTAGCATCTGTTTTCCCACAATGGCCAACTTTCAGAACTCTGTAAGTTCTTACTGTTCCTATAGCGCAGAGACCCCCAACCTTTTAGGCACCAGGGACCAGTTCTGTGGGGAGAGATTTTTCCGTGGACTGGAGGGGGCATGGTTTCATGTGCTGCCTACATCCCATCAATGGGGCTTCGCTTGTTTGCGTGGCCTGGTTTCTGGTATGCTGCGGCCTGGTGCCAGTCCACGGACTGGGGGTTTGGGACCTCTGTTACAGAGAAAGAATGAGATTAACCTGCTCTTAGATTTCCTGTTCTCCAACAGTTCTTAACTGTTGCTGTAGCATCAGTTCCATAAAATAAGACAAGACATGGGGGAACATGATGGTTGAAAGTGTTTCATGGAGATTAGCATTTCTTCAACTTTATTGAAATGGTTTGTGGGTAATTTAAGAAACAATGTAATGAGCTACAAACATGTCTCTGAATCTAATTTACATCCTCGAAATAACATTTCATCCCTATACCTAAATAGTATGCAGTGGTTACTTCAGCTGCTCTGTCAGCACCCCATCCTGTGACTATTATTGACTCTGAGCCTTGGAAACTGGAGAAGCACATAAATATTGCACTAACCTCAGAAGCAGGAGCTTTACAAAAATTATTATCACTTTTCCCTTAAAAGATATTTATGGAAATTAAACAGAGCTTTTCCAAATCTGCTGTACTGTTCACAGAATAATTGCAACTCAAACACTTTTGGAAACAGCACCTGGGTGTATCAGTAGATATGATGGGAAAGGAGAAAAATGGAAGCAGAGCAGTGTCGCTTTGCATACAACTGAGGAAAAAGCAATAGCTTAGCAGCCAAAGACCAGTTATATTATTCGGATCTAAGCTGTGTTTATTCTTTTAATTAAAAAGATACTAGAAAACCAATTCTGCTATAAAAAATATCATTCTTAACCAAACATGAAATCTCAAGTCATGCAATCCATTTTGAATTGATTTACTTTTGCACATTTACATGCATGTGTGTAGAATGGAGCCAAAACACACCCAGCACATATACAAAAAATGGTGCCTATATGAACACTCAGTTGACACATTGTGCATTGCAATCAGAACTTCTGTGAAAGAAACTGAAACTTGAAGAATTGCTATATGTCTTCTGCAATCAGTTCTTAATTATTATTTTTTTCATTTTATATGCTGCTCAAAAAACAGCAGCTTTCTATCAATTGCAACTAAAATTATCAACTGCACATAAAATCAGGATTCCTGTATACTGAGACTATTCTGACATGGTTACTTCAACTGCCTTATCAGCACCCCATCCTGTGACTATTATTGACTCTGTCTTGGAAACTGGAAAAGCACATAAATATTTAACTCACTGCGCATTTTGATATGCTGGGAGATCTCCAGCAACTCCATCTCCGTAGGCATGTAGCCCATGGTTCGCATGCAATCGCCCAGATCTTTGTAGCTGAGGTAGCCATCCTGGTCTGTGTCAAATTCCTTGAAAGCATCTAGCAGCTCTGCCAGGAAAGGCGAAAAAAAATCAACCAAACAAACAAACTTTGCAGACATGAAGCAAAGGTTCCTCTACCTTGACTTTTCTTCCCCCTTTGGGGACTCAGGGAAAGGCCCATGGCCCTGGAAGGCAAGCACACCCTTGGACTCTCTTACAGCCATGGCCATCCAGAGGCTGCCAGGAACTGGTCAGGCTGGCTTTAAGCTAACAAGCACAAGTGATCTTTGTAGAGATGTGTTGCCCAGATAGGGTATCTGTCATAATCATTCTGATAAATAAAATTGCCATGTTGGCTAATTTGTAGCCATCGTGACCATTTACAGTTTGCAGGAGAGAAAGTTTATTACCTTAATAAAGTCCTGTACATAAACAATTATTATTATTATCATCATCACAGATTTGGCTTTTTGTACTTTCTTTTCTTCTAATATAAATCTTTTACAATCTTTCCTCCTTAAAGAACAAAAAAGGGGAAAAATTAAAAAGAGGAAGGCAAATATGCTCTTAGGATAACTTTTATTGATATGCAGGTAGTCCTCGACTTACAACAATTTGTTTAGTGATCGTTCAAAGTTACAACAACACTGGAAAAAGTGATTTATGACTGTTTTTCATGCTTGTGATTGTTGCAGCATCCCCATGGTTACGTGATCAAAATTTGGGTACTTGGCAACTGGCATGTATTTATGACAGTTGCATTGTCCCAGGGGCATGGGGTCATCGTTTAGAACTTTCTCAGCTGGCTTCTGACAAACAAAATCAGTCACAAAGTGAAGTCAGATTCACTTAACAACTGCATGATTCACTTAACAGCAGTGGTTTGCTTAATAACTGTGGTAAAAGGTTGCAAAATGAAGTGCAACTCATTTACCAACTGATTTGCTTAGAACAGAAATTTTTGGGTCCATCGTGGTCATTAGCCGAGCACTACGTGTAAACAATTTTTTTTTGTTTTAATTTAATTTATTTAATTTATTAATATTTGTATACCGCCCTTCTCCCGAAGGACTCAGGGCGGTGTACAGGGCAAGAATAAAACACAAAGCTACAAAAATTAAAAAGTAATTAAATACATGCCCAACAATAAATACATTAATAAAACCCCAATAAAGTGATAGTAAAAACCCCACCAATCCCCCCTCAGGCCAGGCCGGCTTGTTCGAACAGGTATGTTTTCAGATCGCGGCGAAAGGAGCGAAGATCGGGCGCCGTCCGGAGCTCAACCGGTAACTGGTTCCATAGCTCCGGGGCGCCCACAGAGAAAGACCTCCCCCTGGGGGCCACCAATCTACATTCTCTGACCGGTGGCACCCTGAGGAGGCCCTCTCTGTGGGAACGCACAGGGCGGAGGGAAGTTGACGCCGGCAGCAGGTGTTCCCTGAGGTACTCCGGACCCCTGCCATGTAGGGCTTTAAACACCATGACTAGTACCTTGAATCTCACCCGGAAGACAACTGGCAACCAATGCAGCTCACGGAGCAGAGGTGTAACATGGGAGTATCGGGAAACTCCCAACACAACTCTCGCGGCTGCATTCTGTGCCAGTTGGAGCTTCCGGGTGGTCCTCAAGGGCAGCCCCATGTAGAGAGCGTTGCAGTAGTCTAGTCGAGAGGTCACGAGCGCGTGAGTGACTGTGCATAGATCATCCCGGCTTAGATAGGGCCGCAACTGGCGCACCAGGCGAACCTGGGCGAAAGCCCCCCTAGTCACAGCTCCTATGTGATCTTCCAGAGTGAGCCGTGAATCCAGGAGGACTCCCAAGTTGCGAGCCCTATCTACGGGGGGTAATAATTCGCCCCCCATAGAAAGAGATGGAATGTCCGAATAAACCCGGGATGAAGGTATGCAAAGCCACTCGGTCTTGTCGGGGTTGAGTTGAAGTCTGTTCCTCTCCATCCAGACCCGAACCGCCTCCAGGCAACGGGACATCACGGTGAGGGCATCACTGGGGTGGTTTGGGGTCGAAAAGAAAAGCTGGGTATCATCAGCATACTGATGATACCCAACTCCAAAACCACGAATGATCTCACCCAGCGGTTTCATATAGATGTTGAACAGGAGAGGCGAGAGGACCGACCCCTGAGGAACTCCACAAATGAGAGACCTCGCGGTCGACCTCTGCCCTCCTGCCAACACCGACTGCGAGCGTCCCTGGAGATAGGAGGAGAACCACTGTAAAACCGTGCCTCCCACTCCCAATCCCCTAAGACGCCGCAGCAAGATACCATGGTCGATGGTATCGAAAGCCGCTGAGAGGTCTAATAGGACCAGAACAGAGGAATGCCCCCTGTCCCGGGCCCTCCAGAGATCATTCACCAGCGCGACCAATGCCGTCTCCGTGCTGTACCCGGGCCTGAAACCCGATTGGTACGGGTCTAGATAATCCGCTTCATCCAGGACCAGAGGGAGCTGATGTGCCACCACACTCTCAACAACCTTCGCAAGAAAGCGAAGGTTGGAGACAGGACGAAAGTTGTTCAATACAGCTGGGTCCAAGGCAGGCTTCTTGAGGAGAGGCCTCACCACCGCCTCTTTCAAGACGGCGGGGAAGCTACCCTCACTCAAAGAAGCCGATATAACTGCCTGGAACCAGCTGCGTGTCCTCTCCTGGGCTGCATAGACCAGCCAGGAAGGGCACGGGTCCAATAAACATGTGGTGGTGCTCAGCCTCCCCATGATCCTGTCCACTTCCTCCGGAGTCACAGAATCAAACTCCTCCCAGGTGATATCGACAAGACCACCCGCGTCCTGCTCGACAGACTCTGCCCAGTCAGAGTCCAGACCGATCCGAATCCGAGCGATTTTGTCCGACAGATGCTGGTTAAACTCCTCGGCACGACCCTGCAAGGGATCCTCCCTCACCTCCTGATTCAGGAGGGAGCGAGTCACCCTAAACAGGGCGGCCGGGCGATTATCTGCGGACGCGATAAGGGTGGCGAAGTGGTTAGACCTCGCCTCCCTTATCGCAGCGAGATAAGACCTAGTGTAGGTTCTTAGTCGCAATCGATCGGATTCGGATCGGCTGGATCTCCAACCGCTCTCTAGGCCCCGTCTCCGACGCTTCATCTCCCGGAGCTCCACGGAGAACCATGGGGCTCGACGGGATCTGCACCGGGTCAGGGGCCGCAGGGGTACAACTCGGTCAAGAGCCTCAGTGGCCGCCCTTTCCCAGGCTTCCACTAAGGCGTCTGCCGAGCTGTGAGCAAGGGAGGCAGGTGGGGACCCCAGCGCCGCCTGGAACCTCTGGGGATCCATTAAGCGTCTGGGGCGGTACCATTTGATAGGTTCCACACACCCACGGCGGGGGGTGGCAAAACGGAAGACCAGCCGCAGGAGATGATGATCGGTCCATGACAGGGGCATAACAATTGGGGAGCCCCCACCAAGATCATCTAACCACCGTCCAGATAAGAAAACTAGGTCAAGGGTGTGGCCTCCCTCATGAGTCGGTCCCGAAATTACTTGCGTCAGGTCCATGGCCGTCATGGAAGCCATGAACTCCCGAGCCAACTCAGATGATCCTCCCAGAGATGGTAGATTGAAGTCCCCCAAAACTATAAGTTTCGGGAACTCAATCACCAACCCAGAGAGGACATCGAGAAGCTCAGGCAGGGCTGCTGCTGCGTGACTAGGCGAAAGGTACACCAGCAGCAAGCCCAACTGCGCACCAGGGCCGCATCTCAAGAAGAGAGACTCACACCCGACTATCTGGGGAACGGTGGCCTCCCGTGGACACAAGGTCTCCCTCATAACAACAGCCACTCCCCCACCCCTACCCTGAGCCCGAGGCCGGTGTAGCACCCGGAAACCTGGTGGGCAAAGATCAACCAGAGGAATACCGCCCTCTGGGCCCAACCAAGTTTCCGTGATGCAAGCCAGGTCCGCCTGCTCACCCTCGACCAAGTCACGGACGAGAGGAGCTTTATTAACGACAGACCTGGCATTCAAGTACACCAGCCGGAGCTCAGGAGGCTGCACATCCTCACTCCCGGGACCTCGGGGCGGAGCCAGAGGGTCGGAGTGCCTCACCGCTTGTAAGCAGTGGAGAGACCTTCCCAGAGATCGATACGGCCCTCTGTTCCTACACCTGCTGCCATTCCCTAACGTCGTGGGAATAGGTAATCCCACGACTGGCCCTGGAGCCCCAGAAGCAACCGACCCCCGCTCCTCCCCCCCGCGATCCGCCTCAGCACTGGCCTGAACAGAGGTTGTTGGACTGCCCCCCTCGTCCAAACAACCAAAAGAAGTACCCTCCCTCCTCCCTAACCCCCGAAAAAATTTCGACAAAAAACAAACCAGGGGCCTCTTATTAGGTTTACGTCAGAGGCCCCTACCCGTGCCCAGCCATCTCTCAGGGTCCCAACAAGTGGGCCCTTCCTCGAGATTGTACGCGGCTGGAAAGGGGAGCACCCCTGAGGGCGAGCAAGTCCGTAGAAGAATACCTAAGATAAGGCATAAGAGCAGTCCAGATGCAGGCAGTCCATAGTCAGTAAGGAGGGTCTAAGCAGAGGACAAATAGGTGTCCCGGCCCTCCACCCAGCCACTGCCACTAAGCTGGGTGCACCCCCAGGACAGGCCAACCACCGTCCTCTCACGACAGTCACAAGGCCTATTCCTGGGGGGGGGGGTCTGAAACACCCATCCTGGGTATAGCATGTCCCCTAGAGCTCTCACCTCTAGGGGCAGCAGATGTAAGTTCAAGCCACCCTCTCACGGTGGCTATTACCCAGGGAACTCTGAATCCTTAGGGGATGATATGTAGGTGACAATAAGCAACAGTCCGAAGGCAAAAGTATGGTGGTATAATAATCCATCGTAGTACGCCATCAAAGTCTGCACTGCTAAACAGCCGAGTCCTCCATTGCTCTGCCGTTCCAGGAGATTGTTCATGGCCACAACTCCATGGGCCCATGGGCCCTTTTGGATTCCCCACACACACACACACACACTTTTTTTTTGCAAGAAACTCATCACGCTACAGGTCTGGAAACTTCTTGATGATTTATGCGTTTTGCCTAATTTATGGCAATTCATAATTAGCCACAATAAATGTTAAACTGAGTGTGCCTCATATCTTTACTTGTCCCTGAAGAACTGTTCGTCCTCCATTGGTCACTCCCTTTCTTAAAAAGAAATGTCTGTAATATTGACTTAACAAACTATTTTTTATTAAATCACAAACTAGAATATTCTTTAGTTTGTGAAACTATTTGAAATGATAATCAAATCAAATTAAATTATTTAAACTAAATTAAATTAAATTATTTAAGTCTCTGAAAACAATAAACATTTAAAAAAATTAAGTCTCCTCAAAAATGGACACTGAAAAAGAACTAAATTTATGCAAGTAGAGGCTGGGAACTGGGTAAATCAGTAAAAGTCCTTTTACTGATCAGCACTGAAAAAGTGAGGAGTGCATCTTCGCCTCATGGCCAAAATCCTAAGATCCTAAATCCACGTTCCTAAACATTGCCAACTTACCATCCAGTTCCAACGGGGAAAGCATTCTTTCCTAGAATAAAAAAGGAAGAGAAAAAAGAGGAAATGTTTATTATAGATATCTCATCTTTTCTTCAAAAACTAGAGGGGTGGTATAATAGCACATCTCATTTTACCACCTGAAAACCAGATGATCCCATGTGCAGGAAATAGGGGAATGTATAAAAGAAGGGAGGGAAAATTCATAAGTAACATTTATTATAATTAGAGCTATATAAAGATCTAACTATTGTGTAGTGGGTCCGACGCAAGGAAGAGACGCCAGCCGGTGTGTGAGTTCAGCTCTTTATTGGAAGGGGGGGTAGCGAACTGGGGAATGAGGGTTACCTGGCCTCCTTAAATACCTAGCCAGGTAAGCTAACAGCCAATGGGGTTGGCCCTAGGTTTCCCGCCGAAACTGGGTTTCCCGCCAAAACCGTTCAGGCCAATGCCCCCTGGTGGCTGTTGCTATGCAGGTGCCTGCATACATAACACCCCTCCCCCACTTAGAGAAGAACCACATAACATGAAACAACTTGCACTAACTATAACTATATACACTGTATGTCAATAATAATAAAAAACAATTCACTGTGTAAGGGTCATTTGCACACATAGTCCGATAGGTAGGCAGATGTCCTGTGGGGCCGGGTGGACCGTCTGGGTGTGGCTTGGCCCTGGGCTTGGACAGCTGGTTCCTGGGGCCTCTGTGTTGCGTTGAACAGGACTGGGTTCAGAGGCCCTCCTCCTCTGGTTCCTGCTCTGTGTTGTTTCCGGTTGGACTGGCCTCCCCTGGGGTGTGGCTCTCCGGTTGGGTGTGTGTGGTGCGCTCAGGGACCCTTCCTCTGAGCTGGTCGATGTGTCGCCTTATGTGCCTGTCCCCCTCCACCCCCACGATGTATGAGAGGGGTCCAGTTTTCTCAATCACTGTCCCTGGAACCCATGGATGCCCTGCCCCGTAGTTCCTCGCCCAGACCAGGTCCCCCACGTTGAGAACTCTGTGTGCTGGTGATGATAGCGATGAAGATGATGATGACAAGACTGACAAGACTGAGTGGCTGTACATTCCGGCATCCCGGGACATTCAAAATGTTCCATCGCTTTCTATGGGGGGTGAGCTCTTACCCCCCGTGGATAGGGCTCGCAACTTGGGAGTCCTCCTAGATTCACGACTTACCCTGGAAGACCATATAGTAGCCGTGACTAGGGGGGCTTTCGCCCAGGTTCGCCTGGTGCGCCAGTTGCGGCCCTATCTGGACCGGGATTGGTTATGATCTTTAAGTCCTTACATGGCATGGGTCCGAGATACCTCGAGGACCACCTGCTGCCGGCGTCAACTCCCCTCCGCCCTGTGCGTGCCCACAGAGAGGGCCTCCTCAGGGTGCCTCCAGTCAGGGAATGTCGACTGGTGGCCCCCAGGGGGAGGGCCTTCTCTGTGGGTGGCCCGGCACTATGGAACCAACTGCCGGTTGAGCTCCGGATGGCATCGGACCTCCGATCCTTCCGTCGCGGGTTGAAGACCCACTTGTTCAAGTTAGCTGGTCTGGCCTGAAGGGGAATATGGGTTTTCTAATTGGTTTTATTATTTTACTATTGCTGTATTTTAATTAGGCATGGTTTAATTCTCTTTTAATTTTTGTATACCTATTTATATATGCCCTGTGAACCGCCCTGAGTCCCTAGGGAGAAGGGCGGTATAGAAATCCAATAAATGAAATGAAATGAAAATGAAATGATGGTGGTGACCTAACCGTCTCGGCTGCTACCCGGTCTGGGTGTAAACGGTCCAGCTTGGTGATGAGGCGCCATCCCCATTGCAGTTCTGCTGGGCTCTTCCCGGTAGCAACGCATGGTGTAGTGTGCTGGGCGAGTAGGAATTTCGCCAGTCTCTGGTGCCAGTCCCCGCTAATGATGCGTCGGAGTGCGTCCTTGGTCATCCTTACCATCCGTTCGGCTTGCCCGTTGGTCGATGGATGGAAGGGCGCGGAGGTGGCGTGCCTAATCCAGTTCGCCCTCAAGAACACCTGGAAATCAGTAGCGGTAAACTGAGGCCCATTGTCAGACACAATTACGTCGGGGAGGCTGTCTGTGGCAAAGAGAGCTCTGAGCACCTGGATTGTCCTCCCCGAGGTCATGTTGGGCACTGGGACTACCTCCAACCACTTGGAGTGGCTGTCCACCACTACTAAGAATAGTTGGCCCTGGAATGGCCCTGCATAGTCAATGTGGATGCGGGACCAGGGTGTGTGTGTGGCCTCCCACCTGTGCATGGGTGCGTGTGGCATTTCCGGTCTGGATCTCTGGCAAGTGTAACAGGCCTTGACCCGTTCCTCAATGTCCTTGTCCAGCCCTGGCCACCAGAGGTAGCTTCTGGCCAGGGCCTTCATCCTAACCACCCCTGGGTGTCCCTCGTGTAAGGAGTTCAATACCCTGCTCCGTACTGCAGTGGGAATGATGACCCTGCTTCCCCAGAGGAGGCAGCCCCTGTGCGTGGAGATCTCATTGCGCCTGGTGAAATAGGCCTGGAACTCAGGCCCCGGGGACTTGTCCTGCCACCCTGTGCAAACCCAGGAGTGTACCCTGCTCATGATGTTGTCTGTGGCTGTGTGGCTGGCAATGTCCTTGGCATGAACTGGGCACTCTGGTAGCTCCTGCAGTGCTAGGATCTGTGTGGCTGGGGCCGGGTCTGGATCAGGGGTGTCTATGGGTAGCCTACTTAGACCGTCTGCGTGGCCCATCTCCTTCCCTGGCTTATGCACCAGCTTGCAATTGTAGGCTGCAAGGAAGATGGACCACCGGAACATTCTGGGGGACAGGATTTGTGGAGTCTGCCTGTCCATTGTGAACAGGCCCAGGAGTGGTTTGTGGTCCGTGAAGACAGTGAACTCCCTGCCATACAGATAATCGTGGAATTTTTTGATACCTGCCATGATTGCCAGGGCTTCCTTGTCAATTTGGGCAAAGTTTCTTTCTGCTCCAGACAGCGTCCTGGAATAGTAGGCTATGGGGATTTGCACCCCATTGGGCTCAAGGTGGCTGAGCACTGCGCCCACACTGTAAGGGGATGCATCGCATGCGATGCAGATGGGCTTGGACTCAATGAAATGGGTTACTGGGGACTTATCCGACAGTAGTGCTTTCAAGGCCCTGAAGCTATGGTCGTGGGTGGCAGTCCAGACCCATGCTGCCTGCTTGTCTAGTAGCCTGTGGAGTGGCTCTGCAATGGCTGCCTTGTGTGGGAGGAATGCATGGTAGAAATTCAACAGGCCCAGGAATGCTTGCAGCTCTGTCTTGTTCTTGGGTGTGGGTGCTAGCTTGATGGCCCTCACCTTGGATTCTGTGGGGTGGATTCCCCTGGCATCTACTCTGAACCCCAAGAATTCTGTGGAAGGGACACCTATGCTGCACTTCTCCCTCTTAAGTTTGAGTCCAGCTGTGCGTAGCCTGGACAGCACCTCCCTGACCCTACTGCTAGTTCTTCTGCTGACGCTCCTGCAATCAGGATGTCATCGAAATAGGGGCAGACTCCTGGAATGCCCTTGAGTGTCCTCTCCATAACTTCCTGGAAGATGCCAGGAGCAACACTGACTCCAAACTGCAGCCTGTTCACCCGGAACGCCCCACTGTGTGTTACTATGGTTTGAATGTCAGCTGTTGCCCTGGTAACCATGAGTTGCTGGTACGCCTGCACAAGATCGAGCCTTGCAAAGATGGCGCCGCCTTGGAGGGAAGCGAGAACGTGGCTGACCGTGGGGACCTGGTACGCGTGCGGGTTCAGTGCGCGGTTCACCAAGCACTTGTAGTCGGTGCAGATCCTTATTTCCCCATTGGACTTGAGGGGGGGTGACGATGGGGGTTTCCCACTCCCCCCCATCTACGGGCTCTAAGATTCCCTGGGCCACCAGCTTATCTAATTCGCGCTCTATTTTTTGTTTGAGCGTGAAGGGGACTCGCCGCGGCCAGACCCTAATGGGGGGAATGTTCGAGTTAAGCTTGAACGCTATGGGGGAGCCTGTGTACCTGCCCAGTGTCCCATCGAAGACGTCTGCGAACTCCTTGCAGACAGTCTCGACGGGGTCCCCCTGGATCCGGTGGATCCCGGTGACTGCGATTCCCAGGGCCTCGAACCAGTCTAGGCCGAATAGGCTGGCTCTCCGGCCCTCTACTACTACAACCCCCAGGTGCTCTTCACGACCCTTAAACCCCACCGAGACGGTGGCCTCCCCTCTTACCTTGACCGGTGAGTTCTGGAAATCGGTCAGGGTTAAATTTGTAGGCCGTAATTTAATCCGCTGCTTGCTCCGGCTATTTATGTAGTTAAGGGTCTCATCCGAGATGATCGAGACCGCTGATCCGGAGTCAAGCTTCATGCTGCAAGGGATGCCTTGCAAGAGGATTGTTAGTCTAATTTTAGGTTTGAGCAGCCGGCGGCTACCCGTGTGATTAATGGCCAGCCGGCTCTCAACATAGCCAATTCGCATTTTGGTCAGGGCCCCAGTACCTTCGAATAGCGATTCTTCCGGCTGCAGCTCATGGATCTCCTCTCGGGGGCGGCGGCTATGACAGACCGCGGCTATGTGGCCTGTTTTCTTGCAGGCCCGACATGTGGCTGACTGGAACTTGCAGAGGCTGCGCACATGGTTCTCACCACACCCTGCACACTTCTGAGGGTTGGTGGCGTTGCCGGGAGGCCTGGGCTTGTCTGGGCGTCTGGCTCGCTGGTTGGGGGTTGACTTCCACTGGAGAAGGTCGATGCTCTGGTCGTCCACCTCTGTGGCACTTTGCTGGTGGATGCTGGTCGCCTGGTTGCCGGACCTGGTTTCCTGGCATGCTTGGACGGCCCCGCAAGCCACTTCATGGGCTAGGATGGAGTCCTCGGCTTCTTGGAGCGAAACCTCCTCTCTCTCGAACAGGCGCTCTTGCAGCCGCCTGTCTCGTAGGCCGCAGATCAGCTGGTCCCGTAGCCGCTCCTCCAAGTTCGAGAACCTGCAGGCGATGGCGGCTTCTCATAGGGCGGCGAGGAAATCGGCACCAGTCTCGTCGGGGCGCTGGTCCCTTTTTTCGAATTGCGACCGCGCGGCCACCTTGCAGCGTCGGGGCTTGAAGTGGGCGTTGAGTCTGGCCACGAGGTCCTGGTATGCGATGGTGTTGATGGCCTCTTGGGGGAACAGGTTCGCGGCGATCTCCAACAGTGCTGGCCCCCCAAGGCAAAGCAGGGCTGCCGCTTTCGCCCCGTCCTCTGATATCTGGTTGAACCGCATGTACAGTTCAACGTGAGCCAGGTAACGGGTCCAGGTCTCGGGGTGGCAGGTGTCGAACTCGCGGGGTTGACCGGCTCTTGCCATGGCGGCGGTTGCGGTCTCAGTCGCGGTGCGGTGTGCGGTCTCGGTTGCGGATGCGGTGACCGGTGTGGTCCGGTCGGCTGATCCGGTCGGCTGGCGGTCGTGGGGGGAGAAGGAAGGAAAAATGCCTTTCCCTTCAGCTCACGGAGCGTTGCCCCAGTGACTTCAGCTCTTGGTCAGCAGCGATCCCACCTTCGTCGCCACTATTGTGTAGTGGGTCCGACACAAGGAAGAGACGCCAGCCGGTGTGTGAGTTCAGCTCTTTATTGGAAGGGGGTAGCGAACTGGGGAATGAGGGTTACCTGGCCTCCTTAAATACCTAGCCAGGTAAGCTGACAGCCAATGGGGTTGGCCCTAGGTTTCCCGCTGAAACTGGGTTTCCCGCCAAAACCGTTCAGGCCAACACCCCCTGGGGGCTGTTGCTATGCAGGTGCCTGCATGCATAACACTAACTTGCTGAAGAAGCCTTATTAGAGCTTCTTTACCAGCAAAAAAGAATTTTCCAAGAGACACTCTGTCCCTGAAAAAGCCTCCTTTGTGCCTACGGAAATATTGGAGGTGTTCAGATCCCATCAGGATGCCAGAATCTCCCAGCCTGAAGCTGATTTAGTTAATCCTTCTTACTGCTTTCACTGCAGGAAAATCTCAGAAAGTTCTACAAAGCTGAAAAGCTCATTAAAAGGGGAAAAACATTTTGCTGTCTCTGAAATTTGTACCATTACAAAAAAAAGCTATCTCTGTAATGTTTAATATAATCTGCATAAGTTGAAACAAAGTCCCAAGTGAACAGAAGTTTTCAGAAAGCATCTTAAATGAATAAATGTCAGTGAGGAACACCATGAGGAAAATACCCAGAACTGGGCTACTGAAAAACAAGAGGGATTTTCAACATGTGCAGAAAGTTCTAAAGTTTATTGAAATCCAAGTCTCATTAGACAAAAACACAAAGTAGAGCAACAGCCCCCCCCAAAAAAAAAGACTATTCAGACACTGAGAGGATTATTTTTTAAAAAAGGAGAAGAAAAAGATATATACAAATTTTAGTTGCAGCCATTGTTTGTTTTACTAATAAAGTCATATTTTCCCCACAAGTGTCCTCAAAAATCCCATCTCTGATTGACAGGGGGAAAGCTTGGATAAAGTGTTGAGGACATTAAAACACACACACCCTCCCAAATACCAACATACTCCTACCGCAGTGAGAAATCCCTTCCCAAATTAATCTGTTGAAAATTGGATTAAATGGATTGGAGATCAAGCTCACTTCCGCCGGTTTTCATTTAGGCATGCTGTATCTGGGTCACAGGAGTCCTCACAACCATGGTAGATGGTCCCAAAGAAATGCAGCAATCTCTAACTCTTGGTTGCCATCTAGTGGTTGCTCATATCTTGGTAGCCCAGAGGTACACCTACTTTAATTCACCATTCCAGGTGAACCATTCCAGGAGGCTACGCATAAAGATTTTACTCATAAGAGAAGCTGCTGATTCATCCTCTCCTGAAGTAGAGACTGCCTGAAGTACTTCCAGATAATAGGACATCTTGGAAATCACTTGACTGCATTTCCCTATATCTTCTCTACCTGCTGATCAAGCTAATGCAATTTTCTGGGCTCCCAAGAAGGCAGCAGATACAGGCTATCTTTATTAGCAGTGGAGAGTTGATCATCTGTGTTAAATGGGTCATGCCTCTGTTCTGTACCACATAAGTGGGTGCAATCCTTTCCCACATAATTTCTGTCTGTTCTGATTCCTCAAGCTCTAAGGTCTGTGACTACTTGTTGCCTATTCACTGAAGCTTTGCCTATAGTATCATGCATCAATCAATTGCTGATAGGTATGCAACAGAAGAGAAGGTAAAACTGGGGAGTATTAGTGGGTAACTTTAAACATTAATTAAACTGTAAATTATCTTAAATCTTATAAGAGTTGTGAATATGCATGCATGCATGGGTGATGGCCCAACTCCTTTGTTTTCTGATATCTTACTCAGCGTGCACTCTGGTTAGCTACATAGTCCTATTACAATGGCAGACTTGCCAGTGTAGATCGTGATCATCCAACACCAAAGTTATGTTAAATCAAATAGTATATTCCAATATTGCCCAGTTTGGCTGGCAGTTGCTCTCCAGGGTCCCATTAGGTAGATCTTTCACATCACCATTCCTGAACCTAGCGTCTGCAAGCTGCATGCAAATCAAGGCTTTGTCACAGATCTACAGTCCTATGGCCCCCAGTGCTTGCTGGTTTAAAAATTGTTTGCTGGTTTAAAAACCACTGCTTGCTGATTTAAAAAATTGCTTTGAAGGAAATGGTACTCATTTCTCAGAGACTGCTTTGGAAAATGAGGCTAAGTATTTCAAACCCAGTGAAAACTTCCTTAGTTACAAAAAAACATATTCTTTCAAATTACCACTGCTCAAAGTACAAGTCAAATTCCACTGAAGTGATTATCCATCCCCTCTTCTGACCTGCCATTTTGGCATATTTTTGCCCATGGGAATGCAGTTGTGGGAAGCTTTATATCAGAATATAAAGTATTTTTAAAGTATAAAAATAAAGTATTTTCTTACCAGGGTTGAAGCCAAGGTAAAACCAACCCAGCAGATTGGTAGCAAAAACAAGCAGTGTCTAACAAATAAGCTAACATTTGCAATATTAGAAACCAAAACGTCCACCAGCCACCAGCCCTGGAGCAGGGTGGAAATCCATTTACATTTAACTAATATTTAATTCTGGCATGGACATTTCAAAAGTGAGAAACTTTTACTCACTCCTCAAGAGACAAATCTGTTGCAAATTCTGTTTTAATGTTACTTTTGAATTATAATCTCAGTTCAGAGATGAAAGTAATTCTTCCTTCAGGAACTTACTATTTCCAGGCTCACCGTATTTATTTTTCAGTGTCCAATTTCATCACTAGCTTTTCTTTAGGCCCTAAGGGACTCTGGTTGGAAAATATAGGTTTTCTTGTATTTTTCTTTTAAATGGTTCTTATTGAAGTTTTTCAACAGAATTAAAAACAATACAAATTTTGAATTAAAGAAGAATAAAGTAACAAGTAGTATAATAAGTGAAAAAGAAAAAAGAAAATGGAAACATTCTAAAGTAGCCTTCAATCTTCTTGACAGCAGTTATAGATTTATATTTCAATAACATTTATACTTAATATTTTAATCTCTGATTCCAACTTTACATCATATATTGTATGTATTTGAATCCAGAAATTTCTGGCTTTTTACAACTCTACCAGGCATGATAAAATGAACTTTCATGTTATCCACATTTCCATCAACATAATTTTGAAGTACCTATATATGTTCTGGATAATTTTTCTGGAGCCACGCCAACAGTGCATCATTTTACATTTTTCCCGTGCGTGTGTGTGTGTGTGTAGTGGTTATTTTGACAAACTTCAAACATTCCTAATTTCTTGGGTCTAAGGTAAAGGTAAAGGTTCCCCCGCACATGCGTGCTAGTCGTTTCCAACTCTAGGGGCCGGTGCTCATCTCCGTTTCAAAGCCGAAGAGCCAGCGCTTGTCCGAGGACGTCTCCGTGGTCATGTGGCCGGCATGACTAGACGCCAAAGGCGCACAGAACGCTGTTACCTTCCCACCGTAGTGGTCCCTATTTTTCTACTTGCATTTTTACGTGCTTTTGAACTGCTAGGTGGGCAGAAGCTGGGACAAGTAACAGGCGCTCACTCTGTTATGCGGCACTCGGGATTCGACCCACCAAACTGCCGACCATCTGATCAACAAGCTCAGTGTCCTAACCCACTGAGCCACCACGTCCCTAACGTCTTGGGTCTAGATAAAGTCATTCTAGCTACTAAGGACTCATCATCAAAGCATGAGATCTGCTATTTAAAAGAGGATATAATGCTGCTTGCCCTCCCTGTTTCCCTCCCTCTATACCTCCAGTGCCAGAGTAATATCTTAGAGGGTCTCACATGGCTTGCATATTAAACATTTTGCAGGAAACAACAGTCTTGGATGCCAGGGCACTTCAGTGCAATTTCCCAGGATTCTAGTGAGGACAGTGAGACCCCCTCCCCGCTTGCCATTCCCCGTGACCTACACCAGAAACCCATGGTTGTTTTAAATCTCAGTAGGCTAAATGGATGGCCATGGAATAACTCAATAGATACGGATGAGGAGAGTTTAGTGACATTTAAATTTACTTCCCATTCCTCCTTTCACTTTTACTACATATGTAAGAAGGGGAATCCTGGCAACCAGGACCTTCTCCACCCCAGATGCCAAGAGAAAGCCTGGCATGGTTTCCACCTACCCCCCCCACACACACCGCTTTATCGTCACCTTGGCATATTCCATCTCCAGCGGAGAATGGGCATGGCTGAACTGGGGGAAGGACTGGGGGCATCATGGAAGTGAAACCCTCTTCCATCGAACTGTGCTCCCTAGTGACTGCAGCAGCAACAGAGGAGGAACAACATCAAGGCAATAGTGATAAAGAGGTAATAAATCAGTAGTTAATGGGTATGCCTGGGTGAAACAGGACGTGTGTCTAAAAACTCTTGATAGGTCAGAAATGTAGAGGGCTCCATGCCAACGATCTGTCAGCCAGGCAGCTTGACAAGTGGCTTAACCGGCTGTACCAAGTACCACCTGCCTATACTCACCCAGCCCTGCCTCTTTGCATGTTAAGATAGTGTTGTTAGTGTTGTTTTTCCTGCCAGCACAGAATGCTTGGTAAGAAGAACAAAGATTAGAGACTCCAGCAATTCCTCTCCTTAAGTTGTCCTGCATTGCAATCTGCAAGGAGAGCCCCAGTTTTTGGCCTTTTTCCTGTAACAGAATAAAAATTAAGCCAGCATGTTTTTCTGCCAGCCCATGGACTGAAGAACGGTCCGCTAAGGCAACTATGGAGTTTGTCCTTTGTTGGCATTTTGTCAGCTGCTGAGGAGGGCTGACGCATTAAACCTTGCAGCAACTTGACCGATCAATTTACCAATTCTACACCCTGATGTCCCACCCAACAGGCCCTTGATCTTCCTATTTGTGGCACGCAGCCTCCCGCAGAGCCTGGTGGGGTCTTCAGAAAATTGCCTGCTCTGCAGCCACTCACTCACCTTGCCAAAGACCTTGTTGAGGAAAGGAGAATAGGCCTTGGTGGCAGCTGCATGAGGGTCATCTTGATGCTTCTTGCTGTGCTTGGTATGAGGACCCGACTGTGAGCTTTGCTGAGAGGCAGGGCTTTCAGTTTTGCTGTCCTTGGACTCACTGTCATGCCTGGAAGGCCGCTTTCCTTCCTCCACTTTGCCCTCGGCTAGGCCCTCTGTCTCCACTGGCTTCTTGTGTGGCATAGGACAGGTGCGTTTCTCTGAGATAGGCAACCCTGTATGAAGCCTCCGAGTACGAAAGCCAAGGTAATCCTCTTAGATTTCACCCCCAGGAAGGAGCAGAGAGAAAGCTAATAAGAGGGGATTATTATGGCAATTTCAGGGCAGGCTTTAAAGCTGTTCTGGCTATAGGTCCTTCCAGGGTTAGAAGGAAAGAGTTCTAGAGTTCCCAAGTGGGATGGGCCCTAGGCAGGTAGGAGTGTGACCCTGTCTGCTCAAGTATACCCCAATTGAGAAAAGACAAGTTTCGCCCCCATCCTATTGTTGAGGAAAAACACAAAGCAACACTAGTACAGGGTTGGGATCTATGCCTGGAGAATCTTTTTTTTTTTAAGTTCCAGACAACCACTTTTCTTTGGAACTAGCGGTGGCTCAGTGGGTTAGGACACTGAGCTTGTGGGTTAGGGCACTGAGCTTGTCAATCAGATGGTCAGCAGTTTGGCGGGTCGAATCCCGAGTGCCGCGTAACAGAGTGAGCGCCTGTTACTCGTCCCAGCTTCTGCCAACCTCGCAGTTCGAAAGCACGTAAAAATGCAAGTAGAAAAATAGGGTTCACTACGGTGGGAAGGTAACAGCGTTCCGTGCGCCTTTGGCGTCTAGTCATGCCGGCCACATGACCACGGAGACGTCCTCAGACAAGTGCTGGCTCTTCGGCTTTGAAACGGAGATGAGCACCGGTCCCTAGAGTTGGAAATGACTAGCACGCATGTGCAGGGGAACCTTTACCTTTACCTACCAGAGCACCAGTAGTAACTGTGGGCAGGATAATCACTTCAACCTCTTTCTGCCTGCTCCCTGTAGCTGCTCACCCTTCCCTGGTAATCGTGCATAAGATTAAAACCAGAATTTTCCTGAAAATAACCCACTTTCTTGGAGGGAACTCTAGATATTCTCATTAAAAGTGATACCTTCCACCATTGTTTTCAGTTTACCTATGATTCTCCATCGTTGAAAAGACAGCACTGAATGTATCTTTAAAAGAGGGGGTGTACATTTTTTTAGATCGAGACTGCATTTATTACACATAATCATTAAGGGCTGAATGTTGGCTTACACAGGATCCTGAACTGATAGTGCTGGAGCCAAAATTTAATGGGGGTACCCATTCTCTCTTCTCCCAATCTCCAACAGCAAGCTACAGGAAGAAGCAAAAATCTAGCATTTTTGAGATCTAATCTTATATTTTAAACTTAGTGAACCTTGGCTTGTCTTAAAAACCTAAGAAGGTCAGATCTGCGTAGCACTCGCACAAAACACACCTCTAGGGAGTTCGAGGCTTATAACCGAGTCCCTATACTAAGGTTTTGTCAGTCTCTCTATTATCTATCCATCTGTGCCAGAAAGGAATACAAAGGGGTGCTGGAAAAAATCACTTCTATATTGTTGCCAATAAAATTACAAGATTGTGTGCATGATGTTACTAACCATGACTCAAAGCAGAGTTTGCCTTTAATGTGATGTTTTTACTTAGGGAAATAATGCAAAATGGCTCGGTAATGCTTTTAGTAAAAAACCATGTTGCTTCCTCTTCCCCCCCCCATGCCCATTCTGCATAAAGGGATGTCTGTTTTGCCTGCTACTGCTTTTCCCTTCTCAAGCTTTGCAGCTACCTAATCCATCCATCGTTCTCTGAAGCCCTCCTCTTCTAGAGTCTTCCAAATGACTTCAGCCTCTCACGTCCCAGCCATGCAACACTGTTTTCCCATTGATTCTTCCACATCTCAAGTCACCCTGAGCTGCTTTGCATGGCTCTGGTTCCCCATTCTCCTTTCAGATTGGGAAAGGAGTTGTTGCTTCCACCTATTTTAGTAAGCAAACAAATCTGCACTATGTTTTTTAATCAGCAGAGGGCACTACATCACTGAGCAGTGGCATCTGTTCTTTAAGGGGGGGGGAAATCACAGGTTTGGTTTATTTTTGTCATTAGTAATGGTTACATAAATGTTTGTTTCAATTCCAAGCAGATGCATTGGAGCGCATGGGAATGCATACATAGCTTCTGTCTTCAACTCTTTAAAGCAGCTGTGTCTTTTCCTAGGCTCAGGGCAGCTGGATACAACAGCCCCACAATGCTAGGGGGAAAACACAGTTGCAAATAGGTGCTACACTGCCTGCTTTTAAACACTTTTTCAGAACCTATTTCTAAAGACTCCCACAGTCCTTTTACCTATTTTAAAAAAATATTTTTTCAAAAGAGTAAAATATTATTATAGAGCTAGTTTTGCGTAGTGGTTAAAGCAACAGGCTACAAACTAGGAGACTGTGAGTTCTTGTCCCACCTTAGGCACAAAAACCAGCAGGTAACCTTGGTCTCTCTCGTGCTCTCTCTCTCTCATTCTCTCAACCCTAGGAAGCAGGCAATGGTAAATCACTTCCCAAAAACCTTGCAAAGAAGACTGCCTGGACTAGTCCCTGCAGTTATCTGAAGTCAAAAACTGACTTGAAGGCACACACATACTTAATAAAGAAAAAATTAAAAAAATAATACAGCAATCAGTACAAATAATACAAACATTTTGGTACTGTAAAGTGCCCTTGCCCATTTTCAGGATGGTTTACAAGATATCACAGAAAGGTCCACACAGCCCATAGAAGTTACTAAATCCTTACAATCCAGGATGGTTTAAAATTAGCTATAGCTCAGGCTGGACTTCCTTGTTTTAAGGTAATCTTATCCAATAGAAGATTGTGAGTGGAAATATTTTTAATTTCACTGATTTATAGTGGTATCCAAATTTTCAATTACACACACTCCAAAGCTCAGTTAAATTGATTGCTTTATCATTAGATCAACAAGGTCATCCCCAGTTGCACAACAGTAATTAAAAGGAAAAAGAAGTTATGCTACTTGAGGACAAAGAATACACTTGAAACATTCATTGTGTATTCCATTTGCTTTTACATCCTACATTTTGCAATTCCCTGACCAACCTATTTTTCCTCGATTGCTTTGAATAGCTCATGATCAGTTTGTACCGATTCATTTAACATTTTTCAAAGATAATATACATCACATCATAATTGACCTGACACATTTTAACCGATTAAGCTCCAAAAACCCAAGTATTTTTTTAGCATACACATGCATTGGACTGCATTTCATTTCACTTCCGTGAAAGTTTCACTTGTATATTTTTTTTTAAATACAGCAACATCTGCTACAACAAATAAACTTCTTCATTAAGTTTTGTAAGCTCTTTTCGTTGCTGTTTTCTGCATTTTAGTTTTCTATTGAGGCAGCCAGTTGTATAATTGTGATTTGCAAAAACTCCTTTCTAGTCAGTCTGGCGTCAAAAGGATTTATAAAGCATACAAAATTTACTCAGAAATAAACATAACTAAGTGCTGTGTAGCAATTTGAATGAGCAGATGCATTTTTACATGCTAAGGAGATTTTTTAAATATTTTGTATTTTTATGATTAACCCAGATAACTTTCATATTGTTTATCTTAACAGATAAAGCCTGGAGAATCTCGGTTCTTCTTAATTATTTTAAAGACTTGGAAGTTTTATCTCAGTTGTTTAAAGGAACTATATATTAACAAACAACTTCAAGGGAAAGAAAATGGGTATTTATAATAGTACTGTATCAATTAGTTTCCATCAAGATGTAATTAGCAACAACAGTTTCATGAGTGCTGTTATATCACTGTTTCTACTTTATTTTTTAGCTTCCTGACCAGCTGACAATCTCTCTCTCCTACAGCCATTTATCCACTTACATGAAGACTTGCAACACACAATCACCTTTCATGCCAAGTAGCATTATAGGCAATGATAAACTGATACTTTAAAAGTCACAAAACTATGGCTGCAGCTGCTGCAGACTTTGACTGCTTTATTTTGTGAACTCAGCCACTTGTTTATAAGTAATGGTTTGCAACCTGCATTATTGTATTAATGCAGCTACTTGTGACTTAGTCAATAAAGTATGGTTAAACAAACCATCAATTAGTTGCAACTGTAGCAGAGTATTATGTGGTGTAGTGGAACTCAGTTGAATTAAATGGTTTTGCTTCTGTGTTGTGCACTTTTGTTCTTCCCACCCATCCTCCTATCCCGCATCCATTTCATGAAACTTAGTGATTGCTGAATCCTGGTCTGAGAGGGCTATAGATAATTATCAGGTAAAAGGCAATAATGAATCTATATTATGACTGGATAATGGCATTCAACTAAAGCTAAACACACATTGCTGAGTGCTGAAGATCAGGAGCGCTGAAGATTTAAAGCAAGAAACACACATTTATATTCACAATCCTTTAGATGGTGGGGGGGACCCGTAGCATTTCAGATATGCCCTAACAGCATTTTTGGCAGCCCCAGTCCACAAAACTAATGTCAAAGGCATCAAGAGTTGCTAACAATTGTTATCACTTTCCTGCTTTCCAGATTTCTTGGGATGAAAATATCTCTTAACCATACCGCAAGTTTTATTTGTTATACAAATACTATATCCAGATTCCTACATTCATTGTATTTAATAAAGTTCATTTCACCCTTTTTAAAATGCACACTTCTGATCAGTTTGTACAACAGAACACAATGCTGTTTATCTAATTTAGGAGATTATGGATTAAAGACTTAAGTGATTACAGTTTGTGTATACATGTGGATTGGCCTATGCAAGGGTACAGTTCAAGAGAACAGTCAAAATATTTAAGATGGAAGCCACATAAAGAGTTTTTACTTTAAGGATCTTATAGGCAGTCATATGTTCCTTTAATGTTATGCTACAATTTATTGTCAGCTGCCTAAAATCCAGCAAGGAAGCAGTATATAAAGAAGTGCAACTAATAAGTATGTGTGCTATGCTTTGCAAGCAACCTACCAAACACATTCTTTTGTGTTCCTGAATGATATAAACACAACAAAGCCTCTTGCTTCCTTTTTGCCCGCTTCTAATGGCAAAATCTCATGTTCAAAGTTTTTTTTCTGACAGTAAGATAAATTTGTACCAAAATGTTCTGTTAACTTTTCTTAAATCAACAAAATTATTTACAAGAATATTGCACAGATATATCAAGTATGCTATATTTGAAAATATCCTTGGGATTACAGTGTCAGTACATGAATTCAGAGGGAACTATCAACCAATGCATTTCTCAGTGGTTGTTATTGTTTTTATCAACAGGGAAGAAAAGTACAAAAGCAGACAGAAATTCATGCACTGTCACCTTCATATCTTCTATTGTTCCTACTTGAGGAAGACATGATAGTTGCACTTACGGTGCTTCCCAGAAAGTTAGACCCAGCCCAATAGTAAGCCCTAGCTTGATTTTGGGGGTGGGCCTAATATAAGCCCTTCTCCAAAACTAAGCCCTAGTTTGGGGGTGAGGTGCATCCCTAAAAAAATCAATCTAGGGGGGGTAGGGGCTGTGAAGCTGCCCCACACACCCCACACCCGCCTACCTTATTGGTAGGACCACCACAGCCAGGCCTCCCACACCCCCGACATCTCTCGCACTGCTACTTGACTTCTGCGGCTGCTTGCCGCCACTTGTGGACGGATTCCATGTGGCTCCTTCCGCTTTGGGCCACTTCCACTGCTTGCGCAGCGCTTCGGGCCACTTCTGTTGCTTGTGTTGTGATTCAGCGTCAGCCTGTGGTTCCGGCAGCTGGGTCTGATGATTCTGAAGAGGAGGAGGAGGGGTTTGGAGAGCCTTTGGTGTCAGAGGGAGGTTCTGATGCACTGCAGGACTCTCAGCCTGGCCCCTCCCGTCTTGTTTCCTCATCAGACTCAGCCGTGTGAGCATGAGGTATTGGAAGAAGACGATCCACAGCTGGCTCTGTTCAGGGACGCTAGGAGCAGGAGGCAATCTAGCAGAGCAGAACAGAAGAAGGCAATGAGGCAACTCGAGAGAAGGCAATGAGAAGCCACGCCTTGGGACTGCTGATAAAAGGGGAAGATGTGGGAGGTGCTGGTTGCTGAAGGTAGCCGTTTGAAGATCTTCTGCTAGAGTACTGGTCTGTTAATTCCTGTTTAACTCGTCTGAACTTTTGGTTTAACTCTTGTTTGAACTTTTCATTTAACTCGTTTGAACTTTTGATTTCTTTGTCAATAAATTTGGTTGGGTTTTTCCAGACTGTTGACTATAAAAAGGGGTTGTCCCTGACATTCAAACAGGGCCGGTCGTAGGCTGGAACAGAACAGCTTGCGGTAGGAAGCCACATGGTGCTTTGGGCCGTTTCCAATGTGTAAATGACCCAAAGAGCTATGCAGCATCCTGCCACGAGCAGCAGAAATGGCGCAAACACCATGCAGCATCCTGCCGGGAGGAGCGGCAACGCGCAATGCACCATATGGTGTCCGGCCACAAGTGGAGGCAAGCAGCCACAGAAGAAGTCAAACAATGGCACAACAGGTGTCGGGGTGTGGGAGGCCTGGCTGTGGTGGTCCTAAGGAAAGACTTTCTCCAAAATTAAGACCTAGTGCCTCTTTTGGAAGCAATATATATATATATAAGACCAGGTCTTAATTTTGTGGAAACACGGTAGGTATTTAAAGAGAAATTACAAGGAAGCTGCCCAAGAATTTTATTTCCATGGCCTTAGAAACAGAAATATTGGGTATACAGGTAGTCCTTAACTTAGGACCACAGTTGAGCCCAAAATTTATGTTGCTAAGTGAGACATTTGTTAAGTGAATCATTAAAGTTGTTAAGTTGGTAACACAGTTGTTAAGTGAATCTGGCTTCCCCATTGACTTTGCTTGTCCAAAAGTTGCAAAAGGTGAACACATGACCCTGGGACCCTGCATTTGTCATAGTCAGTTGCCAAGCACCTGAATTTTAATCATGTGACCATGGGGATACTGCAACGGCCATAAGTGTGAAAACGGTCATAAGTCACTTTTTCCAGTGCCATTGTAACTTCGAATGGTCACTAAATTGTTGTAAGTAAAGGACTACCTGTACATTGAAACTACTTAGATGTTGTTTAAATATAAGAACAATTTACCTGTTGCCAACATCACTAGGTAGAGCAGATTAGAAAAATCAACTCCCCCCAGCTGGGAGAAATATCAACAACCTAAGATATGCAGATGATACCACTCTAATGGCAGAAAGTGAAGAGGAACTAAAGAGCCTCTTGATGTAGGTGAAGAAGGAGAGTGCAAAAGTGGGCTTGAAACTCAACATTAAGAAAACCAAGATCATGGCATCCAGCCCTCTCAATTCCTGGCAAATAGATGGGGAAGAAATGGAGGTCATGACAGATTTTATTTTCCTGGGCTCCAAGATCACCGCAGATGGGGACTGCAGCCAAGAAATTAAAAGACGCTTGGTCCTGGGGAGGAAAGCCATGGCAAATCTAGACAGCACACTAAAAAACAGAGACATCAGCCTGTCAACAAAAGTGCATATAGTCAAGGCTGTGGTCTTTCCAGTTGCAATGTATGGCAGTGAAAGTTGGACCATAAGAAAGGCTGAGCGCCAAAGAATTGAGGCCTTTGAACTATGGTGCTGGAGAAGACTCCTACGAGTCCTTTGGACTGCAAGGCGATCAAACCAGTCAGTCCTAGAGGAGATCAACCCTGACTGCTCTTTAGAAGGCCAGATCCTGAAGCTAAAACTCAAATACTTTGGCCACCTAATGAGAAGGACTCACTGGAGAAGAGCCTAATGCTGGGAAAGATTGAGGGCAAGAGAAGAAGGGGACGACAGAGAATGAGATGGCTGGATGGAGTCACTGAAGCAGTATGCGTGAGCTTAAATGGACTCCGGAAGATGGTAGAGGACAGGAAGGCCTGGAGGAACATTGTCCATGGGGTCGTGATGGGTCGGACACGACTTTGCAACTAACAAAAACATATTTGTAAGTCTGATTGTGCTGTACCTCCTCATAGTTCAGTGAATCATGGAAGCTCTCAGCTGCTTCCGAGTGTAAACTTGTTGCTTTGGATTTTTAAAATACTTCAGCCCTTTTGCCTACGACTACGTAATTATTGCATATCTTGGACAAAGTCATTTCTCCTACTCTCTATGGCTGTGAAGGTTCTGGGTTCCTTATCTCTGGAAATTAAGAGACTGGACACAACCAGCTCTCTTGGGGGAGTTTAATTGATTTTCTTCTAACCCCTTCCAACACTTACGGTTCTTATTATCCACCCTCTCCACCTCTTCCTTCTTGATCACTGATTCATTCACACCAGCGTTTTTCAAAGTCGGCAGCAGCTTTAAGTCGTGTCGACTTCAACTCCCAGAATTCTCCAGCCAGCGGGGGAATTCCGGGAGTTGAACTCCACCCATCTTAAAAGTTGCCAAGTTTGAAAGAGGCTGATTTACGCCACAAGAGCAGCTGTTTAAAGAGCCATAAGAGCCGTAACAAATCCCAGCCCAGCGGAAGCAATCATCTGATCGCTTGGAATTGCTGAAAGGCAGACGCCAGGCTACGGCTCGTAGACCCCAAACGAGGAGAGCGCACCTCCTCCCAGGATGCTGTTTTAGGGCTTACGGAGGCGCGCCCGCCTCCCAGTGAAAAGGAGAAAAACACGCGTAGCAAGCGATAGCGGAGAAAGGTATTGGAGAGTCGGAATGCCGCGCCGTTCCCTTAACGAACTAATTGCTGCTAGGCCAGGGGTAGGCAACCTCGGCTCTTTTATGACTCATGGACTCCAACTCCCAGAATTCCTGAGTCAGCTATGCTGACTCAGGAATTCTGGGAGTTGGAGTCCATGAGTCATAAAAGAGCCGAGGTTGCCTACCCCTGTGCTAGGCAAATGGGAAGGAGAAGGCTCCCGTGTCGTCCCCAGAGGCGCTTTTCTTCCTCGAAATGAGTTCCCACGACCGCTGGGATCCTGCCTCTGAATCCCGGCTGCCAGCCTGAGCCTCTCCTCCGGGCTTGGCCTGGCGTACCGCTGCAGTCTTCTCCGAATTGCAGGCCACGACAGCGGCCGAGCGAGCTGCTGCGGGAGCTCCAGCCGAGCAGCGGTCGCTCGCCTCGTTTACTCTCGTCGGGCTCGGCGTACCCGGTCGCCCCAGTCCCCCTTCCTGAACCGGAGGACTTTGTCCTCCGTGCTTTAGGCCGCTCCTCCCGCAAAGCAGGTTAAAAGCGGTGCTTGGGAAGCGAGCTTCCTCCGCCTCCTCGGTCATTTCCTGTAAGCACCGAGAGGCCGGCCCACTCCGGGCCTTTCGTCCCTCCCTTCGCATGCACCGCCCTGGGCTGTGCGCAAGGGAGAGGCTGCTCCGTTCCCTTCCTCCAAGCCGGTGAGTGGAGGTAGGCGACCGCGTCCTGAGCGCGCTGATGGAGATTGGGGGTGGGGGTGGACGGGGCCTCGAGCTTCTTCCCGGGCCGGAAGGCAGACTGCTAAAATCACTGCCTTAGCTCCCCGCCTCCGGACTGGGCAGCAACACTGCCGTAGCTTCTCCCTTGCCTTTTCTTCTCCGGTGCTCGGAAATAATCGAAGGTGGCGGCCATCCCGGGGATGCAACAGCTTCAGACTGAACTTCGCTTTTAAAAAAAAACAAATTGAGGGGCGGTGGCTGCCGTTCTTCTGCGCGGCTTCCACTCAGCTGGCCGTGCCAGTTTGCCAGGAAATGGGAAATCCTGTTGCATACGGCTGGAGACCGACCCGCTTTGCGTTTTCGCTGTTTACCAGGCTGATCTCTTGACACGCTGAGGGTGGAAACCTCCCTCCAGGTTGCTCTCTTTCTACCTCGCCCCTCCCCCCAATATATATATATATATATATTGGGATTGCAAGAAAGTTGTTTTGCTTTGCCTAGATCCCCCCCCCCTTTTAGTCCGACTGGAGGCTCCTTGCATTTTTTTTTCCTTGCACATCCGGTTGCTCCAGTGGAGTAATTGAACTGGGATGATTTATTCATTTCTTAGTGGGACTCTTGATTTGCAGAAAAGCAGTTCCTTTCTTTTTCTCTGTCCCCCCCCCTCCTTTCGCCCTTCCCTTTACATTTCCCAATCGGTTTTTTTTCCCCTTCCCATCTCAGGAAGGTTCTAGATGTACACTTCTGGCCAGCTAATATGGGTTTGGTTTTGTGTATGTGTATGCCTGCTCCTGGTGAATGCCTGGACAAGTCTCTACAGTTTTCTTATCGACATTTTCAGGTGTGGCTTGTCTTGCTTCCTTCTTGGAGCTGAAACAGTATAGTAACCTGTCCCAAATCATTTGGATGGCTTTGGGTCCATGGCAAGACTAGAATTAAACCTTTCCCAATTTCTAGCCTGGTGTCTTTAGCCACTACACAAAAGTGCCTGTCATACTGTATTAGATTGGGTCAATTTTATAGCCCTGTTTCCCCTCCAAATTCTCCAGGATGCGCAGAAGAATTTATATGATTCCCCACTCTTAACTCCACCTGATCTGTTAGGAATTTCTAAAAGATGTTTGCTTCTATAGGTTCTGCTTCCTGCATGTTATGGAAATAAAAGGGGGGGAATCCCTCTTGATGAACAGAATGGAAAGCAGATGCACCCCACTGAGTAATCCTAGCTCACTTCCCCAGAAGTCATTCAGTGCATTCTGAAATTGGACTCTGAATAACTGAATGGATTATTTATTTATTTATTTATTTATTTATTTTATTAAACTTATATACTGCCCTTCTCCCATAGGACTCAGGGCAGTTCACAAGGTTTTTTAAAACAATGCAACAAGTTACAAAAATTAAAAACAATTAAAATAATTACACTAACCTTGAAATAAAAACCCAATTACAATTAAAAATACAATTAAAACCCCAGTTAATACTCTCAGTGTAGGCCAGAAAGCTCGAAGACCCAGGTCTTCAGGTCCCGGCGGAATGAATGAAGGTCAGGGGCAGTCCTAAGCTCTACAGGCAGCTGGTTCCAAAGGGCCCGCGCACCCACAGAGAAGGCCCTCCCCCTGGGATTGTATTGGTGTTGTTGGTGGGACTTCATTTGTTCCCCTCTAGCCTGAAAGAGTTCTGTTTGTAGTTTGGGTTTGTTTCTGACTCTGATCCAATAGGATCTAGTGTTGGGGCAACCTCCCAGTTTACTTTCCGTGTTTTATACATTTAAAGATTAAGGCTTTGTTCTGGTGTAGGTAATTCCATTTCTGTCTTTTGTCTCTAGTTAGAGGGCACCAAATGGGTTTTCCGGTGAGCTTTCTCTGAGATAGGCCTTTCTCTGCCCTCATGCCATCTGATTATTCTAGTTCTGTTTTACAGGTAGTCCTTGACTTACAACCATTTGTTTAGTGACCGTTTGAAATCACAACAGTGCTGAAAAAAAGCGACTTAGAACTGGTCCTTGCTGTTACAACCATTGCAACATGCCCACAGTCACCTAATCAAAATTTGGTTGCTTGGCAACTGGCATGTATTTACAACATTTGCAGGGTCCTAGGTTCATGTGATTACCATTTGCAATCTTCCCAGCTGGCTTCTGACAAGCAAAATTAATGGAGGAAGCCAGATTTGCCTATTGATGGCATGATTCACTTAACTTCAGCAATTCACTTAACATTTGTGGCAAAAAAAGTCATAAAATTGGGCACGGCTCACTTAAGAATTGCCTTGCTTAGCAACAAAAGTTCTGATTCGAATTGTGGTAATAAGTCAAGAACTAATTGTATTTAGTTTCTGATGTTTTATCATGCCTCCCTTTTAAAGGTGGGGACAGTGTGGAACTGCTTTTTACTTTCTCTCAAAGGAATAGGATAATTAGGTCTGTCTTCCAATTTATACGGTGTAATTTTTTAGGAGATGCCTTTGCACTGGATGAAACTAAGAATAAAACTGGTGGCTACTTTCTTCCTTCTTGTGCAGTTCCCATCTTCATTAGGAGCACAATTGGTCTGGCCCAATCCCCCTTAAGAGTCAGATACTGGCTGATGAAGCAACTGGTTTTATTGGCAGAGATGCTTTTGAAATTGCAAGACATCGAACTAGGCAGCAGTCGTAAGTGAATCCCTTTCTCTGACTTTTGCTCTGTCTCTTTCCAGTCATGTCCTTTCGTAAGGTTGTGCGTCAGAGCAAATTCCGCCACGTCTTTGGACAGCCTGTCAAGAATGACCAGTGCTATGATGACATCCGGGTTTCACGAGTCACCTGGGACAGCACCTTTTGTGCTGTCAACCTCAAGTTTGTGGCAGTAATTGTCGAAGCCAGTGGAGGGGGGGCCTTTATGGTGCTCCCGCTGCAAAAGGTGAAGAAGGATGGGCTCAATGTGGAAAAAGGAAAGGGGGAGGAGGAGAAGCAGAAAACTCTTATAAAAATGACCACTCACTGTCTCTGTTTGTCACATCTTTATATTAATCTTTCTATTAATGGATCCACCTTTTATAGACAATTGGTGGAAGAGAAGGATTATGGGAGAGACTTGATATGGAAAAAAAATTGAGACAGAAAATGGGACTCCATCTTGCAACAAGATTGTGAGAGACTTAAACTGTATGTCAACTCTTATCTCGTTTATTTCCCCCCAGACAGGGCGCATTGATAAGTCTTACCCTACCGTGTGTGGGCACACTGGACCAGTTTTGGACATTGATTGGTGTCCACATAATGATCACATCATTGCCAGTGGTTCTGAGGATTGCACTGTTATGGTGAGACGGAAATGGGGAAAGTGTGCATGTTGGTGTGTATAGGGGGTAAAGGGGTCTCTTCAGTAGCCATGCCTCCACGTGTATCTGAAAGCTGAGGCAATTGCAGTCAGTCTTGCATGTGAGAAGTATTCCTCACAACTGGGAAGGTATGGGCAATGTGAAGGATAGAATTACAAGATTTCTGGCAGTGGGGAGGAAGGCAAAATCCAGTGTTCCATACACTTCTTATTTCTGCAAAGGCAGAATAAATTATGCAAAAATAAGGCAAATGTGAATATTTCACTTAGATAAAACAGGACTGGCAGTCTTTTGCTGGCATGAGCTACAGTTCTTCATTTGATAGAGGTTGAAAGCTGCAGCGTGGGTGGAACCATATTATACCCAGAGCAGGGTTTAATTTAGGGGAGGACTTTTTTTTGCTTTTAAAATGTGAAGTGCTGTTCTTAGGCTTTGTGTAGTAGTAGGTGGATAATATTATGCAGGGTATGGTGAGGAGGGTAGGGTTTTCCAAAGTAAATTTCCACTGATGTTGGATGCTGTTAGGAAGAAGGGAGGGTTGTGCTTGAGGTGCAATATTGATGGGAGAGAATGAAACACGTGTGAGCTTCATTGTGATTTTGTGCCATTGTGTTGCACTGTTTGTTCTCTTCAGGTATGGCAGATCCCAGAGGGTGGCCTCACAGTGCCTCTGACCGAACCAGTGGTGGTTCTGGAAGGACATTCGAAACGTGTGGGCATCATCACGTGGCATCCGACCGCTCGCAACATCCTTCTGAGTGCAGGTACCACCAGCAAAGGAGGCAGCAAAGTTGAGAAGTTTCTGCTGCAAGCAGGATGGTGTTGAAAAATGTGGGCTTAATGAGCTGTCTGAAAAAGAACATAGCAAACCATTTACTTGTTCCTTTCTATTCCAGGCTGTGATAATGTGATTATTGTGTGGAATGTGGGCACTGCAGAAGAGCTTTACTACCTTGACAATCTGCATCCTGACATCATTTATAATGTCAGCTGGAACCGGGATGGCAGTCTGTTCTGTTCAGCTTGTAAGGACAAAAGTGTGCGCATCATTGATCCACGTCGTGGGCAAGTTGTAGCTGTAAGTCTGACACTCTTTGAGTTCTTGGTTACATTCATGAAGCGGTGTGTGATTGTAAGAGTTGAAATTAATTTTGTGGCACTTGTGACAAGCCATTCTGATCTTGGCAATTCAAAAACATTGTATTTTGTATTTTAGGGTATTGCAGTAGATTCCCCACTTTCTTATCTGCACAGCTTTTTCTTTTATTACTTCAGGTTCCTTTTTTATAGCTTAAATAATATCTTAAACTTGTATTGTCTTTGGTTTGTAGTTAAGGTGACTGCAGAGCTACAGAATTACAAAACAATTTGCAATGTTTATTTGTATAAAAATGACACATTGGAGGGTATTCAAAGTAGTATACTATAATGTTCATTTGGTTGCATGACAGGATTCACCTTCTTTTTAGTTTTCCAAAGTGGTCTGTGCTTGCAGAACTATAATCCTACTACAGGAACTTAAAAAAAAAATGTAATGTGGAATGTGCTTGAGGCAGAGGTACTACCTTAAGGCAAATGGAAATTTTGCAACTGGTACAGTCCGATTTTGTAACTTTGTTTTCAGCAGAATAAATGATGCCTGAGTCTGTCAGCAAGAAATCTGGACAGCGTCACCAGTCCTGTGCTGAATACATGTTACAACAGTAGTAGCAAAATACATAGGTGGCAGAAGGGTATGAGGATTGTACACTGAAGTAAGCAGGAGAATAAAAATGCAGCCCTCTAGGGACTAGGATCAAGGCCAAGGGCTGGATGACTCCAGTGCTTCTTACACCAGTTAGACGAGTCGATAGGAGATGTATATATCCTCCAGTTCAGGAAAGCAGCTTTTTCTTCATGCCAGGAGGTCTTTAAAGGGACTCTTCCCTAGGAACTTATGCGCACCCCCCCCAGCAAGGAGTGCCTTTAAAAGAACCATTTTTAGCCACTCTTGCCTACCTGTCTTTTGGGAAAGTTTGATCTGGGGTTGGGGTGCGGGGGATTGACGGGCAAGCCAAAATTGCTTTTGCTGAGTTCCTGTTGAAGTGTCTGTGTTGCTAGTGATGAGAGTTGTCAAACTTCAAGGAGGGGGAAGGGCTTTTATTTAGTTCTTCCCCCCCCCTGCAGTGAGTCAATGAAGCAAATAGGTCAAAGGTCCCCCTCTCACTGTAATGATCTCAGGCTATCTTCTTATGAGCATTTAGTAATGTTGGGGAAGGCAGTTGTTTTAAATGAGATGGGCATGATGGTGTTGGGAAGCTATGACTGATGATGGCGTAAATATTGTCTTGCCAGTTCAGGATCTGTGTAGAGGGGAGTTATAATATCTTAGCCCCAGAAAATTGTTGAAGAAGAATGCATTATATTATTACTGCAATGATGGGATACAAAGGAGCTTAGTCTTGAATCTAGGTTCCCTTTTTTAAAAAAAAAACTTTTGCGTCAACGCTATCTAAATGCTTTTAGCTCCTAAAGAGAGACTCGTGGTTCCCCCCCCCCCTGAAACTTGCAATCTAGCGGCTGAAGTTTGCAAAAGAGTGTAGTAGAAAAAAAATCATATAAAGTATTTTGTTCTTTAGATCTATGGACAGTTCATCAAAACTAGAAAAGGCAAAGAATTAGAAAACGTTTTGATTGCCACCCAATGACTGCGTTTTTCCTTTTTTTTTCTGCATACCTGCATAGTTAATGATGCTTTCTAAATTTCTGCTAATCCTTAAAATTGAAAATACAATAAAACCTTATTGTACAAAACACAAAGGTATTTTCTCAGTGCAGTTAGACCAACAGAAGTGCTTTCCTTCCTCAGGAAATATGCTTCTTAAATATGACTACACATTTATGGTAGAAATCGAATTTTCCATTACTGTATAAAAATTACTTCCAGAGCAGATAATTTAATGAACAGGATTTCACATTTTTATTAACAACTAACATGGATCTGAGCTACCTGACCTCTATTTCTGCATTAACAGTCCCTGCTGTTCATAGTTTTGTTTTTGTTTTGTTTTTAAATTTTAGAATTTGTGGTTATGGGTATACACCTGTAAAACAGCAGATTAAACTGTTCTTCAGTCCAAAACCATGTTTGTAAAATCAGCACAATTTAAGATAACAAAGACAATAACAATAACAAAATCCTAAATTTCACTTTTGTATCAGTTTTCCCTATGCTTCTTGTTGGAAATTATGTATACTCTTTTCTGTGGAAGAATGGCAAATTAAGTTGTGGGAGTATACATCAATGTCAAAAATAACCTTTTATTTGAAAAGCAAATTTAATATAATGATTATAATACCACATATGGTCTTGTAACACATCTGAAGTTTGAATTTCTTCTAACAAGGTGTCAACATCTAAGGATAGCATTTTTTAGATTAGGCAGAAATTATTGTAATCCTGATATATAATTGTCATTAATAATTGCATGTTATTTAGATTGCCCTAAACTGATATATTTTAATATTTTGAACTAAATATTTACCATGAAATTGTCATTTAATTTTATAATTCTTTGTCTTTTTGTTTTTCTTCTGGATTATGTTTTTTAAATATCTAGAGTGCGAGAAAGAGATTTTAAATATTGATGGAGTCAAATTATATTTCTTAGATATCAGCAAGGGGGTTTAGTAAATGCTGGTCTGATTACTTCTGAAGCGAGAAGAGTGGCAGAAGAAGCTTCTTTTTCCTGCAGAGTGCCAAGGTTTTAACATTTTGGGTTCTTTACTCAGAAGCAAATTAAAAATGAGGCCTCTCATCACAAAGACCTTATTGGTCTCCCAGCTTGCTCTAGCCTGTTCCTAGGCAACTTTCTGAGGAAAGACTTTTGAGTTTGGTTATAGTTTGAGTTTCCTTAGAACGGGGACAAAATGAAAAGGTAAGGCAGAGCTGAAGAAATTGTGCTTAAATACCTGCAACAACGTTAAGTCTTCTTCAGGTTGAATTTAACCTTGGTGACTGATAGGAGAGCTTAGTCTAGATTCCGTTTAAGAGATATCGTGAGTAGAGCTGGCAGGGAGAATTTCTCTTGTCTATTGTGGAACCTGCCTGCTTTATCTTAACCTGACCCTTTCCCTCTTACTTGCTAGGAAAGGGAGAAAGCGCACGAGGGAGCACGCCCAATGCGAGCCATTTTCCTGGCTGATGGGAAGATCTTTACAACAGGCTTCAGCCGTATGAGCGAAAGGCAGCTGGCTCTCTGGGACCCAGTGAGTGGGAAGGCGGATGGAGCGGGGCGCAAGTAGGTGGGGAGAAAGACTCCAGTAGAAGAGAAATTCTTATCAGTTCCAAGAGCCTGAGCGACAGACTCCTCATCTCTTCCCATTCTGAAGGTTGCTTTCTTCTCAGATGGGTATTGTCTTAAGTTTGGTTCCGCAAGAGAACCCCCTCACGATTATACCTTGAAGGAAATGAACAGAACCCTGCCCCGTCTTCTACAATGGTATCACTGCCTCGCACCATCCCCACACTCCTTGCCAGTGAGTAGGGGATCTATTGATCTGAGAAAGGATGAAGACTTTACTACAATTCAAAACCCTGAATGAGAAGATTCTCCCTCTCGAGCAGTTCTCTGATGTAGAGTAACCTTCCCAAACCAGTCTGGAGTACCCTCTCTCTCTATTCCCAACCAGCAAGGCAGTAGGCAACAACTAAGTCAAACCTTACACAAAAGGGGCTGACACGGAGGTAACCATCTGAAAGAGATGGTAATATATCTTTGTGCTTTCTTTTTTCTGTCAATTTCAGGAAAACCTTGAAGAACCTATGGCATTGCAGGAACTAGACTCAAGCAATGGGACCCTTCTGCCCTTCTACGATCCTGATACCAACGTTATCTACGTCTGTGGCAAAGTAGGCTTTCTTAACTTGGTTTATATGTGCAGGTATATTCATGATGGTGCCTGATTGAGGCAGAATATGCCTTCCCTTATATTTTATGTGTTATCTTTACAGATAGGACAATTCCTAAACTAAATTGGTATTGATTTTTCTATCATAGAACATGGGAATCTGCTGAGGATCTAATAGTTTTCTTTCCTATTGTAGCTTGTCGTGTAATTCAGTATTAATATTGCAAAGAAAACAAGACTCTCCCGTTGTTACTAAATAAAATTAGGCCTGTTTTTGTGTGCTTGTTTTTCTCTTTTTTTTTATTGAAAAGTTTTACAATACATTTTTTTAAAAAGACAAAACCCCTCCCAACCCCCTCCCCTCTCCCCAACCCTCCCCAACACCTCCCTCCCCTCCCCCTCCCCCCTCCCCGACTTCCCAGAGCTCAATACAGGGTATAAATATACAAACAATCATAGTCTACCTTATGCAAACAACAATAAAATACTAAATCTATCGCACTTTAACTCTTGTAAACTAACTACAAGCAATTTAAATATCACATCAATACTTATTCAAATGCTAAATGAAACTTTTTAGTCCCATATTTATTCTGGATATCTTGTTTTTCTCTGATACCTGAGAATTCTGGGTGCAGCTCTTCGTCAGTTGAATTACATCAGCAAATGGCCATATTGTCTAGGAATGAGAGGAAGTGACCCTTGTATCTGGAGGGCAATCCTTATGCTGAAGACATAAAGTCAAAGTGTACAGGCAGAAAGAGGCCATATTTTGGTGTTTTCAAATAATCAGGAGTCAGGTCTACCTCTTTTCCCTTAAGGACATTGCCAGTGAGTAGATGATCTATTGATCAAAATTCACAGGAAGGACTTTCATGTTGTGTTAGGCACAGTGCACCCATGTAAGGGCAGACTATTAAACATAGTATAATAGGCTGATTCACATATATGGGACTTCATCTCAGATGTGTTATGGGTCAGGCTAACTTTCTCAATGATGATTCGAATTCTGGTTTTCTAATGTGTTTTTCTGCCATCCAAACAGTGGCAATTCTGTCATGGTGTATCTTGCTATCTTTTCACGCTTTCCAGGGAGATTCTAGCATCCGGTATTTTGAGATCACAGCAGAAGCACCATACATCCACTTCCTGAACACATTTACTAGCAAAGAACCACAACGTGGCATGGGTTGGATGCCCAAGCGGGGTCTGGATGTCAACAAGTGTGAGATTGCCAGGTAATCAGATAAAATTGTTAATAGGAAGGTATAGAGGTGAATGGCAAGAAAGCAAATAGGCAGTCAAAGCATAGCATGAATTATTCTCATAATTTTAAAGATCCAGGCTGATTAACTCAATTGTCCCTTTCTGTTTCTATAGATTTTACAAACTCCATGAGCGCAAGTGTGAACCCATTATTATGACAGTGCCAAGGAAGGTGGGTGCTACATAAGGAGACATTAGCCTGCTTTTCCTTATAAGGGATTCCTGGTTCATCTTCCTTCCCTGCTCTTCATTAGTAGGCAGGCGAGCAGTTGCAGTTTAGCATCTGATCTATTTATCTAATGTTAGAATTAAAATCAAGTACTAGAATTAAAATCCAGTACCAGAACCCTAATCTGGAAGAAAGATTCCTAGCATCTTGCTAGGAAGTGTGCTAATACTGTATCCCCTCCTATGTTGCTAAAAGACAAAGCAGGCTACAAATTCCTAGATTCTGCGGTGCTTTTCTTAACGCAAGTTAGACAACTTATAAAATGTCAGGAATCATTTGGCTGCTACTTTTTTCCCTTGGATCTTGACTTCTGTTGCTCTGCATTAATTTGTAATTTTGTTGATTTAATAATACTAGCCAATAACCTAGTAGATTAATGAATGTGTTTCAGTTCCCATTATATCTCATTTTTAAAAAGCTTGGTAAGGTCAACCAGTTCCAATCTTATTTCAACCATGAGTCTCTTACACATCTTGCAAATTAATTTAAGGTTACAATTGTGCTAAATTTAGATTAGGGTCTTTGAATTGACAATTTAAAACAGGGTGTCAAACTGCCGGCCCATGGGCCGGTTGCATCATGCATAGCTCCGGCAATGCGAAAAAAGTCATGATATGTTGCAATACCCTATGTGACACGGCAAGTTTGACACCCATGATTTAGAATATCTATATAGTATCCTACTACTCCTTGACAGGATTGGTCTCAATTGCTGTATTGTATTGCTATTTGATAGTCTCTTGTTTAAAACACTCCTGGCAGTTGAGAGCTGGGGTTTTTTTCAACACACGCACCTGTTTTCATTCATATTTTTAATCTCAGTGGCGTAGCGTGGGGGGTGCAGGGGGGGCCGGCCGCACCGGGCGCAACATCTGGGGGGGCGCGCTCGACGGCGCCGGGATCCGGCAGGGCGGAGGCACCGGAGCCCCAGCCGGGAAGGGCCTGACGCCCCACGGCGCGCCACACACACACACACAAACACACAACCACACAGCGTGACTCCTCCTTCGGGCCGCTCCGCCTTCGCTCCGGCGCTGGATGGAAGCCTTCTCTCCCTCCTCCCCCCCCGCAAAGGAGAAGGCGGCTCCTGCCGTGCACAGAGTGCGGCCCTCCTGCAAGCCCGGGGCTCCGCTGCGGAGGCTCTCCCAAGGCGCTCCCGGGGTTGCCAAAGGCGGGGGGGCGCGGCGGTGCTTGAAAGAGGGTGGATTTCCCGCGGGGGGAGGATCGCTGCAGCGTCTCTCCGGGGGTCCCTTCTCTGGAACGAAAGCTGCGTCGGCAGGTTGCCGATCCAACCGTGCATCGGCGATCGGGACCGCCCCCCCCCCCCCGACACACGTCGCCAGCAGCGAGAGTTTCCAGCCAGGCCGGCGAATCTTTGGGGTGAGGTGCCAAAGAGAAGGAGGCGGCTTGGCTTGGATAAGCAGCGTCTGGGCAGAAAATAGGTCGGGCGCCGCAGCAAGTATGAATTCCTGGGGTTCAGCCTAAGCAGGCAAAGCTGCAGGGTGGGTTGGTTGGCTTTTCCGGCTTTGGAATAACCTTGGGAAGCTGAGGCATTGTAAGTTGGAAGTCATTGTTTGTCGCCTAACATGTTGGGTCAACCCCACGCCACATGCTAAGCCATAAACCGTGGTTGGTATCCAGGGTTTAGGACAAGATGGAGAAAACTAGCCAATTGTGGGATCATAAATCTTGATGAAGCCCATCATCGCTCCATGTGATGTATGCACTCAATCTACAAACGTAGTCCAAGCCTATTCACATCTGTTGTAAGGTCATTCTCTCGTGGGGTTTATCCTGACGTCCACTAAGAGTGGAACAAACATGCCCCATTAACCATTTTCAACGCCATGTCCTCTCTTTGTCTCATCCTAAATCACAGCTGAGGCACCTTAAAGTTGCCTTGTTTCAGTGTTAAACTAGCATTTTCCCTCTTCTCCAGAGACCCTTTTTTGCCTTGAACCTAACTCAGGGGTAGGCAACCTTGGCTCTTTTATGACTCATGGACTTCAACTCCCAGAATTCCTGCGCTAGTGGAAGAGACTCGAGTGCTAAAATCCACAGGTTAGGGGGCGCAAATTACTTGCCTTGCCCCGGGTGCTGACAACCCACGCTACGCCACTGATCTCTCTGGAGTAATATGATTCTGAGAAACGTATCTATCTAAGTTTTCCTGGCCTTCTTTGACCCCAGTGTGACAATTTATTTTCCTTTTAGCCCCACACCTCCTTCACCATGAAATGCAACATTCTGCTCTGAATATGATTTCCAAATGTTCCAGTAGAATTGATCGTTATTCAGAAATCTAAAGAAAAATGTTAAAACAGAATCAGAATCTATCAGTTCAAAACTTAATTTTCCTTGACTACCTAGAATCTTCCCTTTGGTGAAAGGATCGATTCTAGAGACCTTTCCCTCTACTAATGTGTAGATTGTGCAACAGTACAACATGTTTGGGTTAAGAGAAATGGTTTCTATTTAGAAACAGATCCATGAACATTGAGGAATTAAGATGCTCCTTTCTCAGTTCTGTGCCAATTATCTCTCAGATTATCGTTTTGTGATTTCTGAGGCAGAATGGACATTCTTAGTATTACCACATGAAACAGTCTTCACAGTTTGGGCTCCATATGAATGTAAAACATTTAGTCTCCTCCATATTCAGTCTCAGCTAAATATACGCTGGTAACTCATCTTAGGACTCTGTCCTGGTGCCCTCTGCCAATGCCAGGAAAGCTGATGCTGTCCTCTCTTTGCAGTCAGATCTGTTCCAAGATGACTTGTACCCGGACACAGCTGGGCCGGAAGCTGCCATGGAGGCAGAGGAATGGGTGGCAGGGAAGACAGCACCCCCCATCCTAATCTCACTGCGTGAAGTCTATGTACCCACCAAACAGCGGGATTTCAAGGTCAACCGGAGAAGCTTGTTGCCTGAGGGTCGCCCGGCAGCTCCCTCCAATACTGGGCTGAGTGCCACACCTTCCAGTGCCATGACTCCATCCACTGCCACATCTGCCCTTAGTGTTGCTGCTGCTGCTAGCGGGGTGGGTATTGTGCTGTTGCTTGGGGCATATGGGGATTCTGAGGGAGAGGGACCGGATGGGTGGGCTGGAGTCTCCCCCACAGGATTGCATGGAGTTGAGCTGGGGAGAGCAGGAGTTGTTGGAGGAAGGACCAAACATTAGGTAGATGAAAGAGAGAGAGAGATGGAGATACTTTGTTACAGTCATAGACCAAAACCAACCCTAAGGAAGCCAGAGTAGGGTAGACCTGTAAGGTGTTGTAAGGTAGTACTGAGTGTCTGCTTCATCTTGGGACTTTCTGCCCTCCCTATATGCAGATAAGCAAGCTTCTGGCTCTTCGTAGCTTTGACAAGTATCGGCACTTTAAGAAAGGCTGGGTATGGCTCTTGGGTTAGAATATGATCCTGCACAGATCTCCTTGCTGCTCAAATAATGGCACTTAAATTTTTTGCAACCAGCCTTGTAAACCAGGCTCTTGGAAACATGATGCAGCCAAGTATATAGAGCATGCTGCTTGGGGAATTCTGGGAGTTAAAATCCATACATCTTAAAATCACCAAAATTGAGAAACACTGCTGTAGAAGATTTCTTTATTTGAAACTGTAACAATGATCAACTTCCTTAGTGTGACTCCCATATGATCAGGGTAGGGTTGTGCCATATGTGTTGATTCAGGCTTAGAAATGTGGGTCAGATTTGCTTTCCTCACCTTTTCCTGCACCAGTACACCAGTACTGTATTTGCTGTCTGTTCCAGTTAGTGGTTGGTTTGAGTTGGACCATTGGAATTCTGGGAATCTTATGGGCAAAAAGATGGATAATATGATGAAATAATGGATGATCAACTTTTTCCCATTTGCAGGAAGGGAGGCAGCTTACTGAAGAGGTGTTGCGTGAAGTGGCATCCCTGCGGGCGCTTGTGGCTGCACAGGGGGAGCGCATTGCACGGCTAGAGTCGCAGTTGAGCCGCATTGAGAATGGTGATTTCTAGTGGGCCTTCCGTGCCCCTCCCAAGAGAACCTGACCAACATGGAGGATCTCACTTACTTCCCCTTCCTTTGATCTGCCAGTAATCCCTTCACATTGCCTCCTGCCCTGTGGGGTGAGACAGGGGCTTGCCCTCTCTTGCTGCTACTGGGAATGTTTCTTGGGTTTTGTCTCAGACCAAATCTCCTCTTCCTCTCATTTCTGCACCCCATATTATCCAAGGGGCCATATGCTAGTGCCCTAACCATTGCTCCTTTGCCTTATTCTGGTCAGGGGCCTATCTCCTGTCCCATTCCTATGAATGGGGCCGGCTTAGATATCACCCAAGGAGATTGGGGCTGTCTGACAGCTTGGCCTGCCTGTACCCTCCACTTGAGAATAAGGCTGAGGTTTCCTTATGAGTCTCTTGTGGCATGTGTGCGCGGGGTTGGGGTTGGGGGTGTTATTAGAAGTCTGGGCCACCTATGAGTCAGTGGAAGGTGGGATGCTTTTTCTCAGATAGGACCACTGAAATCCCATGGAGGAGTTTTCTGCTTCCTTCTCTGAACTTTTTGCAATGGGAACATGGAGAGATGTCCACTAGGGCCAGGCAGTGAAAGGAGCCTGCCTTCTGGTCACAGTCCTCAGGCTACTGTCTCTGGTACCACTCCTCTTTCTGGCTTCCAAAACACAGTGGCAATGGAACAGCGGAAATTAACTGTTCAGGGTTGATATCTATATTTTCATTCCAAATAAAAGTCTTTATAGAACTAGAGCTCTGTGCAGCTTATTATTGTGGGCGTCTCCGACTTGGAGTGAGTTCAAGGTAAGTGGAAACTCTTTTCCAGAATGTCAGCTGGCCTTCTTCGGACTACGGATGGAAATTTCCTCCACCCACCAATAACATAGGTCCTAGGAAAACAATTGTATCCTGCAATAATCCCTGCTTTAAGCTTGGCTAGAAATTCCTAAAGACACCCAAATGCCTTCCCCTTCTCCCACTTGCTTCCTTTAATCATAGAATATTCTGCTTATAACCATTATCGGTCATGTATGTGCCCCATGTTTTGAGAATGTGGGGAATTCAAATGGGAGAATGTAACAAATAATTGCCTTTCGACCTAATTTTTTAACATTTGCTTTGTACATACCAAAATTATTTAGTCATCTTTGTACCAAAGGTGGCTTTTGAAACTGCATTTTCTGAACATCCATAAACATTTAAATCTTTTCCATTAACTGCATTTTTGGGGGTGGGGAGTAATAATGCAAGCTCATATTCTTGTTTATTTAAACAGGTTTAATAAGTGTGCAGCTCCTTTTCAATGAAATTTAAGAGCACTTCATCTGGGTGTATTCCTGGCAAAAGGACAAAAACCTCTCTTTAACCTGTTTCAATATACTGAGTTCTGCTTCACCATCATCCACTCAATTTTCAAATAATTTCCGGTGCACATTAATGCCATTGTGGGTTTTGATTATTTCTTTCTCATTATGTGTATTTTAAAACATTTAGGGCTTCTGTCGAGGGCTGGCCAAGAACCAGCTTTTCATGCAGAATTACTGTTCCCTAGCACTGTTTTGCAGCTTGTATCCTATGATTGTCAGACATGTATGTTAAGTACTTTAGAGATGCAGTTTAATCCTTGTTTAGTAGGACTTTCTGTTTCCTTTTAAAGGAAAGCTGTATTCCAAAATAGCAAGGTAAGACTTGATTACACTACAGTAGACTACCATGGACCTTGGGTAAATTGGAAAATCTTTCCATATATTTATATAATTTTCATTTGAAAATGGTGCTTGAATGATGTAGATAATTTACAAAATGGATCAAATCAACACAATTCTAAATACTAAATTTTAGTTCCGATGCTAACCAATTATGAATGAATGAATATCATAAATGGTCTTGGCCTGGTTATTAGTTTTTGATCTGAATTGGTCAGGATTCTTTAGGTTTCCTGCACTTTATACAATAATCCTTTGATCTCGGTTGTATTTTGGCAATATCAGGAAAATACACTTACATTTTGTTCTTTAATGGGTCATTGTAAAATATATGAATATGAGAAATATGTGAATATGAGAAAGTTTTGAATATTTGTTAGTTTAGAGAAAATGGATGATGAATGGGCTTGAATTATGGGATATTTGTGCAAACATGGAGCTGAAAGCTAGTTGCAGAAGGTGGTTAAAAAAAATATGGAAGCACAGCATGTGGGAGAATAAAGGGAATATTTAATGAAGTATTCAGCATTTAGCCAGGAGAAAGATAAGGATAGGTAGTGTCCTTTTGGTTACTTCATGTATTAATGGATACTTACATAAGAACTGCATGAGGTGGTAGGAGCGAAAATTTTAAGATGTGCAAATTCTGTAGAAAGATAGTGGATTGCACATGCTGAAAAATGAATGTCAAATGAAAATGTTCATGTAGAAGAGTTTGCATTTGTCCATGTAAGAGCTCAACATAGCAGGATTAACATAACAGTTGAATGTAGCAGGAATAGGATACACAAGGAGTGTATGTGGTTAAAATAGTAAATATAATCAAGAATGGGGGAGTTAATGAGTGAAGCCCTTTGGCTGCAGAAATAGCTAACTAATACAGAAGTACATGGAGGTAATTCTGCCATACAGAGGGAAATAATGAAAAGTGAATTGAAATGCAAATATATAATGAAAGAACGAATAGGTTGAGAGTAGAGTGGTGAAAATACGTTGTGACTGAATGAAGTTGGCAAGGTTCTCCAAAAGACGTTTAAAAGGCAAAAGACAACTTGCAAGTAGTGTATGGACATAGTGGAAACAGAAAAATATGGAGCAAATACAATGGATGTGTTGGTATTAAATAAATTAAGCGGCATTTTTCTTGTTCAAAAAATTTCTTTAAATTTCTTTTGAGTTTGCTTAATATTTCCTAATGTTTCTTGCACTTTGCAAAGCATTTCTTGCCCTCAAAAGGAATTGTCTGAATGATACATATTTATATAAAGGTTTAAAATACCCAAAGAAATATTCTCTGCTGTTGTCCACTAGGGAGCTCTTCAACAACGGATCGACACAAGGTCCTTAGCCTTTTAAAGCAATATAATAAGGCATTGTTGGGTTTCCTACAACTCCATTTCTGGCTGTTTCCCTAGTCTGTCTTTTGATTTGTCATGGGTTTAACTTAGCCTGGATTTCCCCCCCCCCCCGTTTGTATGCTGCTTTGAGAAACTACAGGTTTTAAGACTCTCCCAGGAACTGAAAACATTTTGCTTTCTTCAGCTGTAGTAGCAGCCCGCTCTTCTTGGTTCTTGTCCCTTCAGCCACACGCTACATGCATCTTCCTATTCCTGCTTTAGCCAGTTTACTGGATCTCACTCTCTCTCATTTGTAGTAGAATTGGGAAGTCAGTGGAGGACGCCTCATGACAAATTCAATAGAACAATGGAGAGAGCCTGCTTATTAGGGGAGTGGTTTTGTTACATAACTTTACTAAAAGTTTTCAGAAACTAATACAAGCTAATATAGAGTAAGAAAGAAAAAAGAAGAGAGCTAAAAGTACAAGAAACAATAAAAAAAGAAAACAAGATACAAAGAAGCAGCTTCCAACCATCTTGACAGCTGTTATAAGAACATTGATAAATTTACCTCTTTATCTAAAGTTACGTCTGCTTTCTATAATCTATTGTATCAAATCAACAAAACAATAAATCATTAGTTCATCTTTTTCTGTTTTACACAGAAAGTTTGTAAGTCCATTGAGTAATAAACAGACATTCTCCTCTAATCAAACTAGTCAATATGGCCATCTCAGAAAGTTCTATCAACTTCATTGTAGTTATTGCCAAATCTTTCCAGCTTTGTACATACAGCTGTGGTTATTGTATTAAAAAACAGTTCTATGACTTTTCCACTGCTACAAAACTCAATCTCTTGTCTTCCTCCTGACAAAGTATGCTAGGATATCCCATGGAACATTTCAATATCTGCCTCTATGTCTTCATCCCATTTGAAAAAAAATAATAAGGCTTTAATAATACTTTCTATAATATGTTCACAAGAACCCTCTGGAATTTCCCTGGATAAAATTTAAATTCCAGTAATGCCAGTTTATCTAATTCACTTTTTAGGTCTCTTTTTTTATATATCTTCAGTTTTACTCTCCAGAATTTCCACTTGGTCATTAATTTGTTTTATATCTCCAGTGATTTGCTGTAGAGCAATTTCCATCTTCTCAACTTTTTCTTTCATTTCTTTTTTCATTTTTACAAGTCTTTTATGCATTTTTTTCCAAAAGATGTCCATTTAATATTAAGTGATTCAGATTATTCACTGCCTGATTTTGCAAACATTTTCTGAAGCAAGTCTGGTGTAATTTGTCTCTGCATGTTGCTTTAGCAATCCCATCTTCCCCTCTCTCTTTTTTTTTGGGGGGGTCACTTTTCTGGTGGGTCCTATTGTAATATTATAATGTAAAAGTATTTCAAATATAAGGGAAAGAGTAAAAGGCAGGCTTCCCTCTGTTTTTCCTGTTTTGTCTTTCTGTTCTCTTAATACTTTGTCTAAAATGGCACTCCGCAGTCGGTCACCATCACGGTGTGGCTCATATTATCTTTATCCTTTGTTTTATCAAATCCATTAATTGTCTGCACTGCTTAATAGTTAACAAATAATATCCTAGCATGGGTCCATTCTGTTTTCTTTTAAATTCCAATGCATTCCAAAGCACTTTTGCCAAAAATCAACATTTCAAAAATACTGTTGCCTTTATCACCTTTAAACTTTGCTGTACTCAATCCTTGTTAAGCCTTTTGCTAAAAGTTTAAATCCTTTGAAGCTTCCTTCCCCCCCCCCACTTTCCCCCGTTTTCTAGTCCAGAAAGAATGTTGATTTCACCAAGTGGATTTCTATTATCCTACTGCTGAGAAAATCTCTCTCTAGCTGTAAATAAATTGCATCTAAAACTGGTTGAGAAAGTACAGCTTTTGTGAACTTTGTGTCCATATAGGTGGCATTATGGCTGTGAGCTTGACTGAATTTTCTCAACCTTCAGCCACTGGGCTCATGAGCTAACTGCAAAAACCTCAGTTCCTATGGTCTCCTTGTCCAGAGCAGTTGTCCTGGTTGCAAGTGGACAATCTCATATTCTCTCTTTTTTTCTGGAGCGACTATGCTGGCCAGAATTTATCATCTAGCTACTGATCTCTGTTGCAATACCACCTCCATTCCTTCAGGGACATCTAGTCCAACATAGATCCTCTCCCAGAAGCAGAGACAGCAAAGAAGTACGTTGTTGTTGTTGTTGTTGTTGTTAGCTGTGAAGTCATGTCTGCCCCATCGCGACCCTATGGACAACATTCCTCCAGGCCTTCCTGTCCTCTACCATCTTCTGGAGTCCATTTAGGCTCATTCCTACTGCTTCAGTAACTCCATCCAGCCACCTCATTCTCTGTCGTCCCTCAACCTTTCCCAGCATTAGGCTCTTCTCCAGTGAGTCCTTCCTTCTCATTAGGTGGCCAAAGTATTTGAGTTTCAACTTCAGGATCTGGCCTTCTAAAGAGCAGTCAGGGTTGATCTCCTCTAGGACTGACCGGTTTGATCGCCTTGCAGTCCAAGGGACTCGCAGGAGTCTTCTCCAGCACCATAGTTCAAAGGCCTCAATTCTTTGGCGCTCAGCCTTTCTTATGGTCCAACTTTCACAGCCATACATTGCAAGAATTAAAAGTTACTGTTTTGCAAATCTTGTGCTTGCCAGTAGAGCTTTCCTAAGTAATGTCAGTATAAATTCTGACTGTTGTAAAAGTGATGTTCTGGCCTGCAACGTAAGTTGTGAAACACTTTGCAGATAAAATCACTTGGACTTGTTTTAAATTGGAGCCCAGTTTGATGTGCAACCCTTGGTGTATCTTTTAAAGGATGGCTACTAATCCTGGCTTGATTACATAGAGGTGGATTGTTTAAAGGACTGGCAGAAGCTTATAAATGCCTCATAGAAAACAGTCTTCAGGTCGCAATATCATGTTCAATTTATTGATATGCATCAAATATTGATATGTATCAAATAAAAACAAACAATTTGTTTTTTAGTCAAGAACTTCATGTGATCCTAATGGAACATGTTGCATAAACAAAGTTTGAGGTTCAACATGAATAGTCAGAAAGTAGAAAATATGTGTAGAATAAAAACTTCATTTTTCTTGACATCCCAACCACCTATTCCCTCCTCTAGTCACTACACTACTCCACTAGGTTCAATTTTAACAGAGGGAGGAGCTATACAAATAATTGTATGTGGCTGTACTGGATCATACATTGTGCCCCCATTATTTAATGAAATGGGTGGTGGCACATCAGGCTTTGAGAGGTACTGACATTAAAGCAGTAACTCCCAAAAAAATGGCTTGAAAGACTCTACCCCCTACCCCCAAAAATGGCAAGCTTACCTATCCCATCTTATTGTCCTGAACAAGGTTAAGTATGCAGCCCTACTCACCAAAATAAGACCATATATTTTTTATAAGATGATAGTTTAAAATGTCTATTTTAGGTTCTTTTGCCAGAAAACTATCAGATTATTTTTGATTTCCATAAGCAATACTCAGTGATGTTGCTAGATGTACAGTAGTATGTACTAGGCATATAAGAAAGACTTATTAGAATCCCTGTATATCATACATGTGTTGTGTGTCTCCTTTATTTTGTTTAACATCTACTTGAAACAGCCATCTGAGAGTAGCTATCTGACAATGTGATGACACCACTACATGACTGATGTCGGTCCTTAAAAGGCAGTGTGGCTCCAGAGAGACAGCAGAAGAGTTGATGATTCAACATCATAGTTAATGAGTGAGTAGACATGTGCTAGCAAGCAGTTTTGATCAGGAAGTTGAACAAGAACTGGTGACATGGACAATTGTGCTGTACAATACTCCTCACACTGATGATTTGAATTCACAGCCTGAGAGGTACAGTTGAACCATTGCTAGTTTTAGATGACCCATTGGTAGTTGCGGCTGATGGATCTTCAGACATCTGTGATCTTTCTGGAAAAATGAATCTGGTCCCCTTAGGCACTGTGAAAGAGAGAGTGTTGCACACAAATGCTTTCTTGGCATATGTGTTCTTCACATTAAAAGGAAAAGGCAGCTGGAGTAATATAGACCGTCAGAGACTGAGAGCAGGGTGTGGGTAGCAATCTTGCTTTGCTTTCTGGTAAATCAGTGCTTTGTGCCAAGCTGCGTAGTCCACAACAACCATTTTATAAATAGTACGGATCTGCAAAATAGCATGGCCTGCTTCCAGAATTTCTGTTTTCTTCCTGGAATGTGCTGACCTGAGCGTTCCAAGAGCAGCTCGTCCATTTCAAAAAGTAAATTTTGCAGAACAAGAAATGTTTATGGTGGTCCGCAGAAGGTCCACTTCTGAAATGGGCTTACTTTGTATTCCTGATTCACTTTAGGTCAAGCTGCCCTCAGAACCAGCTGCTTAGCATAAGAGAGCTCTAGCTGACAAAACATCCACCATCCAGCCACCATAAGAAAACAATTGTGTTTAAGACATCATTTACTGTATTTTAGGAGGTGATAAATTACTAAAATTGTTTATGCTTGTGATAATGGTGGAAATTATACATACATACATACATATATTTATTTTTATTTTTTCCTCATCTTTTTTCTGCGCTTTCTAATTTTTCTTTTTAATTTTTAAGCTTTCTATTATTTTGTTTCTTTTGAAATGTAACATCTAAAATTATTGTAAAAAAACAAAGTAGAACAACCTTCCAAAAAATAGAAGACTAATGGTGAAAACTGAAAAGAAAGCTCAAAGTGGGTCAATTTCCTGCACATTATTCCAGACTACAATAATAGAATCTCACTTCAAATATATACTGGCAAAGAACACCAGCATGGCTCCTATGTAGAGTCAAAACTTCTACTGAAGTCAAGAAGGAATTATTTGAAAAATGTAATTCATCAACAAATAAAAATAATATAAACACAAAAATAATAAAACTAAATGCAGCAATCAATGAAATATATTTCTCCTTAAAAGACTCAAGAATGCATGGCAAAATACATTAAAATAACAAAATCTTCAAATAGGGAACTTGGGCCATGGGCAATGGACGTCATTAAAGGTGTGATCCAAGAGGACTCATCCTCTGATCTTCATCTTACAAATGCACCAATAATCCTATTCTAGGAAAAAAAACTGGAACATTCCAGAAATAAACTGCATTATTTTTTATAAAACAGATAAATGGGCAGCCCTTTGTATGGCAATGTTTTGTGTGAATGGGGACAACATGTATCCAAAATTCCAAATGTATCAAAATGATGTTTAGAAAGTTATAAGAAATGATGTAAAAGGATCATGTCATAGCCACTCCTCATGATAAACCCCCTTCTAATGAAGGAACTTCTCTACCAGTCTGGTGAAAGCGCAGAGAGAATTTGTTGGTCATCTGTGACATTCAACGCCCAACAACATCCTGCTGTGGTTTGCAGACAAAAAGCATAGCACCCACTTTAATGCATCTGCATGCTGCAAGCATCATTAGAGCATTATTTTTTAAAGACATCCTCACGGGTGGGTGGCAGGTGCATTGCTCTTCCTGTCCTAGCTCAAGCTATTATGGGGGCAGCAGGAAGCTTGTGGCTGATGCTACTGAGCAGAGGCACCGAGGCTGCCTGAACCTGCGGAAATAGCAGAGTAGAGCAAATGCAAACAGGCGTGCAGTCTCCTTGCTCATGTCCTGTAGATTTTCACCAATTTATACACACACACACACACACACACACACACATTGCTGAAAGCATGGAATTTGGCTTTAAAATCTGGTGACATGCTGGCACTTAGAACAGCCAGAGCAAATCTGACAAGTGCTATAAAAGGTGCAAAGCAAGCCCATTGCCACAAAATTCAGAACTTTTTTTAGGACCCAACAAACACCAGGCGAATGTGGAAAGGAATCCAGACCATTACGGATGGCAAGGTGACTCCATCGAGATGCAAGGATGACACAGACTTCCTAAACAAACTGAATACTATTTTTTTGTAGATTTGAGGCATCAAATAGCACTCCTGCTAGGAAAGCTGTGCCCCATCCTGATGAGCAAGTGCTAAGCTTTGATGTCACCTCTGTCTGGAAAACACTGCAGAAAGTTAACATTTGGAAAGCAGCAGGCCCAGATAACATCCCTGGACGTGTCCTTGGAGATTGTGCAGATGAGCTGGCTTGTGTTCTCACAGATATTTTCAATCTCTCATTGCAGCAGGCAGTGGTCCCATCGTGTTTTAAGATGGCCATCATCTTGCCAGTGCCAAAAAAGTCCACAATTACAGGCCTCAATGATTACTGTCCGGTTGCACTGACATCCACCATTATGAAATGCTTTGAATAGCTGATAAAGGTCATTATTGTATCTAGCCTCCCGCCAGCATTAGGCCTGCTTCAGTTTGCCTACCAACTAAATTGCTCTATGAAGGATGCTATTTCTTCTGTTCTCCATCTGAGCTTCAAGCACTTAGAGGAAAGAAATACTCATGTCTGTTGTTTGTTGACTTCAGTTCGGCGTTTAACACAATCATTCCCCAGCATCTAGTAGACAAACGGCCTTTTAGGCTTAAACACCCCTTTCTGCAACTGGATTCTTGATTTTCTTACCAACAGGCTCCAATATGTGCAAGTTGGAACAAATACCTCTAATACCACTTTCTTGAGCACAGGTGCTCCTCAGGGCTGCGTCCTAAGTCTGCTGCTGTTCACCCTGTTGATCCACGACTGTTGTGCTAGCTTTGCCACCAACCATATTGTGAAGTTTGCAGATGCTACAACAGTAGTGGGGCTTATTTATGATGACAGTGTGGAAGCTTACCGTAAGAAAGTTGAGGGGTTGGTGAACTGGGAAACTAGGAAAACAGCCTAGTTTTAAATACTGGAAAAACCAAAGAGATCATTGTCAATTTCAGAAAAGGCAGGCACAGCCACACTTCTCTGTGAATTAATGATTCACCTGTGAAGATGGTTACCAGCATCAAATTCCTGGGTGTGCAGCTAACGAGTAGGCTGACTTGGTCGCTCAACAGTGAGACACTGTGAAGTGGGCATAGCAGCACCTGCATTTTCTGCGTCACATGAGAAAAGCACATCTTCGTTCCCCTGTTCTGACTGCTTTCTACAGGGGGACAGTCGAGAGCATCCTGTCATACAGTATCACAGTCTGGTTTGGAAGCATCACTGCTTCAGACAGGAAGCTGGTGCATAGAGTGGTGACGATGGCCGAAAAGATCATTGGCAGTTCCCTCCCTCCCATCCAGGACATGGCACAGAAGCATTGCTTAAGCAGGGTCCGTAAGATTGCCTGGGACACTACACATCCTCTTCACAACCTGTTTTCCTTGTTACCTTCTGGGAGGGGGCTTCGTGGTATCCACAGCAGAACATCCAGATTCAGCCATAGTTTCATTCCATACAGCATTAACCTTGTGAACTCTCAAGCTTCCTCCTTCTGTTATATATTCAAGATGGACAGTATTTAATCTTTATTTGTTATGTATATGTAGGGGTGTGGGTCTATATATACTGTATGTTGTATATAGTATGTTTAGGTGTGTGTCATGTATGTGTTTCACTTTGAGAGCGGGCAACTAAATTTCATTTTTTTATGTGTGCCGTTGTGCCCACAGTAAAAAAAATGACAATAAAGGTGATCTATCTTATCTGCTGTAAACCAAAGTCTCTCCCAATCCTGTATCCATCCATTTGATAATTTTCCATTCAGCACCTCATCGTCTGACATTTTGAGCTGCATTTCTTCTATTCCACCTTCTAGGTCATTTTTAATGTGTCTAGCAGCATGGACTGTGGATGTTCTGCGGCTCCCCCAATCATTGTGGAAAGTTTACCCAAGATAGGCAAGCTAGGCAGATCAGTCTAGCTTGCCTATCTTGGGTAAACTTTCCACAATGATTGCTTAGCAAATGTGTGCAGCAAAGCCCCATCTCAGGGTGAGGAACACAGGCAGGAAGCCCTCCCTAACCCTGTGCTTTGAAGAGTTTCATTTTTTCTCTCTTCAAGACTCCAGGCAGCTCAGCAGAAAGAGAACTGCATCGCTCTGGATGATGGTAAGGGAACCAATGGTCCAACGGGATAGAAAAAGGGAACGAATATGAAAGTGGTGCTTAGCTTAGTCGAGCAGAGGGATGTGTTAATAGCCCAGATTTCAAAAATAAAACTTATGTAAAACTACAATGTAACTGGAATCGGTTACTCCACTGGGCCAGAAATGGTGGTTAGTTAAGGTGCCGAGTTCTCTGTACTTTCTCAGAACAATCTGTTTCCAACTTACCGGTAGTTAATTTGCTTACCAGTAGCAAGTCCCAGATTTCTCTGGTTAAGAAAAGCCAATGTGGAACATAGAGTAGAAGAGTGGCTTTTTGCACAAGTTAGTTTTTAAAATATTGTATGGGTGGGGTGGAGAGAGGAAATGCTTGTCCCTCTCTAGCATGATGAAAAACTTTGTAGACAAGCCATAAACGCCACATTTTCTACATTCCTGCTTTTGAGACAACCAGAAACCGTCTACGTTCCATCACTTTTCCTTTGGCGTGGTTAACTTAGACATTGATGCTTTGGAATGGCTCCTGTTCCACCACTTAAAGAAGTCCATTGCAGATCATTTGTAAACCACAGAAAAAAGATGTTTTCTTCTTCAGAGTTAAAAGACGATTTTGTTTCTGCACCAAGTAACCAAGACTGTATGTATTAAGAAGACGGGTTAATTTTTTTCTTTTTACATGGCTCTTTGTGAGCTACGTTGTGTAGTTAGAAGATTTTTCTGAGTAACCATATCCACTTATTAAAAGCACAAGAGAACTGTTCTTTTACAACCACGATTTTCACCCCATTCTTTGTGTTTAGAAAATGTTGGGTCCTGTTGGTTCACTATCTCGAAATGCACAGGACTAGGTAATTTGGAGCATGCATATGTGATTTTTCAACTCCAATCAATATAACTAGCATGTGAAGTTGTAGTTCATCTAGAAGTCAAGAGGTGCCATTTGCTTCTGCTGTAGTAGTTCCTTTTGTTGACTTACTACTTTTTATAAAAGTGAGGAGGCAGCAATTTAACTATATGGGAAACTGATTACAAACAGAGTTGTCTTATATATCTGTCCCTTGAATTTCAAGACATTTCTTTCAAATAAGAGAGATTAAGATTGCATCCTAAGGGATCAGCTGGTACAGGTACTCTTCAACTTACAACCACAATTGAGCTCAAAATTTATGTTACTAAGTGATAAAATTGTTAAGTGAGTTTTATCCCATTTTACAACTTTTCTTCCCATGTTTGTTAAGTGAATCACTGCAGTTGTTAAATTAGTAACATGGTTGTTGAGTGAATCTGGCTTCACCATTGACTTTGCTTGTCAGTAGGTCACAGAAGGGGATTACATGACCCCAGGACACTGCAACCATCATAGATATGAACCACTTGTCAAGTGTCCAAATGTGAATCACATGACCATTGAGATGCTGCAAATGTCATGTGAAAAATAGTTATGTCACTTTTTTCAATGCCATTGTAACTTTAAATGGTCATTAAACAAACTGTTGTAAGTCAAGTACTACCTGTACTAGCCACACTCTATGCCAGAACAACACTCTCAGTTCAGCTAATAAATACTGCATGGTTATGTTGAAGGCTGATATTGAAAACTGACTTCTAACACTATACATGCAAATATCCCTCAAATATTTTAGCTGCTTAAGTGTGTTAAGGTATAAGTTTGTGCAACCTGAATTTTTGTGCAAATTGGAAACTTACTAAACTTACTAAAAGGGCTACACAAGCTGTGAGATTTTTCTCCCTGTATACCCTTCCTCACCTTATTTTCCTTTCATCAATGAGCTGCCATCATCATTATATAATTAAGGGGAAATCTTCTTAAGTATGTTGAGAAAAATGGGCACAAAAGCATGCCAACATTCCTGGGAATTAATTAAGATCAGATGTTCATTGATAAGACTGAATATCCATCCTTTTTAAAAATTAACTATGAATGGGAGGTTTAAGTCTGTCTCCTTACTGCTCAGATGATGTTGCTCCCATAGTCAGTCCTTGAAACAATATAGAGGACATAAGCACTTTTGCTGAACCAAGACTACCAAGATACTAAATACACAGCAACACACTGAACTCTTAATAACTAGAAAGTCAAGGGGTCAATCTACCTTCCCAACTTTGATAGTCAATCAAGGTGTATCAGATTGCCATAAGGCCCAGCAGCCAAGCTCATAAGAACTAGATTATTTCTGTAGTTTAGGTTTCCTCATCCACTTCAGTTGCTGGGCCATTGGCTTTTGTGGCTAAAAACATTAAATTAGTATAGGTTGCAAACAATGGAAAGTATGAGTATGGGTGGGATACTAAAATGAATGTATCATCCCTAGCCTTCTAATGCACAGGTGTCAAACTCGATCACATCATGTGACATATTGTGATGTATCACAATGTTTTTGCCTTTGCAGAGCTGGGGTGGGCCACCAGTTTGACATCCCTGCTCTAATAGATTAAGAATGGCCTTAGTCTTGTGTCCGAAGTACCAATCCACTCAAGGTGTGGCTGGGAGTAGAGAGGGGATTGGGCTAGAGAGCAAACTGAATCGCTAATAGAGAGATTAATCCACAATAGCAACAATTTGTCCTGGTGGTCCACCACTATACAAAATACCATATATTTGCTAATTAGAGAGCCAGTTTGATGTAGTGATTAAGGCATCAGACTAGAAACTGGAAGATTGGGAGTCCTAGTCCCATTTTAGGCATAAAGCCAGCTGGCTGACCTTGGGCCAGCCATTTTCTTTCAGCCTTAGGAAGCAGGCAATGAACTCAAAATCTAAGCTTTGCCAAGAAGAATTAATTTTGTATCAAAGGCTGAGGATCTTACAACAATTGGAATTTGTGTCTCATTTAATCTTCAATCAACATTTTGTTCCATTGGGATTTTTGCCCAAATACAATTCAGAGACGTCTAAGATGACCCACACTTTCTTTATCCACATGGGTGATGAACCTGTGAGCTTTATTGATAAATACCAGTACTCCAGCCAGCATAATCAGTGGTGAACAACAACTGTTCTATCTTCCTGGAAGGTTGTAAATTCTATTGTACAACAATATAGCTGATACGTATAGCAGCCAAACTTACACAAATAATTAAGAAGCTGTAACACGGTAATTTATTCTAATTATATTGTGATTTCATAAAAGTATGTTGAACAGTGGCTTGTTAGATCATAGTTTATTATGGATTTCTTAGGTTTTTCAGGTTAGTGGTCCTTTTGAAATTTTGAGTGTAAGAAATGAGTGCTGCATACAAATGATGGCAAAACCAGTAACTACTATTTACCAAACATCAAACTGGCGAGGCTAATAGGATCACACAATTGGAAGGGACTTGCAGTATTTATGCCATAAAATCCACCCTACTTCCCAATGCAGGAATCAAATTACAGCATCCCTTTTAAATGGCTAAGCCAGCATTTCTCAACCTTAGCAATGCCAAGATGTGTGGACTTCAACACATCTTAACGTTGCCAAGGTTGAGAAACACTGGTTTGATATATCCTTGGATGTAGTAAAGAAAGGGGAGTTCACTCCTCCTTGGTTGTTTGGTTCCTCTTATCATTGCTCTTAGCTTTTTTTCTGATAAGTCTGTCTTAACATTCCACTAACATCTACCTTTCTGCAAATGCTCAATCATTTGCTTTTGGAAAGTGTTGGAAGAAAAGTCTTCATCATGGTTCCTCCAAACGGGGAATAAACATGGCAACTGCTATGGAAAGAAGGTTGTAGTTTATTGCAGAGGAAAGCCAGACAGAAAGATGGATCCAACAGAAAAAAGAGGCTGACCACATTTGGGTAGTGAGTTTTTATAACCCTTGGATTCTATTGTCTGGAGTTATTTCCTGTTTCAAGCTTTGTATTTCCTTTGTCACGTATTCTGTCCTGAGCCTAGGTGTGCCCCTCTAGGATTCTTGCTGGTTGTATGTCCCAGCCCACCTCCCTGGGGCCGGGGTATGTAGATTTTAGATGTCTGAAGTCTTCTTAGCTTCAACCTTCCTGAATGGTTTCTATAGAGTTGGTTTCTGCTTGGGGGAGAGAGAGTTGGGGCTATTAAGAAAAACTGGGCATGCTTTTCTGCCTCTTTTTTTTTTAAGAAATGTATTTTTCCTGCCCTTTTAATATTTCCTTCTCTGGGGAGCTGACTTCCCACAAAAGCATTGTGCACAACTTCACCTCAAAGGTGGGAGAGAGTTGTAGACATCAACAACAGAACTGTCTTTATTCCTCCTGCTGCTTATTTCAACTCAAATTAATTCCAAATTAGCATCCTTGATTTTCTGTGCAAACACGGGCATTTTAACCTAAAATGCAAGTGAGCCTCCTTTTATTTTTTTTGTTTTGTTCCTTTTGAATAAATTCTATCGCACAGTTGTTGAAATCCAGTCAAAATATATCACTGCCCCTAAATTACATCTACTAAATCACATTGGTCTTTCTTTTAATATGAGTTAAACATCATTTTCTTTTCAATACTCTGTGCATTGACTCCCTTATGCAAGGAAGAGGGGGCCAATGTATTCCCCAAAGCACCTGAGGGCAGGACAAGAAGCAATGAACGGAAACTAATCAAGGAGAGAACCAGCCTAGGACTAAGGGGAAATTTCCTGGCAGTGAGAACAATTAATCAGTTGAATGAGTTGCCTCGACTAGTAGTGGGTGCTCTAGCACTGGAGATTTTTAAGAACCGTTTGGGCAGCCATTGGTCTGAAATGATATAGTTTCCTGCCTGAGCAGGGGGTTGGACTAGATGACCTCCAAGGTCCCTTACAAGTCTTGTTATTCTATTCATTAGTATATAGACAATGAATGCTGTGCATTTTATAAACTGATTCCTGATTTTCACGGGTGGGTTAATAAGCCCTTAAAGTTACTCTCTCACTTAATCTTATTCTGGGTTTCCTCCATCTTCCAGACTGAGTTTGATATTCTTTGGTCAAACACATTTTTCCCCCAGTCTTTCTAAAATGCAAATAGTTTCATGTCAACAGTTTATCATCTGCATTACACAAACCATATTCTCAGAAATCATGTTTTTCTGCTGCCATTTTCATTGCTGGCAATTCAAAGGGCAGAATACTTTCACTTTCCAGTTCTATGAATTGGGAGGATGGACGACACAGTCAGCAGTGGTCACACATTCTTCACTTTTCTTCCATAACTTCAAAGTCCAAGATAAATTAGCTATTCTTGATGGTATCAAGAGACAATGCCTGAATGGAGACCATACAGGGAGTGCAGAATTATTAGGCAAGTTGTATTTTTGAGGATTAATTTTATTATTGAACAACAACCATGTTCTCAATGAACCCAAAAAACTCATTAATATCAAAGCTGAATATTTTTGGAAGTAGTTTTAGTTTGTTTTTAGTTATAGCTATTTTAGGGGGATATCTGTGTGTGCAGGTGACTATTACTGTGCATAATTATTAGGCAACTTAACAAAAAACAAATATATACCCATTTCAATTATTTATTTTTACCAGTGAAACCAATATAACATCTCAACATTCACAAATATACATTTCTGACATTCAAAAACATAACAAAAACAAATCAGTGACCAATATAGCCACCTTTCTTTGCAAGGACACTCAAAAGCCTGCCATCCATGGATTCTGTCAGTGTTTTGATCTGTTCACCATCAACATTGCGTGCAGCAGCAACCACAGCCTCCCAGACACTGTTCAGAGAGGTGTACTGTTTTCCCTCCTTGTAAATCTCACATTTGATGATGGACCACAGGTTCTCAATGGGGTTCAGATCAGGTGAACAAGGAGGCCATGTCATTAGATTTCCTTCTTTTATACCCTTTCTTGCCAGCCACGCTGTGGAGTACTTGGACGCGTGTGATGGAGCATTGTCCTGCATGAAAATCATGTTTTTCTTGAAGGATGCAGACTTCTTCCTGTACCACTGCTTGAAGAAGGTGTCTTCCAGAAACTGGCAGTAGGACTGGGAGTTGAGCTTGACTCCATCCTCAACCCGAAAAGGCCCCACAAGCTCATCTTTGATGATACCAGCCCAAACCAGTACTCCACCTCCACCTTGCTGGCGTCTGAGTCGGACTGGAGCTCTCTGCCCTTTACCAATCCAGCCACGGGCCCATCCATCTGGCCCATCAAGACTCACTCTCATTTCATCAGTCCATAAAACCTTAGAAAAATCAGTCTTGAGATATTTCTTGGCCCAGTCTTGACGTTTCAGCTTGTGTGTCTTGTTCAGTGGTGGTCGTCTTTCAGCCTTTCTTACCTTGGCCATGTCTCTGAGTATTGCACACCTTGTGCTTTTGGGCACTCCAGTGATGTTGCAGCTCTGAAATATGGCCAAACTGGTGGCAAGTGGCATCTTGGCAGCTGCACGCTTGACTTTTCTCAGTTCATGGGCAGTTATTTTGCGCCTTGGTTTCTCCACACGCTTCTTGCGACCCTGTTGACTATTTTGAATTAAACGCTTGATTGTTCGATGATCACGCTTCAGAAGCTTTGCAATTTTAAGAGTGCTGCATCCCTCTGCAAGATATCTCACTATTTTTGACTTTTCTGAGCCTGTCAAGTCCTTCTTTTGACCCATTTTGCCAAAGGAAAGGAAGTTGCCTAATAATTATGCACACCTGATACAGGGTGTTGATGTCATTAGACCACACCCCTTCTCATTACAGAGATGCACATCACCTAATATGCTTAATTGGTAGTAGGCTTTCGAGCCTATACAGCTTGGAGTAAGACAACATGCATAAAGAGGATGATGTGGTCAAAATACTCATTTGCCTAATAATTCTGCACTCCCTGTATGCCAGCTGCTTTGTCACATTGATCAAGCACACATCTGAGAAACGGCACCCATTCTAAACCAGCAGATCTGATTGATACTTAGTGTGTATTCCTTTTAGCAGGGAACCACCAATTATTACAATTGTCTACTGAGCCTTCTACAGGCAGCAGTTGTGTCCTTTCTTCTTTACATGTCTCCTGACTTTCATCTCCTGTTTAACTTACAGTAAGTACTTGTCTCTTCCCTACAAACCCAGAGCTTTTTTTTTTATTGAAATCCTAGAAATTATTTTTAATGGTGGAAAATTTCTTCAGAAGATCCTTTCTGGCAAACACTCCCGTCCACTAGACTTTTGTTACTTATCTCTCTTCCTTGTGGAACACAGCAATTTGTATCCACTCTTAAGTCTAGTATTTCCTAGGTTTGGCTCAAGAAAACATCATTCTTTTATCAGCCAATAAAAGCTCCCGCTCTGATCCTTTTTCTCTCTCTCTTCAAGTAAATATGCCAAAAATATTGCAAATAAGAACTGCATAGCCAACTCCATCCAACAGCTCTTCTGTTCTTTGCTCGATTCACCAGATTTAATGATCTCCCACACCTGAACTTTACCACAAAACTCTTGCTAACCATCTTATTTACTTGCTCAATAAGCTCACTTTCTGAACATTTCCATTTTTTCCTACAGCTTCCTCCTCAAGGACCGGTCATTCTAAGCACCCAGAATAAACAGTGCTTCTCACTACACCACTCCTGCCCCCATCTCTTAGGTTGCTCCCTACTACGCAGTTAATTTTTTTTCTTCTGGGCAAAATAAAGTTCAGGACCACATTTTAGTTATTTATTTTTAAACTACCAAAGATCCTCCTTAGAAATAAAAACCATGCAGATGACATGATTGTGACGTTCCTATTCAAAACACAGATTCTTAATAAAAAAAAGGCTGGCAGAAGGGTTGGCAGAGATGAGGCCCAACACTGAGGATTCCAGGTTTATTGAACAGCACTCCAATTATCCTGAGTTCACACAACACACTAAACCATTATTTGCAATAGCCAATGAAAATGTTAACAGCTTAATACATTAAATCAGTTTAAACTCCTTCAGATTATGTCCTGTTTAGGTGAGGGGAAAAGTTTTTCTAAAAGTTTGTATGACAGGACTGCAGGTAGTCCTCGACTTACAACAATTCATTTAGTGACTGTTCAAGGTTACAATGGCACTGAAAAAAGTGACTTATGACCATTTTTCACGCTTACGACCTTCGTAGCATCCCCATGGTCATGTGTTCAAAATTCAGGCACTTGGCAACTGATTCATATTTACGATGGTTGCAGTGTCCTGGGGTCTTGTGAGCTCCTTTTATGACCTCCTGAGAAGCAAAGTCAATGGAGAAGCCAGATTCACTTAACCGTGTTACTAATTTAACAGCCACAGTGATTCACTTAACAACTGTGACAAGAAATGTCAAAAAATGGGGCAAAACTCACTTAACAATTGTCTCACTTAGCAACATAAACTTTGGACTCAATTGTGTCGTAAGTCAAGGACTACCTGCATTTGCAAAAAGCATCTTGCCCTCTTTTTAAGATATTATGTACTGAGAATCAGAATCAGCAATGCAGTTCCCTTTCAGTGTCTCATGTAGATGCTACAACAGGCTGCATGCATTCACAAACAGCTAGTAATGCAGTCCCACAAGAACTCCAAAATAAAGTTTGTTATTTACATACATTAACTATATTATATATTTCATACCGGGCCCAAGACAATTCCTCTTCATTCAATGTGGCCCAGGCAAGCCAAAACATTGGATGGACATGCCTATGCTACAACAGACGGATGTAAGACATAGTTCTTACCTTCTGAAACAAAGGTTGAGATTTCTGCTGATTTCCCATTTTTCCAGGTAGAAAAACCCATTCATTTTGATCACAAAACAAATTTCTGAGAATGTCAGCATTTATTTTTAAAGTAGCACACTGTTAGCAGACATTTAGTCAAAAGAGAGCAGGAAAAAACAAAGTATTTGGGCAATATTAGCGGGATTTACAAGAGCAAACCAGTAGCTGAAGATTGCCAGATATAAGACTTCAGAGGTCCTTACCTCCTAGTTCCTTAATTATACACTCCAGAATAAATTATCTAAAAATATCAGAAAGATGTGTAAAAAATAATACACATGCGCATTTCTTTCTAAAATCATAAAGTTTCTCTGGGTACATAATCTCCCTTTTTAAGTGCAGAGTATATTTGGCCCTGAGTATTATGTGGATGGGTCTTTTATTTTCAGAAATAACCACAAAGGTAGAACTTGTGCAAGGACAAAATCTTAATCTCTTTCTCTCTCTCATGCTGTTGTTATAGCAGGAAGCATTCATCTTATGAGTTATGAGACTGCAGCATTGCTGCAAAGTGCCTAACATCACAACTACCCTAGTATCTAACATAAGACTGCAAGAGATTAAACTCTTTGTACTATTTTTAAAATACAAGTCATCTGAGGTAGGGCAGTAGCTAAGTGGTTAACAGGTAAAGTTTAAATAGCTCCTGAGCAATGGTAAGAGGCTTCCAGTCCATCTTTGTCCGTGCTTTCCCTTACAAATTGTAGCTGAGGCCAATTATTGTGCAATTTAAATTTTTAGTATAGAATTCCAAGATTCCATAGCTACAGAATTGCTTCAGGGAGCAAAGGCTGTGCTGATCTGAGATTTGTGCTAGTCCTTTGGGTCCCCACCCCATGCGGGGGCTTATAGGCTTGGAAGGTGCAATGGAGGAAACACTGCCACAACAGTTGTGCACCATCTCCTCTGGATTTACGGGGCAGCCCATTTCCCATGGGTGGGATCTCCTACCTTATCCTGCCTACCATTTCTTGGGATTTCCCCCTTTCCCTCTACCCAACATGCCGTGGCGTATTTGCCACGTCATCTCATGCTTCCCAAGGAGAGGCATGGCTGCTCCTCACAAATAATGGCTGACTTTGGTTTCATGGCATGAGAAGAATGAGTGTGCACTGATCAGGCACCAATAGCTAGCTAGAAGGAGCACTGGGAGCCTCCCTAAGAAGACATGAGTCCAGCGCACGGATGCTCCTGTGGAAGAGTTGAGGGGCAAGTCAGGCAGCTGCACGGAAGCGTCCAAAGAATTTAGGATTGTGACTAATCCAGACTCCTTTTTTTTACAGAAACTGAGGCTCCCCCATATTCTCTTACTGTTGCTTCCTGGGAAAATTCAGGCAGAGATTCCAGAGAGTGGCAGGAGTAACAGTGGGGATGTCACAGTGAGTATCCTCATCTGCCTGTTGTTTGTGCTGCTGCTGCTGCTGTTCATAGCATGGCGCTGGTTGAACCGTGCAACGGAAGGAAGGTACCACCCTCGGCACCTGATGGGAAATCTGGCTTTTCGGTGGCAACAGTTCTGGAGGGAGACACTTTCTGAAGCCTTGCCTGAGGACTACCAGGATGAGAAACAGAGCGATGGAGAGCTTGAGGAAGAGCAACAACAGCATGTGGAGGAAGGAGAAGGTGGAGAGGAGGAGACGGAGACGGAGGAGGAGGAGGAAGAGGAGGAGGAGCAGCAGCAGCAGCAGTGCCTTCAGGAGGAAGAAGAGAAGCTGACTAAAGAAGCCAATCAAGAGGCAGCAGCGGAGGAGGCCTTGGAAGAAGGTGAAGCATCAAAGGCAGCCCAGAGCAGCGCAGAAGTTCTACTGAGTCATCTGCATTCCTTCTCTGGAACAGCATCCTGGGAAGATAGTGGCAAATCACTGAATGTCACTGCTCTCTAGGGAGCAGGGAAGGATGGACCTGTCACAAACAAGCTTGCCATGCTTGGTATCAGACCCACATATGGGAAACCCAAGACTGCTGTCACTCTGCTTTGTGTACTGCTTCCACTGGGGAGCAGCACTGTTTGTAAGGCTGCATTTGCTTCTTCTAACCTGTTCCAAAAAGCTTGTTGTCAAACAAACAAACAACAAACAAAAATGCATATTCCCTGTAACAATAAAACAGAGAACTGGTGGCTGTATCTCAATAGTTGATTTTGTAATTGGGCTGGCAAAAAAACAAAACACTTAGCTCTCTTTGCTTAGTATTTCTCTCTGCAGCAATTCCGACAACCAATTCATTTTTCTATGCAGCACAACACTCATTTTCTGAATACGAGCCAGGTATGTCACTCTGCCAACTGCGAAGGTTCATTTGTGGCTAAGGACACCAGTATTTCAGAGAAGATCAACAGCAGCCCTGGGTGAGCACTTCTCTTGCAACAACCACCACTGAGGGAGAAGTGGTCATTTTTGGCAAATGGATGCATGTTGGAAAAAGAAGACAGGAAAACAAGTTGCCCGGGACCTGAGACGGCTCCACCCAGAAGAAGCAGTCTGATCCTTCCTTCCACTTTCTCAAGAGTTGCTTTCTTTCCTTTACAGGTCCTGAGCCTTCAACTAGAGCAGCCGTGATGTAAGTCAGAGCATGTGCTTTTCCTCTGACTATCCTCTCTGCAAAATTCCAAGATGCACCCAGACAAATGTCCCCAGGGTGATAATAAGGCAGAATTCTGCTGCTCACAGCTCCTTTGTGCATCCCAAATTATTCTCTTCCCTCCAGGATTCATTGTAGATTGAACTAAAAGCACCGTGGCTGAGTTAGTCCTGACATCAAGGAAGCACCAACATCAGGTATCCCTTTCTCGCTGGGAGTGAAGGTGGCCCTGTGAAGGGAAAGGTAAAACGGGACTTCCAGGAGGGCCTGAAGTCCCATAGACACAATCTTGACCACCCATTGCCTCACCCCAGTGCTCCACCTGATGATGCATATCCAGAGATCTCCTTGCTGCCCACTTATCGTGCCCGTCCTCGGCCTTTCTTCTTTTTGGTGCCTGAAGGTGTTTTGATGGGCAATGGAGCCGTGACTTCCAGTACAGGCCCAAGAGGGGTTGCTGACAGCTCCATTAACTCTACCATTGTGCTTGGCTTGAAGGGCTCAAAGGGTGAGAACTTCAGTGGGCTGCAGAAACAAGCACAGGTTAGAGTTAAGTCATTTAAAGTCTTGTTTGTGGCTCTAGTACCTGGACAGAAGAGCAAACGGTACCCTTAAGAGACAGCATTCCTTCTGGGGAAGCAAGGACTCAGCAGGCACCGCCCTCTTCCTGCAGCCAGCCCCTTGAGAAGCATGTCCGGAAGATCTAGCCCAGGGGTAGGCAACCTCGGCTCTTTTATGACTCATGGACTTCAACTCCCAGAATTCCTGAGTCAGCATAGCTGACTCCATGAGTCACAAAAGAGCCGAGGTTGCCTACCCCTGATCTAGCCTTTCTCCCAACTCTCTTTCTCCAGATTTACCTGACAGGTGTGCGGGGGCTGCTGTTGAGACGCCGTGGAGATCGCAACTTGGGTTGGAAGGAAAACCCTTCTTTGATACTTTCCAGCACAGATGGAGCCACGTAGGTAAACCCCTAGAGGAAGGAACATCTGATCAGAGTCGCTACGGTCGTAATTTCATTTCAGGAACTGGGTTGAGTTATGTTCTTTCTTTCCTTTGATCAACAATGAGGAATTTGTGGTCTTCCCAATGTTGCAAACAACAGTTCTCAGTAACCCCTACTAATGTGGCCAATAAGGGTTGCTGAAAGTTATAGTTCAATAACCTGTGGAATGCCCTACGTTCCCTATTTAATTTCTACATCAAAAGTTAGAATCGCCTGCTGGATTCAGCTTAGGTTCCCTTCGACTCCCCTTGCGTGAAACATAGGCTTTAAAATGCTTTTTATTTTTGATCTGCCTGTTTGCTACAGAGGATTACCTTTACGACTGCAGTTGGCAAGGGTGGTTAAGAAGAGTTAACTCTCAAGCCAGCCGTCTATGGAGATTCTCAGTCACCCAGGTCAGCGTTGTCCCAAAGGTGCTTTTTTTCAAAAGGCAAATGGACTTTGTTTTCCCTGAAGATGCTTTACTTCCTGTCCAAGAAGCTTCTTCAGTTCTGAACTAGCTGCCTTTTGAAAAAGCACCTTTGGGATCTCAAGCCAGCTCTTTAAGAAAGCTTTCTTCCAAGTAGCAAGTCGTTGCTATCTTAAGACTTTTTTCAAAACGTTGGAGTCACCAGTGAATTTTTGCATTGGTCTTATCCACAGCTGGCATGGGGTCCCCAAAGGTTAGTCATAGGGAAAGGATGAAAGAGGCTCTCTCCACCGCTTCACTGATTTTGCCACTCCTGTTTCTTCTCACTATAGTTCCAGCTGTTTTTTCCTTACCAGAAAAGCCTGATTGGCACTCTCACTGAGAGAGCTGTCGTCAGGACTATCCACAGGTGTCTGGCGAGTGAAGCGGGTGTCAAATTGGCTGACATCATCCTCCGATTGCTGTGGATGGAAAAAGATGTTCTGGATAGCTCTTCCTACTATCATTTAGCCTTTTGGTTATGGGCGAATTCTAGTCCACGTTAGCATCTAGACAAATGGGTTTTCTTTTTCCAGAAATTTCACGGAGAAGTATGCATCGTTAGCACATGATGTAAAGGAGCTATACTGTGTAATAAGATTAGATATCATACAGTTGTACTTACCAAAGGGGGATTAAAAAAAATTCTACAGTGAGGTTAGAATTAAACAGGTTTAAAGTGAATGAAAATCTGCAGGGTGGTGTAAAATAGTCAAAGGAGCATGTGAAGTGGGCAGGTATTAGCGTGTTTGGCTTTAGCTTTGTACAATAAATAAATACAGCCACTGCAGTTTATTAGAAGGAAGCTACTCTACTCCAGTCCTGCAACTTTGTCATGGATCCATCCCAAGGCTATATTTCAGAAATCTGGAAACAAATTGTCAACTAAAAGCAATGCAATCCTAATTTTCACCACAAAAATGGTGGAGAAGAGCTGAAACAAAACAATATTAGCCCCTGGTACAAAAGGACCAGGCTTAACAATATATGAGAACTAGGCAAATTATACCTTTTTACACCAGAAAACCCCTCTATGTGAAATGATAATCTAGTAACTTTATGTGAAATTAAAATCCAATAAAAGCCTCATCCAATTTAGCAGTCCTTAACAATCTGTCATTAGATAAGCTACAAATCAAGATCAAGATTCTGGGAAGGCCTATTATGGTCAAGCACAAGACCATAAAGTAGAGAAAAGGGAATAATAGGAAGAACGAGGACTGAGGTGTGGTGTCTTTACCAAAAATGGCCGGAAGGGTGGATCAACTCTCCTGGCCAACAAGTCATCCCAGTTAATGTGTCGGAAGAATGGGTGTTTCTAAAAGAGAAAATAAAGAACTTAACACTATCTAAAATGCATGAATAATCCTCAAACACATAGTCCTCATATTCCAAAATCTCAAATTTCTATAAAACTGTGGTCCTTCTACACTTAAAAGATCCACTGATATTCACTTCTAATATCAAAAAATGTCTCTGTCTCCACCACCACCAGTTTGCAGCTGGAGACAGCAATAACTTTCATAGTTTTAAGCATTTAATTATAAGGTAGCACCTTAATTATGCAAGGTGCTGATGCCCTGCCTTTTTTTGCTGAGGTGATAGCCTCTTGCTTATAGTAGCCTCTTCAAAATCATCTTCAGATTTAACTTGCTCGTCAAAAGGGAAGGAAACTGCTCAAAATTCCAAATTCTTGGATATGTCAAGAGAAAACCTGCTCTCCCCCCCCCCATCCGCTTTACCTGCACATCTGCAGCATCACCTGGCCCACCCCCAATTCGTTGATTGGGGTTCCTTTTGAGAAACTAGGGAAGGAAAAGAAGCATATTTTAAGAAATACTGGTTTGGAAAATGCCCAAAGGAAAATCACTCATTGAGAACTCAGAACTCAGTCAAAAACTTTCCATTAGGACGGCCTCACAATAACCTCCATTTCATCCTTATTCAAGATGTTATTCACCACAGAACTGGCTTAACTGGATCTCTTTCCACACAGAAGTGCTCACCAAGCCCTGTCCTCGTGGTAAAGACCGCATTCCTATTCTGGCAAGAGATTCAAGTCATCAGCACCACTGCATTCCACTGAGATGGGGCTCCCATCCTTCTTTGTAGCCCACCTTGGAGCATCATTCAGTACAGTCCTCATTTTACGAACTCTTAATTGGGACTGGAAACTCCACACTACGTCACACAGTCATAAAGTGACATATATCACATGATCGCACTTGATTTAAGACGTCAGTTCTGGCTGTGGTCCTGAAGCAAATCAGCTGCGGCTATTAAACACAATGTCGCATGATTTCAGTTTCTGACTTCTTACCAATTTTCCCACTGACTTTACTTGTTGGGAGCCAGGCGTGAAGGTCGCAAACGGCAATCACATGACCACCGGAGCGGCACCGGTTTTAAAAGTGTGCCAGTTGCCAAGTGCTCAAATTGCGATCACCTGACTGCAGGGATAGCTGCAACTCTGAGGACTGGTCATACATTTCTTTTTCTCATTGAACAAGCAGTCAGTAGGCGAGGACTACCTGTAATCAAATGTGCTTTGCCACTGGGCTGCTACCTCTTTCTGTTCAGTCGGGGCCAAGTGGAGCAAGTAGGTGAACATAAGCTGAGCAGGGCTACTCTAATGCTGTAAATGGTTCCTTGTTGTGGTGATGAGCGAGAACGGGACTTCCTCCTCATTCTTAGCTGGTGGGGTAATAAAACAAACAGGTCACTAAAAGGCAAGAGCAGCTAACTATACTTTGATAGGAAAGAAGGAACCAGAAAACCATCTGGGCTTACTCTAAGTCCAGGAAAGGGTGATCAGCGCGTTCTGGGCACTTGCCTAACTACCCACCTTTAAGAAAAAGAATGGCAAATCATGCACTGAAAGGTGGGATAGGAAGGAAGCTGCTCAGATACACACGTACTCCGGAGAGCCCTTCTGAACTCCATTCTGTGAAGGGAGGCGTTTACCAATCATGCGTTAAGCTTCTCTTCCCTCTAAAATTCAATATAATGCCCAGTACATATCTTCTCTTTGTAGATGTCAATTCACCAAACATATTCCTAGGGATATATGAATGGAATGCCTTGAGCAGAGTTTTATCAGCCAGCCAACTTAGCTTTGAATGACAAAATTCATACTGATACTGTTAATCTACGGTTTTATTGACGAAATTATCTTTATTACATTTATTATGCTGCTAATTACTGAAACCTTCTTAAACCTGATGCCTTCCAAATACGCTGGATTTTTTATTCTTATCATCTGCAGTCACCATCGCCCCCAACTATGTTGGAAAAATAAACATTGGATTGGGAAGATGCTGGATAACAACAGTAAAATATCTGGGAGGAGAAGCCAGTTATTAATTTGATAAGTAAGGTTCAAAATTCCAATCAGTGTAGCCCAAACCTATGTGATAAACAGAGTTATACCTTCCTGAGCAGATCCCGAGCATCTGAAGTCAAGTAGGGTGGAAACATCAACTTGCCTTTCAGGATTTTGTCAATTGTCTTTTTGCGGTTTTCAGCGGTAAATGGAGGCTGCATTAACACAAAGGGCTTAAGATAAATGATCCTGAAAACTCAAGGAACAATAGGGAGTAGAGTAGGCAGATGTTGGGGGAGAAAGTAAAAGTAACAACAGGTAGATGAAGGAACTTGGCAGCAAATTCAAACAGAAATATAAGTCCCTTAAAAGCAAAGTCCAGCCAGTGGGGTTTTGCCTGGACCAACTAAAAGAGATAGCAAGACAGCAAAATATCAATAGCCCTGTTAATGGTTTAGTTGGCAGATCTAATAATGCTTGAACTGGTTATATTGCCTTTTGTCAGAAAATGTGCACTGTGCTGATTATGACAATAGGGCATTCTTCCTACTATCCTTTGTCAAAAGCCAGCTGACTTCAACATGAGAATCTCTGCAATAGTTTATCTATTATCCAGTGAGAACAACTGATCCACAATTCTTCCTTCACTCCCTCCCACCACTGCATCCTCTGCCACTTCCACCCTGCCTCCAAAAGCAGCGCAAGCGAGACTTGCCGATCCTGTGAGCATGTCATACATCAGGGTACCAAGGCTCCACCAATCAACAGCCCGATTGTGGCCACTGCGCATCAATATTTCTGGGGCCCTGGAATTTAGGGCAGACAAAGAAATCAGTGCATAACTATTAAACCAGTCAACCTCAAGCTAAATCCAATCCAGAACAGGTATCCTAAAGGTGCTCATGAGCCGTCATCACCTACATGTATTCTATAGTGCCACAAAAGGTGTGGGTGACAGCACCATCATGGATGGATTCCTTGCAAAGCCCAAAATCCGTCAGTTTAATGTGCCCTGCAGAAGTAATTGGAAAGTCAAAGTCCTGTTACAGCCCTGGTTGGGATCACAGAGTAGTACAGATGACATTCTGCATCCTCCCTCCCCTCCCTCTGTAAACAAGGATACTTTCCCTACCTTGGCTGTTTAGCATTATGTTCTCTGGCTTAAGATCCCGGTAAATGATGCCGTTAAAGTGGAGATGGCCGAGAGCCAGGATGATCTCACTCAGATAGAAACTGGCAGAACACAAAATGGAACCAATCAACAACATAACCACAGGCACTCCATACAGCTCAGAAGATGCTTCCTCATTTATCTGTGAGGGGGTCAATAACTCATAATGAAAGCTGGTGGTGAGAGTCTGATTTCACTGAAATGATTTTAGGAGAAAGGGCCATCTGCAACTTTGATCCATTTATAGAAATCGGGAACTCAGCTGACAGAAAAGGACCTTGAGATGAAACTTTGCACTTTCAAGCTCAGTTGAAAATATCTACTTTCTGCTTGGGAAAACAGGAAGGATCAAATGGCATCTGGTATTTTAAACAACAGAGCCTCACAATCCGAAAATCTTCTCTGAACATATTCCGCATGTTCAAGGAGATGGTTTTGAAGGAATTCATTATTTTAAGATCATCTGCACTTTATTTCCACCTATCTTCCCACTTCTAGGTCCAGTTAAAGGAGGAGGGCATTTACAGAAGAATCAGTAGGACGACACAAACTGCCACAAGCAATTATGAGACTTGGCAATCCGAGAAGGGAGGTGGAAATTTGTCCGTATATTTAAATACAATGACCTTCTTTCATCAGTCAACTCTCTCAGCCTTCCCCACTTGCCACTTGGGCACTGCTTTGGCCTGTGTTTTACATATCTGAAAACAACAGTTTGTACATTTCAAAATGCAGCAGAAATTATCTACATATTTACATTTATTTGGTATAATCTCCCTACCCGTAGCCACTTATAGCCAGGAATAGCAAGGAAGAGTTGAGCCTCCTCAGCATACCGATGATACCTTTCCATGAACTAAGAGATGGCCACTCCTTGTGGTTATGTATATATGCTGACTAACAAGACCCAGTTTTGTGGAACCTATCTTGGAGCAACATCCCACTTGTTGACTGAAACCATCCACTAGGTAGCAGCAAACCCATCAAACCCTTCAGGACAAGAGATGTAATAAGAGCAGGATGTTGTCATGAAGACCATCCACTAAAGCACCAACGTGGTTTACATCCCATATCTGGACCTGAAGCCTGACTTCAAGGGTTGCAGATAATCCACTTGTAGCTGATTTGCCAATACCACTCCACAACATTTTCCAAAAATGGAGACTCTGTAAGCATTGCCCAATACAGCTGGATCAAGAGATAGAATCTTAAAGTGTGCCTCATCAGACTGCTATAGCAGATGGCACTGCACCCTCTTTTAGAAAAGCATTAACTACTTCCCACATCCAGGTACATACACATCCCATCAGGCCACCTGAAGAGACCAGGTGGCAGAACTCTGCTTAAAAAGCACTAGAGCCACAACTTCTGGTTATATGAGCTCACAGGAATTCAGAAAATAGCACTAGATATCACCATTGCTGGGATCAATAGCACCCTGATCTAGCCAAATAAAATTGACTTTATCCGCAAAGCATCCTGCAAAAAATATCTGAAATGGCCTATGCCTCTCTTCCCATTCCTAGCTAAGGAGAACTGAATCACTCTGAATCGTGGATGTTTCAGAATGACTGCAAGGTACAGAGAGATTTACTCTCCTCTCCTCTTAAGATTTCCAGTTGCCTTTATTGTCACCTTACTTCTGACCATGGTAAGAAAGAGGAGACAAAGCCTTATGCACGGTGAACACCAATCTTCATGGCTATTCCAGTTCAGGCTTAGGTACCATTTTCACTAACCAGGCTGTGTCCTCCAGGAAGATGCCTTCCCGCTCCAGCTGCATGAAGAGTTCCCCTCCTATGAAACACAGCACAAAAAGATACCATCAGTCTTCTCCAGTATTGTCTGACCCAACCTCTAAAATCTACACAGAAGAAGAGTCAGGTCCCAGGTTTCTGGCCAAATCCACTGCAATTGTTTCCTTTCCACGGAGCTTCGTTTCCATACCACTGAGACATTCCAGGATGAGGTAGAGCTTGCCACCAGTCTGGAAAGCATAGATGAGGTCTACTATGAATGGGTGTTTGATGGCCTCCAGAATATTTCTCTCAGCCTTTGTGTGTGCTGTGTCCTTGGCATTGCAGGCAATCTTGGCCTGCAGGAGATATTCAAGAGAGAATTATGGTCTCATAAAGATGTTTAACGAGGCACACAGAGCTGTAGATGGACAGATACTTACTTTCTTTAAGACCTTCATGGCAAAGATTTTTCCAGAATTTGTGCCTTGTACCTTCCGGACCTGGAACACCTAAAACACAAATGGAAGCCGTAAGCAAAATCTTCCAAGTCAGCAATAGAGCTATCCAGCAGAGAAAAGACTGAGGAAACAAAACTGTCTTCTATATTAGGGAAATCAGATATCAATAACTCAAACACTGTTTTTCCATACTCCTTAATATTAATCTCCTGTGCACTCAGCCTCTTTAAAAAAAACCATATAAGAACAAGACCATTTAAACAGTATGGGGTAAAGGCAATCCAGACTACTATTTTCACACTCCTGATGAAAGAGCTTTAATATCTCTGCCTTCTGATTAAAGTCTTTTATGGATGTTTTTATCAGCTCTCCATTGACAATCAACGTGCTTTCTTACAATGCAATATCCTAGCTTACTGCTCCCAAGGAGACAAACCAGTCCAAACTGCACCATTTCAGACTCTGGACAGGAAGTCCCAAGATGAATGCTCCTTCATACAGAAACATGCATATGCACAAATATACATAGTTCCTAAGATTCTTGGCCACTGCAGCTATTTTGCCCCTCCTCTAGTAGAAATTATATTTTTCTCCTAGTTGGTGGAGGGCTGAACCCTCTGCCTCCAGATTCACTCTTTAGGAATTGCTCACCTTGCCATAACCACCCTTTCCCAAAACACGCAGTAGCTCAAAGCAGTGGGGCCCAATGCGTTCTGGGCCATTGTTGACACTGCTTTCAGAGATTTCAATTTCCTCATAATAACCTGGCACAAAACTGTGGAGAGAAGAAAGAAATTAATCTTATATCACTCTGCCTCCCCCCAAAATATTAATGTATAAATGACGGGCAACACAAAGATGTGAGGCTTTTCAGAAATGAGGAGGGTCCAATTTTTGAAAATAAAAAGAAGAGAAGATGAAGAGTTGGCAGCACAATGGCACTGTGCGTTTTATGAAAGCACAAGTCTGAACCTTAGGATAAATTAAAATTCAAAGAAAGGAAAGTTATCTATATCAGGTGTCCCCAACCCCCGGTCTGTGAACTGGTACTAGGGCGCGGCATGCCAGCAACCGGTCCGCACAAACAAGCAAAGCCTCATCCACGGGATGCAGGCAGCACACAAAACCATGTCCCCTCCGGTCCGCAGAAAAAGCTCTCTCCATGTAATGGGTCCCTGGTGCCCAAAAGGTTGGGGACCAATGTTCTATATCTCCTGCAGCCATTAGCACCCCATGAAGAGTTTCTTCAGAAAGCCAAAGACCCCATAATGTGATATGGATGTGCATAGTACTGGGAGATACTGGTATGGAAAACAACTTTCCTTCAATTAATTTAAATTAAGATCAAAGCCAAAAAGAAAAAAGGAATATTCATTATAGCAATGTGATATTCTAGAATTCTCCAGATACCTTTGTGCTAAATGTGACATTCCCATGGGGAATTATTGACATTAGTATGTATACCAAATGGATGTTAGTCCAAAAGTGCCAAGCAAATGGTGCTTGCTTTGTTCCAACATACAGAGCTATAAATGAACAGATAAAATATGAAAACATTAATTGAAGAGGAAAGTAATGGAGAATTGTATTAATTCAGAGGTCCACTACACTGATTAGAGGCACATTAAAGCAGGGGCTTCAAACTTGGCCCTTTTATGAATTGTGGACTTCAACTCCCAGAATTCATCAGCCAGGCATACTGGCTGAGGAATTCTGGGAGTTGAAGTCCACAAGTCATACAAGGACCAGGTTTGAAGACCCCTGCATTAAAGTAATGATTTTTCTTTAACACACAGCACTTCCCTTTGTACGCATTAAAGAGCATCAGAATCTACACTACCCATTTCAACCCTCTGCCACAGTTCAGTCCAGGAGCAACTTCAGAAAGATTTTAATTTTATTTATTTCACTATTAAATTTATATCCTGCCTTTGCCTATACAATTGAAGGCAGAATACATACTGCTCCTGCTTCTTGTTTTTCCTACTACAACCACCCTGTGAGGGTGACTGACAGGAAGCAACTCAGTTGGTTTTCATGCCTAAAGGAGGAGTAAAACTCAATTCTCCCAGTTTCTGTAATCACAGCACAAAACTGGCTTTCTGAGTGCTTAAGTGGAACCTGGATGGCTCAATTTGCATGAGAGTGTTTTTCATTAAGAATAAGCCATTTTTGCATACATTCACCATTTTATAACAGTCCTATAACAGACTGACTCTCCACAGACTGTGATTAACATTCTGTTCTCTATCTTACAATGGTGATGGTGATTGGTTCATGTGCCAAAAGGACAAATGCACAATAAAGACAGCTTCTAGGAATAGCATTTGTTGAAACAGCTAGAAATCCACTGTAAATGCAAAATGCTTATGCCATCATCACCCTGCTGTCATCTGAGCATCTCCCAGAGCCTCTGAACTAGACGAGAGTTTTAGGGAATAAACGCTGCGTGAGAGGGGTCTTAGTCTCTGAGTCAGCATGGCTATTATGACACTGTGATTTGTTCTGATAATTTTCAGTCAGGGAAGCAAAGGAATTCAGGGAAGCAAAGGAAGCAAAAGACTTTATTGTTAACATCAGGAATTTAACTGGGGCAATTTGTAGAGAAACAAGGACATTTCATGTCCCCTTGAAATGTTTCCATCTCCACTCTCAAAATGCTGACCTGTCATTTTGCTTATGCAGCACCTAGAAATCTCATCATATATTGACACAATTTGCATTTTGCAGTCTTTCCCTAGTGGATTCCCTCCAATCAAGTGCAGCTCCCATTGTCTCCATCCCTACAGAATTCTGTATGGGGATGATGGGAATTGTTGCTCTGCTCCCATGGTGAGCAAGAAGCCATTTTAAAAGAATGGAAGAAGTAGCTGCTGACACCATACTGAGCAGGGAGAAAGGATAACTTCCCCCTTTCTTGCCAGCCTATTTTTCAATGCTGCGTGAGTGCATACATCACCTAAGAGCCTAAGAAACCCAGGAGAATTCTGCCCAAAGGCAGACTGGAATGACGTCGAGGAGGAAAACAACCCAGAGCTGGCAATGTACTTACTCTGAGCTACTGCTACGAAAATCGGGGTCCACTTCCTAAAAGAGACAAGCAGGGTGGAGGGAGATAACAGAGCAGGTGATCAGCAGCAGCAGCAGCAACACAGGGGGAAATCGAGGTCTGCTCACACCAACCCTGTCCTACTTGGGAGTAACCCCCACAGAAGTCATTAGGAACTCTGCGCTGGGCTCTTGCGCCCTTACTCCTTTTCCCTTCTCCTCTGGCTGGACCCACCCCTTTATCATCTTCCATCCCGCCTCACCAAGGCCCCCAGTTCAGGCTCCTCCCCGTCGCTCCCTTCCTCCGTTTCCAGGTCGATGTCGAAGACGCCGGCCATATCGGGGGCTCCCCAAGTACCCCGTGGATTTCCGGGCCACGCCCCTTCGCTTTTCGTCACCCACGCTTTTCCCCGCCCAGCGCTGTAACAGCTCGTCACGCGTCGGGCGAGACCGTCGTTTTGGCGCAGCGAGCGAGAGTTAGAAGGCGGCGTAGTTGAACTCACGGGCGACCTCTAGCGGTCTGCCTGAGAGGAGAGGAGGACAGAAAACAAGCGTGGCCTTGCGGGTTAAGTGATGCTTAGGTGGAGTCGCGTATTAGCGTGGAACAGGTTGACCGGGACGAGCCTTCGCTGCAAACGGAGAGACAGGATTGTATATGCAAGAGTCAGTTGGTTCAGCTGGGTGGCTATAGAAGTGAATAATGAATTAATAAATTAATGAAATAATTGTGTGTGCATGTGTATGTATATATATTTATTAACTCATTTTTATAGCCATCCAACTGAACCAAGCAATGGTGTGTGTGTGTGTGTGTGTATACTATCCCATATAGTCAGCAACAAATAGAGTAAAATCCATGGGGACTCCTTTACCTTTTATATATATATATGTGTGTGTGTGTGAAATATATCTAGGCAGAACATAAAAGGACATCTAGTGGACACCAATACCATCCACTCTGTCTCCCTTAAAGTATCCTTCTTTCCATCACTTCCTTCCCTGCCTTTAGATCTCTAAATTTTTCATTTCCCTGCGAGTTTCCTCAATTCCATCCAGCCATGACTTCCCTTTCCTCTAGAGCAGTATTTTTCAAATGTGGTAACTTTAGGATGTGTGGATTTTAACACCCAGAATTCTCTAGCCACATCTTAAAAGTTGAAAAACTGCTGTAGACCCATTCACTCTATTTTCATATGTTTGTTCTGCAAGTTGGCCCTTATTCACACTGTATATCCAAACAATCTCAAAGTACTTTTCTACTAGTCACTGACTTTGGTGTTCAATCCACATTCACTCATGATTCTTTTTCTTCTTGCTTTATTTTGCACACTTCAACAAACCATTCCCCTGTGTTTCATGCTTCTTCTGGCATGCACAAAATACAGGCAGGAGAATGTACACTTACACAGCCATTTTATGCACAGCCATTTTCACCTTTCATCCAATATTCATTCCTTGCAAGAAAAACTACTATCTGAGCATTTCTAACAAGATCACAGATTCATCTATTTGCTCTCCTTGTTTATATTTCTATATAACATGCAGCATAATTCTGCCCAGTATTATTTTTATGGATTTATTACTTAGTCATTAGACTTCTATCCTGCCAGGAGTTGATGACAATGCACACTAAATGTATAGCTTTCATTTATTTCTCCCACAGCAGTTTGTTAGAAGACTTACTGGCCCAAGTTACTGGCTGAAGTTCTGTGGCTGAAGGTTCTCTTGAGCTTGCATCTTCCCAGACTTAGTAATAATACTTGGCTATATTGAAGAATGTTAACAATTTTTCTTTTTATGGTGGTAGTATTTTTTATGACACCATTAAAGACAGATTTGTCCCAGATGTAGATATCAAGTTGAAGACAATATGATACAATGGTTGTATTAAGTGTCTCCCAAAGCCATGTGTCTTGGGGGTTACAGTTGCCACACATCAGAAGGTGCTATTTTGGGGAAATAGCATAAACTGAAGGAATACAAATGGTGACCTCTTTGAACAGGATGTTTAAAAAATGTTCAGTTCAGCTACAAATGAGGAACCAAAACAATTTATATATTTGCATGTAGCTGTTGATTTACATAAATGCTTGGCAATCGAGGGAGAAGGAACTGTATATAAACCTCCATTCTAGTACTGTAGTCCCTTTTCACTTTTGACTCTGTAGTTAGTTATCAAATACATGAAATACGTTGACTTTCTATGTGGGTACTGAGTTTTGAATTCTAAATGTTTCTAAATATGTTAGGATGTTCTTTATGAAAATATTCAAGGATATGTTGGTGATGTTTAAAACATCATCTATCTGCCTCTCACCGAACTTGCTAGATAAGTGTAGGATTTCTAGATTTGTTTCTAGTATCAGCAAATACAGATAGTCTTCAACTTACAATCATTCATTTAGTGACTATTCGAATTTACAACAGCTCTGAAAAAAAAGACTTATCACCATTTTTATACATATGAACCATTGCAGCATCCCCACGGTCATATGATCAAAATTTGGACGCTTGACAACTGGTATGTATTTATGACGGTTGCAGTATCCTGGGATCATGTGATCACCTTTTATAACCTTCTGACAAGCAAAGTCAATGGGGAAGCCAAATTCAGTTAACAACCGTGTTACTAGCTTAACAGTTGCAGTGGTTCACTTAACAGTTATGACAAGAAAGGCTGTAAAATGGGACAAAATTCTCTTAATAACTGTCTCACTTAGCAACAGAGATTTTGAGCTCAATTGTGGTCATAAGCCAAGGACTACCTTTACCATTATCTTCTGAGAACCACTCATGAAATAACTCCAGTTGACTCCATAATAACTATTGAGAATCCTTTGTGATAGTGCAGTACATAAACTTTGAAAGATGTTGTGTGAAACAATTAAAAACAATTAAAAACCTTAGTAATGTTAGTATGCAATCCCATATTCTGAAATAAGTGGTAGTTTATATAAACAAAGTCAAGCAGTCACTTTTGTTTTCTTGGGACAGATATACAATAGTTGCATACTGGAATGGTAGAAAAGGCAACTGGTTCGATGACTTTATAGTTCTTTTATTATTCCTCTGGTTACCAGTTACTGAGATTCAGCACAACCTCAGCAACTGATAGGGTATTTTCATACATCTGGAAAAGAATTACTGTAGGAAACATACAGGACTCTAATCTTGTGTAGCAGACCCCAAAATAAAATTATCTTACTAATTATCCCTCCTTCCCTGACCCTGAAAGCAATTTAATTCCCAGTTGAAAATAAACTAATCAGAGAGAGGGATTTCCCCACCCCCTCTTCTCAATGTTAAGGGAAGGTTTTGGCCCAAACAAAATACAAAACAATCTAATAGTTGATTGTGTTAACTGTGTAGTGTAAACTATCCTACTCTTATTGCATCTGCAGATAGCCACCCAGTATTCTTATTTAAGCTGAACTAAGGGTAGAGTTGACTTAAAGAAGCAGGGGTGTCAAAGTCGCAATGTCACATGATGTGTCGTAACATATCAGGACTTTTTTTCCATTGTTGGCAATAGGGTGGACGCAGTTTCGCCATGACTCATCTGGCCCGTGGGCTAGCAGTTTGACACCCCTGACTTAGAGGTTCACCTGTAGGGTCCTGCAGAGAAGTATGGAGGGCACCTTTGGATACAATTGCTCAATTTTGTTTCCAGTTCGATACCAGCTTTGGTGCCAATCTGGTGGAGATATCTGGGGCATAGTCTTGCCATGTTATCTGGGAAGAATTCAAAGCTCCTGGACCTGAGAAAGTGGACAGGGTCCTTATAAGCTTGGTCACCAGCTTAGATCTGTGCCCTTCCTGTTCTATAAGGCCACCTTGGAGGTGACATGTGGCAGGGTTCTAGTGATGGTAAATTCTTCTTTGAGTGAAAGGGTTATTCTTCTGTCTCTTAATAAAGCATTAGTTCGCTTCTTCTTCAAGAAGCCATTATTACACCTATCCGTCCTGGAAATTTTAACTTAGTATCTAACCTTCCTTTTGGGGGAAGGTTGTCAAGAAGATGGTCACACAACAGCTTCAGCAGATTCTGATTTAAGTGGATTGACTTGATCCTTTTCAGTCAGGTTTCAAAGGAGCATGGGATTCAAATTGCATTGGCACCACTTTGGGATGATTCCCAGTGAGAGCGGGATGGAGGTAATATATCCATCCTCACTCTACTTGACCTCTTGGCAGTCTACAGTACTACTGACTTTGGTATACTTCTGGATTAACTGTGGAGGTTAGGACTGGGCAGCCCTGTATTATGCTGATTTTCCTCTGTGGTAGGTTCCAGATGGTGTTGATTGGGAGTGAGAAGTCCCACCCTTGGCCCTGATTATGTGGGATTCTGCAGGGTTCAGTTGTCTCCTGTTTAACATCTACATGAAGCCTCTGGATGAGGTTATTCGCTCCATGAGATGAGGTACCATCAGTACTCTGATTGATACCCAGCAGTACATCTTTGCCACAGATGAACTGCAATGCTGTTGAGGTCCTGACTCAGTGTTTGAAGGCTGTAGCGATTTGGGTGGGGAACAAGAAGCTTTGGCTCAACCCTGGCAAGACTGAGTGGTTTTGTGATTTAGGGATGTTTGGAATCTGGGCATTTACCATTTTTGGTTCTGGATGGGTGGCTGTCCTCCAAATATATTCTGTGCACAATCTGGGGATTCTTCTGAACTGACAACTCCTACTTTGAGGAGCAGGTAATAGTTGTGACTAGGAGGGGCCTTTGTGCAACTTCAGATACTGTTAGTGCACTAGTTATGTCTATTCTTGGATTGAGAGGTTCTACTTTGTCACTCACACCCTGGTCATCTCCCAATGGATTACTGTAATGTATTGTACATGGGGCTACCCTTGAAGAACATTAGATTGTGGGGGGCAATATGCTGACTTTGTGATTCTTAGAGAGGGCTGTAAGGCCCTATGAAATAGTATATAAATCTAAGTGCTATTGTGACTTCCAGTTTGCCGCACGGCTGCCATGGATGCCTGGAAGACGAGTTCAGTCTTCCTCATCCAGTTTCACATTGCTGGGGGGCCCTGAAAAGGGTTGAAAGTCTCCCTGTAGAGGCAGCCAGCAAGGAGGGACCCTTGCTGGATCGCGGGAGAGTGGTAGCTCTCTCGCTAGAGCTGGCGAAATCCTCCAAACCAGCGGATGAAAGACCGGCCTTAGAAATATGGCTCATCACTAGGCTGCAGACAGCCGAAGTCACACCTACCATCTGGCAACTTTAAAGCAGCGTAGAAGAGACTGGGTGAGATTTACCTCTCTTAAATCCTAACTATTTTTTGTACCTGCATAAGCTACTAAAGTATTTTTTTCCCCTGTCCAAAGGGAAGGGAGATCTTAGCCCTCCCTCTAGAAACAGTGGCGACTGACTACCCAGGGGAGTTTAAAACATTGAAAAAATAACTGGATCCTAATTGGAATTCTATTTCCTAAAATTTGTGGACTAAAAGACTCTATTTTTTATTTTTTACTTTCTATTTTTATTGAAGATCTGGGTTTTCCCTTTTAAAATTGAAGCAAAACTGAAAAGATCAAAATAACTCTGGGGCGACATCTTGTGGCTAAATTTGATACTTCAGCCTGCTATTGTTTAAAAGAGACTTGGCTGACAGCCCAGAAAATAGATAAGATATATGCAACCTTGAAACTTCAGTTGTGAAAAGCCCAGCTGTACTTCCTATTTAGTGGATTTCCTGACTGTAAAGCTCTTAGTCTAATACACCAGTATGGAAGAAAACCAGCAACAGATTTTTTTTAATGGAAGAAGAGCAGGAACAAACTCTGGTTATGTTGAAAGTAATTCTTCAAAATCTCCTTACAGCTGATGAAGAAATAAGACGCTACAGAAAAAACCAAGAAGGCAGCCCGGATATGCAAACTCAAACTATGACTATAACTAAAGAATCATCTATACATAATACAATGGAAAAAGTGGAACAATTAAAGGCAATGATAGAAGATTTAACTGCTCAACAAATATAGGCAATAGAAAATCCAGAAAAGAAACCGACAATATGGAAAAAGGAAGAGACTTTCTATACAAATCAGAAGCAACCTGAGGATCAAAACGAAAAACAGATGGAAGAAAAGATAAACAGTTTAAGATAACCACGGTGAGACAGAAAAACAAAGAGACAACCTGCTGGATCTACCAGTCTTCTCAAAAAAATGGCAACTGGATGGTTTGCTCAACGTCAAATAATAAATATAACAATACAAGGAGATTCACTTGATATCTCAAAAGCATGGACATAGAAGACGATTTGGCAAAGAAAGCAAGCTAGAATAAGACTGAAGAAGAATGGGGTTTTGATCTACTTATAGGCATTAAAATAAAATACATTTAAATAGATAAGTTGTGTATTTTGAATATAAGATATTGTTATGAATTGAGATAAAGAAAATTTTGGACATGTAAAATTTAGAAGTATAATTATAACAGTTCAATTTGAATATTGATTTGTGTGTAAAGGTCACGTAAAGGTGATTAAGATATATATAAGCTAAAATCTTATTGATGAATGTAATAAATATGTTTATATGTAGCGGTAAGAATAAAAAATATTAGTTTAAATAATGAGATAGTAGATACAAAGAGGAAGAGAGAGGAAGTATTAAACATTGAAATAAAAAATGGTTATTAAATTTAAGATATTTGAAAATTGGTAGAAAATAAGAATATTATATTATATGATTGATTTGTTGACAGAGATGGTGAGAATTTATATAGATAAGATGTGTATCCTGAATGCTAGATCTACTGAAGAATTGTGATAAAGGAATTGGGGTCATTTAAAATTTGGAAATGATAAACACTAAATTTAAATTTTAATGAGAAATTAAAATTGGAAACATTTATTAGGTCATTGATTGTCTAAAAGACTGTTAAAGCAATTAAGACATATATAAATTAAAAACTATTGATAAATGTCAGAAAGTTATCTTTTATTTGATTGATAGAATAAGAATTGTATTAATTTAAATATGAGACAGTATATATTAAGGGGGAAAGAGAGGGAATATTTATTTATTTATTTTATTTTATTTTATTTTATTTTATTTTATTTATATACTGCCCTTCTCCCGAAGGACTCAGAGCGGTGTACAGGGCAATGCAATAAAATACAATGTACAAAAATTAAAAATATTAAATACTACAGCCCTATTCAATAAATTAATACAAAACTATAAAATACCCCTAAACCTATCAGACCAGGCCGGCTTGTTCAAATAAATGTGTTTTTAGGTCCCGTCGGAAGGAGCAAAGGTCGGGAGCCATCCGGAGCTCAACCGGTAGACGGTTCCAAAGGTCTGGCGCGCCCACAGAGAACGCCCTCCCCCTGGGGGCCGCCAGTCGACACTCTTTGACCGACAGCACCCTAAGGAGGTGCCGTCGGTCAAAGAGTGTAATAGTTTGAGATCTGCATTAATGCTATCGGTATGTAATTGAATTGTTGTAACTCAGCCACCACATTGCTTTTCAAATATATAGATGTAATATTAGAAAATCAATAAAAACTTATAAAAAAAATCTAAGTGCTATTGTGGAAACTACAGCTGGTACAAAATGCAGTGGCACAGGCAGTTATATGTGTTCCAAGATCAATGCACATTACAGCTCTGTTCTGTGGGTTGGATTGATTGTCAGTTCAATTCAAAGTGCTGGTTATGATCTATGAAACTCTGCATGGCATGATGCTGGATTATTTGAGGTGCTGCCTCTTCCCTTTACATCTATCCCATCAGATGTGTCAGAAGGAACATGTTCATGACATTATCATGACATTTTTTTGCCTTTGTAGAGCCAGGGTGGGCATGACCTGCATTTGGAACCACAGGCTGCCAGTTTGACAACCTGCAGTGTTGCCACAGATTCTTGAATGGAAAAAAATCACCTTGATCCCACAACATACACAATCATTCAAAGAAAGTTGTATTCAGCTGAAAGTGTAATTATTACCAGGGAAACCAATTCCTTTTGTTTCTGTGAAAAAGCCTATTCTTGCTGAAAAGATAACCTGGTGCTTTTCACAACAGCTTTTATCATGGTTGTAGGTGGCAACACAAAGTGACACAACAAAACACAAAGTATGAGAGGCAGAAGAAGAAGAGAATAATGGTTCACTTGAGTCCAGAAGTTGAGAAGCAGGGCATGTTGTTTATATAAGCATGAAAAATCAATTTGAACAATTCCATTTTAAAGGATCGAGAAACTGATTAAAAAAAACTGATTTAAAGGTTATGCCCAAGGTCAGTGATAAGGTTGCTTGAATTCCAAGAGACATAATGAAACGAGCAAAGCCAGCAGAAACTCTAACTGTCCATGAGCCCTACCTGCCCCCACCCCAGAAAAGTCCAATTTTGCTCTAGTGATGCAGAACTGAAAAGCATTGACCAATCTTCAGAATGAGTTAATATCATAGCTGCCAACCAATCAGCAATGATACAGCACACAGTGTCGATGTGTCTGTTAATTTAGATCTGCAACTTTTGCACTGGATTTTATGTATTATGGAGGTAGAAATAGTAAGGATTGGTTGGTTGACTTGCTAGGATGGAAGAATCTAACTTGCTCCTGTGGGAAGTCAGCTCCTCCCCCCTGAGAAAGAAATATTTTGGGGAATATTAAAAAGGCAGAATATATTTCTCCAAAAGAATAATGGAGAAGATCTTTTTTTAAAAAAGGCAGAAACTTCTCCCTCCCCCCCAGCCAAAAACTCAGCAGAAACCAGGTCTGTAGAAATGCAAATTCAATAATCCTTTCAGAAAGGTTGGAGCCAGGAAGCTACAAACTGATGAGATTAGAAAGACAAAGATCCCTAGAATCAACAACCCCTCACCCAAGAAATGCAACACAGGAGGTAAGCCATCAGCCACCACCCCAGAGAAGCAGGATATGATCTTTTGTACATAATAGGATTAACTCACCACTCAGAATACCAGAAAGGCACACTGAACCTCAGGTCAAAGTTCATGCCACAGGAACAGGAGACAACCTCAAAAGCCCAAGAAGGTATAAAAACCCACCACTCCCTGCTACATGTGGTCAGCTTTCCCAGAGCCCTCTGTCTGGTTCTGCTCTTCAATAAACTACAACCTTCTTTCTAAAGCAGCCTCCATTTTGTTTATTCCTGGCTTGGACTGGACCCTGAGGAAGATTTTTCTTTCAACACTCCCAAGGCTTATTAGAAGTGTAATATGGTGCAATTAGGATGTGGGGTTTTTTGTGGTTTTTTTTTTTGGAGAAGCTCTTTACTGCATCTTAAACATCTGTCACAGTAAAAAAAATACCAAGAATTGCTACAGGCAGTCTTCAGTTAATAGCCTCTCATTCAGTGACAGTTCAAAGTTACAATAGTGCTGAACAAGGGGTACTTACAATGAGTCCTCAAAGTTTGGCTGTCCATTGCCCTATAGTCAGGTGATTCCAGTCTAGGTGCTTGGCAACCAGCTTGCATTTATGACAGTTGCAGCATCCTGTGCTTACATAGTCATCATTTGCAATCTTTCCTGCTGGCTTCCCACAAGTAAAGCCAATGGGCATGAAGGGGTACAAATCACTCTAATAAGTCTCTGCAACTCGGCAGCTACCATCACTGGCTTTGCTGTGCTCATGCTGCATCTCACCTCACTGCATTGCTCAGTGATGGAAATTCCCATCCCAATTACTATTGTTAAGTGAGGAGTATTTGCAATCCTAACAGGGCCACATAATGACCATTACAGATACTGTAAGAATAATAAGAGATAGAAAGAATTCTTAAAATTGATGTTTAGATCAGAAGTATAGTTTATTGTCCAACCTACCTAAGCCAAAAAAGATGTAAGATAATATAAAGCACTGTTCCTGAATCATTTTTGTCCCCTTGTCCCTCTGGCCTCACAGCTGTAGCTTTGCCCTTTAATTCCTCTCTCCCCTTTTGGTAAGGATATTTAGAGTAATACAACAGCAAAAAAATTCTGATGGCTAAATTACCGGTAATAAAAAAAATCAGGGATGGTGAAAAGCAACAGAACTTGGGGAATGGGGATAACACTAGGAAAAGCATAAGAGTAATGTTGACTCCCATGGATTTTGTTCTTTAAATAGAGGCAAATGTTTGAGCAACTCAATGCAAATCCTGAACCAAATTATTATCTCAACAGGAGGGGATGTTTTTTTAGCATGCAAAATTATACTACAGGTCGTTCTTGTTTAGAAGCTCCTTTGAACAGTGACTGTCAGTTAATTTGGCATCACGTATAATCTGCTCTTATTTTCACTTGCTTATTTACCCCACACCAAAATGTTTTCAAAGAGCAAGAGACAGAATCCCGGTTCAGCTGAAGGAAATAGCAAGAAGCAAAGGAAAACTGAAGTAAAACTGCAAACACAATTGTGGTCACATTATCTACACTTACACTTAGGACTAACGGTACATGTTTAGAAATAGGGAAGAAACAGAATTAAACCAGAACCCTCTCAATTACATTGTGATACATATTCATTTAGTAGTAGTAGTAGTAGTAGTAGTAGTAGTAGTAGTAGTAGTAGCAGAAGAAATTATTTTCTTTTCCTCTCAATTTAAATAAAGTCAAGAAATGAATAGTTGGTTAAAACAAACCTGAAAAACATTTTCATGAGACCTTTTTACTATTATTATTATTATTTTGGTGTTTAAGAGTGCTTTTGTAATAAATGTTTTTTTCCGGAATAGCCATGCTTTATTCAGGAGCTTTTTACAGGGCACACACATGGTCTATGATCCAGACTTTATTTTCTTATATCTTTTCAGTTCTGCTTTCCTTTTCTCAAGCTATACAAAATCCTATTTTATTAAAAAAATGGTGCTTGGGTATCTGTGTGGTGGTAATATAATATGGTCTTCACTAGATAGATTATGCTCCCAGTTTTTTTGAAAGGGCATGGCTTTGGTATGTGCAATACTGTAACATTTTGAATGGAAGAATTAACACAATGTACAGTATCTTATTTTGGCACAGGGTCCTTAGTATCTTTTTCCAGTGCCATAAAATACTTTTTAAAGTTTGTAAGTGCACATTTGTGCATATTTGTGCACATTTAGCAATTGATTAAAATATGAGAAAATGGTTTTCATATGACATACTTATGAATTTTCCCCTTTCTTATGACATACATACTACTTTACCTAATCAAACAGAAAATGACCCAAACCATAGTTACAATTGATGGGGTAATGCTTGAAACTGCTAACTCTGGAAGGACCTAGGTCTTCTTGAATTTAATAGAATTTACTCTTTAGTTATAGGGTCTTTTTTAAAAAAATCTGGATAGGGGTTTCATTATTTTCCCCCCGAAGCCTTAAAGCTCCTTTGTTACACAAGCAAACAAAAATTCCCATTCCAGAACTTCTGATCAAGAGATGTGGACCTTTTGAATGTCAGCAGACAAGCCCCACCCTTTCTACTGTATTTTAAAGAAACCTTTTTTTTCTCAGTCTTTTGCAGAAAAGGGGGTGGGATTTCCTTTAGCCCATGGAACCTTGAAAAGTTCTAGTTCCAATTTCTGGTTTCATAGAACCCAGTTTGAAAAATCCTAGTCTAGTAGCTCTTATAGAAAGAATTCGGTATTCCTACAGGCTTCAGTTTACCAAATGATCGTTGCTTGGGGGCTTCTAAATTATGAACCAAGAATAACTATTTATTCAGAATGTTCCCTTGCAGAATCACCAGAGGGAAAGTGTTATGTATTGGGCTCAATGGTAAGACCACGTGGGTTGCTGGAGCAGCTAACGGCTCTCCAGCAACCCAGACTCCAGGTCTCCAGTGCTGTTATTGGCTGTCCCTAGGCGGCAATGGTTGCTTCAAACCTATTGGCTGCTGCCTAGGGGCTAGACTATATATTGCAGCTAGTTACAGCCCAATTTTCAGTTCAGATCTTGCAAGCAATAAACCATGAGTTTTCCTGAACTCACTTGCCTCGTCTTCATTCCTGCGCCAAAGAACCCGCTACACAACACTGGCGATGAGGATGGGATCCTGCTTCCCTGAAAAAGAGCTGAAGTCTTAGAGGGGAAGGCAGCGCATGCAGGAGGGAAAGGCATCTTCCCCCCACCTCAAGGTCAGCTAGCAAGCTATGCTAGCGACCTCGTGCTCAGTGGACTCATTCCCTGAGCCTGGGAAGCAGGATCAGAAGAATTCGCAGGAACCAGCAAGAAACAGAATGCCGAAGGTCGGAAGACTTCGAGAAATTGATGTGAAGCATCCAGAAGAATGGCCATATTATTTATCCCAGATAGAAAACTACCTCCAGGCAAACCAAATTGTGGAAGAAGGCCTCAAGGCTGCAACGCTACTCTGCCTCTGCGGCCCAGCAACCTTTGATTTGGCCGAGAACCTCTTTGCTCCGAGGCCAATAGAATCAGTCTCTTACGCGGACCTCAAGAAGAAGTTAACTGAACATTTCCAGCCCAAGATGTCTGAAATGGCCTGGCGTTTCAAGTTTGACCAGAGAGTGCAGCAGCCTGGTGAATCAGCTTCAGAATTTATCGCAGGCCTGAGGCAGGCCGCACGCCTTTGCAAATTTTCAAACTTAGAAGAGAGACTACAAGATCGGCTCGTTTGCGGCCTACGGAACCAAACGCTTCAACAAAGACTCTTTGCCAGACCGAATTTAACATTTTCAGAAGCACAAGATGAAGCTTTGGCCGACGAAGCCATCGGGGGTGCAGTTGAAGCAGTCCAGCCCGCCAAAACGACAAAGCATGAAGAAATGGACTTCCGGGTGGCGAGGCGACGCCGAAGACAGCCATCTCCAGGCTGTCCGCTCCGCGGCTTTGTAGAACCGCCGAAAACAGCACCGATCAGCTGTTTTGGTGGTTCGGAAGCCCCCTCCTCGGGAGAAGAGGAGGGGGTGAGTACCCAGGTAGGGGTTGAGCTCTCCGGGGCCGCCTGAGCTTAAAGTTCGGGCGGCTGAAGGATTGAGCCCCCCCGAAGCCTGGGTTGCTCCGGGCTGCGCAGCGCTTCTGCTCCGTGTTTTTGGGAGCAGAACAAGGCGTTAGCAACCATCCCTGCCAGCAGGAAAGGATTTTGGATTGCGAGGATGCAGGCAGAGCGATACAGGAGATCAAGGTGAAAGTGGACTTTTGTTCTTTAGCTCAAAGGACTTTGTAGACTTTGAAAGTGAAAGTGCCTAGCAAGTAATAGTGGGGGAAAATGGCGGCTAAATCTTCCAAAGTTCTCAGGAGCGCGGGGGCTTCCCCAGTGCAGCAATCTTCGTTGCAAGCTTTATTGCCCCCTGCACCTGCACCTACTCCTGCACTGACAGTTAAAGATTTGCAAGATGCTTTGGAAAAGCACTCACAGCAAATAGCTGAAATTATAGATGAAAAGCTGGATGAGAAACTGACAGAAAAGTTAGTTGAAGTTATGGATGAAAAGCTGGATGAGAAGTTAACAGAAATAAGGGCGGACATCTTGCTTGCATTTCAAGGCATGGCTATATGTATTGAACGTTTGGACGAAAGAGTGGAAGATCTTAGTCAAAACAATTTCAGATTAGAAGCAAAAGTGTCAGAGACTGAAAATGTGGTGGATAAAATTGACAGCGACTTGACCTTGGTCCAGTACCATGAGATGGAGTTTGCTATCAGGATCAGGGGCTTAAAAGAGAATCCTAAAGAAGATCTGAAGGAAATAGTCTCTGAGGCGGTGGAAGGGGTGCTGGGACGGCCAGCAGCTGAAATTGTGGGAGATATAGATAAAATCTTTCGTGTTAATTCGTGGATCGCAAGACAAAGGAAATTACCTAGAGATGTGGTTGTTTATTTTACAAAGAGAGCAATCAGGAATGAAGTCATCCAAACTTCTTACAATACTAAGCTTGTAGCTGCTGAGCAAGAAGTCCTGGTTTTAAAAGAGATCCCTCCGAGAATTTTAAGGAGAAGAAAGGACTTTGCTTTTTTAGCACAAGAGCTCAGGAGACATGATATTAAGTTTAGATGGGAGATACCAGTGGGTATGGTGGTGATGTATGAAGGCATGAGACATCGTCTTATTACAGTGACGCAGGCACGTGATTTTTACAGTAATGTTTTAAAAGCAACCCCCTTACCACTTTTGGAATCTACAAAGAAGAATGGCGAGGGAAAGCCTCAAGGGGCTGAAGGAACAACACAGACAGATGAGAAAGTTACAGGAGTGGATCAAATTACAGCTTCATCGGAAGATGCCAGAGACCAGAGGATGACGCGTGCTGCTTTGAGACGAATGAGACGAGAGCAAGAACAGGACCAGCAGAAAGTCATGGAACCTCCAAAGCGTACCTATAGCGAAGCTATGGGAGGGGTGCGGCCTAAGAACGTCGAAGGGATTCTGGAAGACACGCTCCAAAAGCTTCGGGTCGCTAAGGATGGCGACTAAGTTTTTAACCTGGAATGTTAATGGTTTAAATTCACCACAGAAGAGAAAGAAAATCTTTCAATATTTAAAACAATTTAAGACTGATGTTATTTGCTTACAAGAAACACATATTAGGGCTATGGACCAAAAGTACTTATTGAACTCTAGACTGGGTACACAATTTATTGCCTCTGCAATGAATAAGAAGAATGGAGTGGTTATTTATGTCAAGAATACTATGACAGCGGAGTTAATAGAAGCAGATAAACAAGGAAGATATGTTATAATAGATTTGCTGATAGAAGGCAAAAAAACGCTTTTGGTTGGACTATACGCTCCTAATCAACAACAAGCAGATTTTTATAGTTTATTACACAGCAAGATCAATCAGTTGGATTATAAATCTTTTATTTTTATGGGAGACTGGAATGGCGTCTTGGATGTACAAATGGACAAGAGTAGTTCTTTTAGGAGTACTCCAAGTCATGCTAGATTGCCTAAATCCTTTTTTGAGATGAAGGATGATTTGGAGTTGCGAGACATCTGGCGAGAAAGAAATTCACAAGAAAAGGATTATACTTTTTTTTCTGATAGACATCAATCTTTTTCCAGGATTGACTTTATATTAATTACCAATGACTTTTTTTCTAGGATTAAGAAGATAAAGATTTGTCCAAGAACTATGTCTGACCATAGTCCAGTCTGGTTAGAGATCGATAAGGACAACAGAGATAGGCGCTCCTGGCGTCTAAATGAGAACCTGTTTAGAAATCAGGAAAATGTGGAAGAATGTAAAAAACAGATGAAGGTCTTTTTTGAAACTAATATGAATAAGGGTACTTCTATGGATATGGTTTGGGATGCTAGTAAGGCTTATATGAGAGGGGTGTTAATATATATGAATAATAAATACAGACGTAATTTGGAACTTAGGAGGAAAGAATTAGAGAACGAAATTAGGGAAAAAGAAAAGGCCCTAATTTTGAATCCATCGGATGCGAAGATTAAAGAGGTTATTAACTTATTAAGAGGACAGTTTGATAAGTTGATGGCTGATCAGGTGGCAGCTAACTTACGGTTTGCTAGACATAATACTTTTTGTAATGCCAATAAACCAGGTAGATGGTTAGCTTATATGTTAAGGAAGAAGCAAAGGGCTTCTAATATAGACAAAATAGAACATAAGGGTAAGGTTGTGTATCAACAGAACCTTATTAAGGAAGCTTTTGTTGATTTTTATTCTAAATTATATGCCAGAGATAAGATTAATGAAGCAGATATTGATGCATATTTGAGGAATGCTAAAATTCCGGTTCTTACGCAAGAGCAAAAGGAAGAGATGAATCAATTGATAACTGAGGAAGAAATTCTTTTGGCAATTAAACAATTGAAAGTGGGCAAAGCGCCAGGCACGGATGGATTGACTGCGGTGTATTATAAAAATTTACAGTCGGAGATGATAAAGCCTTTAAGGGAATTGTTTCAGATAATTCAAAGGGGGGGAGGGGTGCCTCCATCTTGGAAAACTGCTTTTATTTCTTTGATCCCGAAGGAAGATCAGGATGTCACTCAAGCAAGAAATTATAGACCAATATCACTTTTGAATACGGACTACAAGATATTTGCTAAGGTTTTAGCTAACAGATTAATGAGGGTACTGCAACAGATAATTCATGGTGATCAAACTGGGTTTATTAGTGGTAGACAAATGAAAAATAACGTGAGGCATATAGTTGACTTGTTGGAATTTTTGGAAAGGAACAACCAGATCCCTGCAGCGCTGATCTTTCTGGACGCTGAAAAAGCCTTTGACCAATTGGATTGGCAATTCTTGATGAAAGTATTAGATAAAATGAATTTTGGGGATAAATTTTTACAACCAATTAGGGCATTATATCAAAAGCAAACAGCCCGTATAATAGTAAATAATAGTTTGACTGAAGTATGTAATATTGAAAAGGGCACAAGGCAAGGGTGTCCGTTATCACCTCTATTATTTGTTTTAACATTGGAGGTATTATTGATTAAAATACGGAATTCGGAAAAAATTAAGGGAATTCAAATAAGAGATCAGGATTATAGATTGAGGGCGTTTGCAGATGATCTGGTTGTTACGGTGACCCAGCCAGAAAATTCTGTTGTGGACCTGATGGAGATAATAATGCAATATGGGAAAGTTTCTGGATTTAAGGTTAACATACAAAAAACTAAAATATTGGCTAAAAACATGACAGTATTACAAAAGGCTGTTTTAGAAGGGTCAACTGGATTTGAAATTGTCAAAAGGGTTAAATATTTGGGGGTTTATTTGTCACCCTCAAATGCAAAGTTATATAAAAATAATTATCAAAAGTTATGGGGTAAAGTTCAAAAAGAATTGGACAGCTGGAAAAAGTTACAATTGTCATTACTGGGAAGAATCGCAGCAGTGAAAATGAATGTTTTGCCGAAATTTCTGTTCTTATTTCAAATGATACCCATTCTTAAAAAGGACTCAAACTTGGAGGAATGGCAAAAGGGTATCAGTAAATTTGTATGGGCAGGGAAAAGGCCACGAGTTAAATTTAAGATTATGCAGGATACGCGTGAAAGAGGTGGTCTTAAAATGCCCAACTTTAAACTATACTATGAAGCTGCTGCGTTGTCAGCGATAAGTGATTGGATTAATTTAACACAAGGGAGATTATTAAATCTTGAAGGCCATGACTTGTTATTTGGCTGGCATGCATATTTATTGTATGATAAGAAGGTAGATAATGTGTTTAAGGTGCATATTTTAAGACATGCTTTGTTGCGAGTTTGGAAAAAGTATAGACATAAGTTAAATTACAAGATACCTTTATGGGCAATACCGAAACATGCAATAGAAAATATAAATGTTGGGTTCAAACATGATGTTACTACATATAAGGAAATCTTAAGTTTGGAGAGGAATGTATGGTGTTTGAAGCCGTATAACTTTTTAAGAGAAGAGAAGATTGTTCAAACCTGGTTTCAATATGGGCAACTACAGGCCAGGTGGAAAGAAGATCAGAAAATTGGTTTTTCAATGACTGATGAAAATCTGGTAAAGCAAATTAGAAATCAGGGTCCCGCACATATCAAACGGATATATCTTGCATTGATAGAAATTGACTCAGAAACAGAACTTGTTAAAGATTGCATGATAAAATGGGCTCAGAATATTCAAGAAGTTATTACAATGGATACTTGGGAAAAGATCTGGGTGAGAAACGTAAAATTTACGCAAGCTCAAAATTTAAGAGAGAACTTTTATAAAATGTTTTATAGGTGGCATTTAGATCCCAAAAAGCTTGCAAGTATGTATCCGAACTATCAGCCTAAATGTTGGAGGTGTGGTGGCGAAGACGCAATGTATTTTCATATATGGTGGACCTGTAAAAAGGTTAAAGCATTTTGGATTAAAATCTGGTGGAACATGCAGAAGATATTTAAGAAAAGGATAAAGTTTTGTCCGCAATTGTTTTTACTGGGCATAATTACTGATACTACTGTTGTGGACACTAAGTTGATGTTGAACTTAATTACGGCAGCAAGACTTTTAGTAGGTCAATATTGGAAGAAGGAGGAACTGCCGACTATAGAAGAATGGACTTTAAAAGTGTCTAACCTGGCGGAAATGGCAAAGATCTCGGTGTATTTGAAAGACCATTCGCAACAACGTTATATTACGGAGTGGAAAAAATGGATTGATTATATCCAGAATAAATATGGGACTAAAAAGTTTCATTTAGCATTTGAATAAGTATTGATGTGATATTTGTATTGCTTGTAGTCTCTCTTTAAGAGCTAAAGTGCGATAGATTTAATAGTTCATTGTTGTTAGCATATGGTTGTTTATGATTGTTTTTACTTTTATACCTTGTATTTAGCTCTGGGAAGTCGGGGACGGGGAGGGGGGAAGGGGAGGGGGGAGGGTGGGGTAGGGTTGGGAAGGGGGTGGGTGGGGAGGGGTTGTTAAAGATAAAATGTATTGAAAAACTTTTCAATAAAAAAAAGAAATGGTCCACCACGAGGATGCCAAATGCCCCGAAGAGTCCTCCGAGGAGGAAGAACCAGAAATCAACAAACTTCAAAAGCAGCCCAATGCGCAACACCGCAACAGCCAGCAGAAAGAGAACACTTACAAAGCAGTTCTCTTACCTAGATATAAAGGGTGCGGCGGCAGCCATTTTCATGCCGATTGCAGATTCCGGTCAGCCACGTGCAGAGCCTGCGGCCAGACAGGGACATGGCAGCGGTTTGCAGAGCCCACCAGAGGGACCAGCCACCCAAACACCAGTCAGAAGAACCAACTAGGAGAGGTACTGGGGCCCAGGGTCCGGTTAGTGTGGGGTTTTTCAGAAGCCGTAGAAGCATGTGCCGCACTGGGGCCCAACGCCCCCTCAAACCCAAACTCAGACTCCTGGTAGAGCTACAAGGAGTTCCTGGTAAAATGGAATTTGGACTCTGGCTCTGCAGTCTCCATTATTTCTTAAGACTCTTTTAATTTCATGTGTAGGCGCAGTAACAGTTGGGCCAAACTGAGGCCCTCAGACATAATTCTAACTGACTTTCAAAATGCTCAAGTTAAAGTTAAGGGAGAAGCCACCTTGACTGTAAAATTTAAGGGGTTTTATGGGCACCTGGATGTCATAGTAGTAGAGGGCCAGAGAACGAGTCTCATTGGACTCGATTGGTTTGATGCCTTAGGTATTCAGATTACTGGTATCAACCGGACACAAACTGCAAACCTCTTGTCAGTATGTGAGGACTATGCTGACATTTTGGATTCTGCCCTAGGAACATACACAGGCCCGCCTATCTCATTCAAGCTAGACCCCAACGTAGTTCCAATTAGGGTTAAGCCTCGAAGGGTCCCCTTTGCTTTAAAACATAAAATTGATTCTGAACTTGACAAGCTTGTAGAACAGGGCGTTTTACAGCCAGTTGATGGGGGGAGTGGGAAACTCCTATAGTCACCCCACTTAAAGCCAATGGGGAAATTCACATTTGTGCTGATTATAAATGCACTCTAAATAAAGCCCTCAAGCAACACGCGTTCCCAGTGCCAGTGGTCAACAACATTTTAGCCTCTTTGCAAGGGGGTACTATTTTTGCTAAACTTGATTTAGCACAGGCCTATCAGCAATTGCCAGTTGATGAGGGCACAGCTGCAGCTCAGACTCACAGGGGGGCTTTCAAAGTAAAACACTTACAGTTTGGAGTCAGTGTTGCCCCAGGCATTTTCCAGGGAATAATGGAACACACACTTAAGGGCATTCAGGGCGTCTGCCCTTATTTTGATGATGTTCTTATTGCTGGGGAATCCCCAGAAGTGTTAGCCAGCAGGCTCAGAGCTGTTTTACAGAGGCTTCGTGAAGCAGGCCTCAAATTAAAAAAGAGCGAGTGTAGTATTGGGGTTCCTTCAACAGAATTCTTGGGATTCAGAATTGATGCTAACGGCATTCACCCTGCTGAATCTAAAGTGAAGGCCATTAAAATGGCTCCTAGGCCCAAATCCAAAGGTGAGCTACAAGCATTCTTGGGTCTCCTTAACTTCTATCACACCTTTCTATCTCATAAGGCAGCATTAGCAGAGCCTCTGCATAGGCTTTTAGATAAGAAAGCTCCATGGAAATGGACTAATTTACATGAAAAAAGTTTCCAGGACTTAAAAGCACTATTGTCAGAAAGGTCCACTGTAACTCATTACAAAGAGTCTAAACCAGTATGTCTTGCATGTGATGCATCTCCCTATGGGGTGGGGGCAGTTTTAACTCACTTAGAAAAGAATGGAACACAGGTTCCTATAGCATTCTACTCAAGGACGTTGTCCTCTGCTGAGTGCAACTATGCTCAGATTGACAAAGAGGCCCTAGCCATTGTTGCTGGAATTAAAAAATTCCATGACTATTTATATGGCAGGGACTTCACGGTCTTTACAGACCACAAGCCACTGTTGGGACTTTTCACAACAGACAAACAAACCCCTCACATACTGTCCCCAATAATGTTGAGATGGTCTACTTTTCTTTCTGCATACAATTTTAAATTGATTCACAAACCGGGCAAAGAAATGGGCCATGCTGATGGCCTCAGCAGACTACCACTGCCACTAATGGAACCAGATCCAGCTCCTGCTGCCAGAATTCTGTCCATACAGGACCTGCCTGAATTTCCTCTCCATGCTGGGGACATTGCTGCTGAAACAGCTACAGATAGAATAGTTGGTAGAGTACTTTCATGGGTATACACGGGGTGGTTGGATAAAAGCCCAGGTTCTGAATTTCAGAATTATTTTGTCAGAAGACATGAGCTTTCTGCCCACAAAGGGTGCATTTTATGGGGAAACAGAGTCATAATTCCCTCTTCCCTAAGAGACAGGGTCTTACAATCATTACATGAAGGCCATCCAGGCTTTGTCAGAATGAAAGCTTTAGCAAGAAGTTACCTTTGGTGGCCTGGCCTTGACAAGGACATTGAGGCACAAGTCCATGGTTGTTATACATGCCAGCAATCTAGGCCTGAAATGCCACAGGCTCCAGTTCACAGGTGGGAGGAAACGCATACTCCCTGGTCTAGAATTCACATAGACTACACTGGGCCCTTTCAGGGCCAGCTCTTTCTCATAGTGGTGGACAGCCACTCCAAATGGCTGGAAGTAATTCCAGTCCCTAACATGACTACTGCTAGGACCATCCAGGTGCTGAGAAAACTCTTTGCCACACATGGGTTGCCAGATGTCTTAGTTTCAGACAATGGGGCCCAATTCACTGCTGCTGAATTTCAGGCCTTCCTAAGAGCAAATCTCATCAGACATGCAACGTCTGCGCCCTTTCATCCATCTTCTAATGGTCAAGCTGAATGCATGGTGAGGACAACGAAGGAATCACTCAAGTGCATTGTAACAGGTGACTGGCATCACAGATTGGCAGATTTTCTACTCTGCCAGCATTCCACGCCCTGCACTGCTACAGGGAAAAGTCCTGCAGAACTGCGTTGGGAGAGGCGATTGATCACTAAACTGGACAGGTTGCATCCAGATAGAGTGGCAGCAGAAGCCTCTCGACCAAAATCCCCTAGGGGGCTGCAAATGGGCGATTGGGTTTGGTCCGGGAACTATGGTCATGGGAATCTGTGGGTTCCTGGTAAAATTACCAAAGCATCTGGGCCCCTATCTTATGAAGTAGGGCTGGAGGGAGGGCGAGTTGTCAGATGCCACATTGATCAACTCAGAAAACGGTTTCCAAAATGGCCACTAAGTGAGGACTGCATCATAAGTCCCTCCCAAGGTCGTCAAACTTGTGGCCAAGCTAGTCCTCACTTGGACTCTCAGGACTTTTCCTTCATAACCGATGAGGAACCAGATGGAGAAGTGGGGAGTCCAGGAATGCAACATGGATCCCCTGAAGGAGCAAGCCAACCGGACTTCAGCAACCGCTGTGCCTACTCTGCTGATCAGTTTGACTCTGGGGTGGGCCAACCTGGAGAGGCCAGCCAGAGAGCATCTAATCCCCTTGACTCAGGAGCAACAAGGGACATGGGTCTACCCAACCCACGGGGTAAGCTGGTAGACCACAAAGTGACTGGAACTCCGAGACGTTCCACTAGGGCACACAAGCCTCCTTCATATCTTGCTGATTACGTTGTAAAATAAAGATCTATAATGTTGTTGTATTGCAACTTGCCACTGTACTACAGAAACTGGGAGTTATGATGTTAACTGTCTAGTGTGCTGTCAATGAAGGCCTATTCATTCAGATGCTATGATGTTAACTGTCTAGTGTGCTGTCAAGATGCTGTAAGTTAACCTTGTAACCTATATGGGTTTATTTTCTATTACTATTATTTAGGATTGTTTTGATAATGAATCTTGATAATTGTATTAAGCCTAAATTGTGTTACAATATTGTCTGATCTAAGAGGGGAGGGGTGTTATGTATTGGGCTCAATGGTAATACCACGTGGGTTGCTGGAGCAGCTAATGGCTCTCCAGCAACCCAGACTACAAGTCTCCAGTGCTGCTATTGGCTGTCCCTAGGCGGCAATGGTTGCTTCAAACCTATTGGCTGCCGCCTAGGGGCTAGACTATATATTGTGGCTAGTAACAGCCCAATTCTCAGTTCAGATCTTGCAAGCAATAAACCAAGAGTTTTCCTGAACTCACTCGCCTCGTCTTCATTCCTGCGCCAAAGAACCCGCTACACAACAGAAAGTATCAAGATCACATGAAGTGATAATCTTAGAAAGAGTACAGGGAGAAACAATAAATAAGGGGCTGAAGGCTAATTTGTATGATGAATGGTTGACAGAATGGTTGATAGAATAGTCTAATGAAGAGAAGGACTAGGGGTAACATGATAGTGGTCTTCTAGTACTTGAAGGACTCTCACAGAGAAGAGGGGTTTGACCTATTCTCCAAAACATCTAAGGGCAGGAGAAGAAGTAATGGGTAGAACATCATTAAAGAGAGATACAACCTAGAACTAGGGAGAAATTTCCTGACAGTGAGAACAATTAATCAGTGGAATGGTTTGTCTTCAGAAATTGTGGGCGCTCCACCAGTGGAGGTTTTCAAGAAGATATTGCACAACCATTTGTCTGGAATGGTAAGGTCTCCTGCTCAAGCAGGGGATTCGAGAAGACCTTCAAGGCCTCTTCTTTTTTATATAAATTTTATTAGTTTTTATAGGGTTAGGGATAAAATGGGGTCGGGATTAGGATTGGGGTTTGGATTAGGGTTGGGGTTAGGATTGGGACTGGGGATAGGGTTTCCCCAGCTAACATTTTCAATATTTAGCAAACCGCATATTGTCTGGGTACATGTATTTAACTGACAGTAATAGATAGTTAATTATCATAAACAATGTTGATTAATCACTCAGTCACCTTCTTACTAATATATATTCAAAATTACATATCACATTCATTTCTCTCTGACTCATTTTTCTAGCCATTGGTAAAAGTTATCCCATGTTCTAAAGTATAGTGTGTTCTTTCTCTTTAATCTCTAAAGTCAATCTATTCATTTCTGCGCACTCTAGAATTGTCTTAATTAGTACTTCTTCAGTTGGTAAGTTTTCATTTTTCCAATATTGGGCAAATACAATTCTTGCTGCTGTTAAAACATGTAAATAATAATAATAAAGTTGGAAGGGACCTTGGAGGTCATCTAGTCCAACCCCCTGATCAGGCAGGAAACCCTATACCATTTCAGACAAATGGCTGACCAGTCTCCTCTTAAAAACTTCCAGTGTTGGAGCATTCACAGCTTCTGGAGGCAGGTTGTTCTACTGGTTAATTGTTCTAGCTGTCAGGAAGTTTCTCCTTAGTTCTAGGTTGCTTCTCTCCTTGATTAGTTTCCATCCATTGCTTCTTGTCCTGCCTTCAGGCACTTTAGAAAATAGATTGACTCCCTCTTCTTTGTGTCAGCCCCTGAGATATTGGAACACTGCTATCATGTCCTCCCTCGTCCTTCTCTTCATTAAACTACTAGACATACCCAATTCCAGCAGCTGTTCCTTATATGTTTTAGCCTCCAGTCCCCTAATCATCTTTGTTGCTCTTCTGTGTACTCCTTCTAGAGTCTCAACATCTTTTTTTACATCATGGTGACCAAAACTGGATGCAGTATTCCAAGTGTGGCCTTACCAAGGCATTGTAAAGTAGTATTAATACTTCACGTGATCTTGATTCTATCCTTCTGTTAATGCAGCCTAGCACTATGTTGGCTTTTTTGAGAGCTGCAGCACACTGCTGGCTCATATTTAAGTGATTGTCTGCTAGGACTCCGAGATCCCTCTCACAGTTACTACTATTGAGCGAGGTAGCCCCTATACTATACCTGTACATTTGGTTTTTCTTGCCTAAATGTAGAACCTTACTTTTTTCACCATTGAATTTCATTTTGTTAGATAGCACTCAGTGTTCAAGTCTGTCCAGATCTTCCTGTATCTTAAGCGTGCCTTCTGGATTGTTAGCTATTCCTGCCATCTTGGTGTCGTCTGCAAATTTGATGAGTTCCCCATCTATCCCCTCGTCCAAATTGTTGATGAAGATGTTGAAGAGCACTGGGCCCAGAACAGAGCCCTGGGGCACCCCACTGCACACTTCCCTCCATCTAGATGCGGTTCCATTGAGGACCACATGCTGAGTACGGCCAGTCAGCCAGCTACGAATCCATCTAGTGGTTTATGCTGTCTAACCCAAGTATTAGATATCTACAATCTTTCTCGTACTTGGCTCTTATTATTCCTAACACAAACAATTCTGGTTTAAAATCTATTTGTTTTTTAGTTATCTTCTCCAGCCATAGATGTATTTTAGCCCAAACCCTTTTTGCTTTAGGGCATGTCCACCAGATGTGGTAATAAGCAGCTGGTCTTTGTTTACATTTCCAACAATTGTTTGAAGTATTTTTAAACTTTTTCGCTAGTCTCACTGGTGTCATATGCCATCTGTAAAACATTTTGTATAAGTTTTCTTTATATGACACTGTTTTAGTTAATTTAATATTTCTTTCCCATAATTTTTGCCACTCTTCTAATATCCAAAATTCTTTGCTCATATTATCATTGTTTCTTTTATTTGTTCTTCTTCCATCTTTAAGTTTAACAGAAATCTAGAGTTTCTTGATCAACTTTTCATCTGTTTTTAACAGTATCTGATCAATTCTGTCTGTTCTTTATAAAATCCCGTTGTTTTCGCATCTTTTTCATATCTTGTTTGAATTTGCAAATATGGCCACCATGCTAAGTCAATAACTTGTTCTTGTAAGTCTTGTCTGTCTTTCAATTTTCCTTCATTATCCAAGATATCTTTATAAGTCACAAGTTTATCATAGTTAATTAAATTCAGGTAAGCAAAAGCTTCCATTGTTGAAAGTCTTTCAGATATCTTAACATAATTTTTTTCTTTTATTTTTTTCCCATTCTGAAAGAAGTGTATTCCTTATAAAATGGTTTGGAAAGTACCTATGTATTTTATTCTTTCCATACCACAGAAAAGCATGCCAACCAATTTGTAGGTCATGCCCCTCTAGGTACAATAGTCTTTTATCTTTAAGCATTATCCATTCTTTTTAAGCCATGTTAAAATAGTTGCTTGGTAGGACCAGAAAGCTGGCTTTTCGATGACTGATGAAAATTTGGTAAAACAAATTAGAGATCAAGGTCAAGCACATATTAAAAGGATATATAATGCATTGATAGAAATTGACTCAGAAATGGAACTTGTTAAAGATTGTATGATAAAGTGGGCCCAGAATTTTCAAGAAGTTATAACAATGGATACTTGGGAAAAGATTTGAGTTAGAAATGTTAAATTTACACAGGCCCAAAACCTAAGAGAGAATTTTTATAAAATGTTTTATAGGTGGCACTTAGACCCTAAAAAATTAGCAAGCATGTATCCGAACTGCCAGCCCAAATGTTGGAGGTGTGGTTGTGAGGATGCAACATATTTTCATATATGGAGGACTTGTAAAAAGGTTAAAGCCTTTTGGATTAAAATTTGGTGGAATATGCAAAAGATATTTAAGAAAAGGATAAAGTTTTCTCCACAATTGTTTTTATTGGGTATTATTACAGATTCTACTGTTATAGACACTAAGTTGATGTTGCATCTAATTACGGCGGCAAGACTTTTAGTTGCGCAATATTGGAAGAAGGAGGAATTGCCGACTATAGAAGAGTGGACTTTGAAAGTTTCCAACTTGGCGGAAATGGCAAAGATTTCGGCATATTTGAAAGACCAATCGCAACAGAGATATATTGTAGAATGGAGAAGATGAATATATTCAGAATAAATATGGGACTAAAAAGTTTCATTTAGCATTTGAATAAGTAGTGGATTTTTATGATGTATGATTAGTTATTTGTTACTTTATTAATATTATGATTCTGGAGAGTTAAAGTCCGATAGAACTTAATGTTTTATTTTTGTTGTTAGCATATTTTAGTTTATGTTTGTATTATTATACCCTGTATTCAGCTCTGGGAAGTCGGGGAGGGGGGAGGGGAGGGGAGGGGAGGGTTGGGGAGAGGGGAGGGGGAGGGGGGAGTTCATTGTATTTAAAAATTGTAAAACTTTTCAATAAAAAAAAAGTTGCTTGGTAGTATAACCTCCAGTCCAGGAGTCCAAATCCTCCAGTGTCTTTAGCTTCTCGTAGCATTTTCACTTTAATTCTCGCTTTTTCCCCCTGCCGGATAAATTTCAGTATTATTATATTCAGTTCATCAAAGAAGGCTTTTCCCAGCCTTATAGGAATTGTTTGAAATAAAAAGAGTATTTTTGGTAAGATATTCATTTTCACTGTTGCTATTCTCCCCAACATTGACAATTGAAGGTTTTTCCATTTTTTCCAAATCCAATTTTATTTGTTTTAGTAATCTTATGTAGTTATCTTCTTTTACTGTTACACACCATCAAGTCCTCTTCAATCTTGTTATTCTAATTAGTTCCCAGCTAATCTTTTTAGATCCTTAGAGTTTTTGTTACTTTAATTGATACCATCATCCTTAAACTTTGTTGTCATGAGCTATTTTATTTTTGGTTTCCTTGTAGATAGAGGAGGTCACTGGTGGTCTATCAGAGAAGTTAGTGCTTTTGTTACTGTTACTGAAGTTTTATGCAAAGCCACCAAGGAGTTTTTACTTAGCATTTTGTATAATTCCCTAGAGCAGGAAAACTCCCAAGGAAAGAGTTTAAATATTCTCTTATTCCTCTTAGATATGATTTCTGACTCTGAATGGAGAGAATTTAATTTCACCATCCCTGAACTCAGACCCAGAGCCATATTTTGCAACTGAAAAATGCTATCTGGGAAAGGACTATGATTGTGATGTATCTTCTTTGCATGCATAAGATTCCTGTTTTAATCCCTGGCATCTCCCAGCAGTACATAAACAGAATGTTGCCTGAAACCCAAAGTATTGCTTCTTGGTGTAGTAATTATGAGATAGGTGATGGATTGACTCCATACAGAATAGCGGCCCATGGCATCTAAAGAATAGGGCAAGATATGTTAAATTTTGACATCCCGTTTATAAACACTGTTTCTGCTCACAATCTCAGCAAATAACCGATGACTGACATTCTGAAAAGAGTACTGTAGGACCCCATGCAGTTTAAATTCCCAAAGATTTCTGGAGGAAATTACTGAGGATGTAAAGTTCAGACATTTTTCATGAATAAACAGAAATTGCTTGGCTCTTACTTTTTTTTCTCCACAGCCATTCCCACTGCCAACATATCCCTTTCTGCTTTAAGACTGCCATTCTATTGCCTTCCAACAACTCATTGCTCAAGTGCTTTTCTCATACTACTTAGCAACCCGTGACTGACAAAATGTTACAAATCCCTGGCAACATGGAGTTCTTCCTTGAGAACAAAACTTGATGCAAACTAAGAAAGTTTGCCTAATTTCTTTCAGTCTGCCTTATACATTCTTGTCACCTAATCTGATTTGCTTCATAATGCAACCTGTATCTTCAGAATTAATAAACACTCTGGTGGAACCAATAAGAAGAAATGGGAAATATTTAGCATAGACTCTGTGAATGAAGCTTGTTTCAGATGGTAAGGCTTGAAAATGTCGTATTTCATCCAAATTTGAAAAGATTGAATCTTAAGGTATGTTTAGGTTAGAATTGAAATTGGTGCTTGTAAATGACAATTTTCTGTTCGCTTTAGCTTCTTACAGAATACCAACTTTACTCTGCCTGTAATTCAGTCCTGTCGTGAATAGTTGAAACAGATGCATCTGCCTGAACATGCAGAACAGGTAAGACAAAGATTCAAAAAGGGAGAACTCACTTTTGAGGACTGAAGGGAGGAGATAAAATCCAGTCCAGATCAAATTTCCTATGGAGTTGGAAGAGAACAACTGATAGGAAGACTTGGAGTCAATGTTAGATTTTCGTAGATGGTCAATCCAAAATCTGTAACATTCTGTCTCCTTTATGGAAACAGATCACCTGGAAGTCTCTTTGAAATTAACAAGACTGTAAGGGTAATCTCTGTATAATTGAAGTCTTCTCCCCCCACCCCCCATTAGTTATGTAGGTGAGTCTTCACCAGCTTTTCATGTGTCCACTCCTAAGTGGGGAATGAGCTGTGGTACAGCTGTAAAGAACACATCAGGAGTCTTGATAGTTTTGCATGGCATTTTATTGGGGAGGAACTATGATACCTGCTTGATTACAGAAGTTATGGAAAAATAGGCAGGTAGAGTCACCAACCAGTTAAGAGGACATGCTTAACTAATGCTCCCACTGATAGCCAATTCTGACTACCTTAAAACTCCCAGTTCCCAATTCTTTGATCCAAATAGGATCAAGCTGTTAGCTATTTTAATTCTCGTAAGTTCTCAATATTTTCTCAGTTGCCAACTGAGTTTCCATTTGTTGTGAAAGTAGTAAAAAAACATGAAAAAAGACAGAAATGCTTTTCAGTTGGACAGATTTACACTTTTTTTACATTGCTCTTTATGCTGTTAGAAGTATGCTTAAGTGTATTATTAGTGTACTAAAGGAACATTACATATTTGGGGACGTTTGGATTATGCACAAAGCATAATGAGTTCACAATTCAGCTTGGTAGCAAAATTATGGCTTGTTACTGCAGAAACCCTGTAATGCTAGCATTATGGCTGCTTGGTATTGTAGGAACTTAAGGTCATTGAAGTTCCATTGAAAGGTTGATTATTTGAAGTTAGGGATGCAATCGTATTGTAGGAACTTAAGGTCATTGAAGTTCCATTGAAAGGTTAATTATTTGAAGTTAGGGATGCAATCGTTCACTAGAAAATGTTATAATTAAAATAGATTATTGTCATGTGCTTGGAAATATTGTTATAGTAATATTCTTTTGTGGAATTCTTGGCACATTACAGAAGTAAGGAGATGTTTATAGATGTTACCCTTACAAGCACAAATAATAAATAGAATAGGTTTTCCCAGCATCAGTTATGAATATGAAGACTCACCACAGCATGTTCTGTTGCCCTCTTATTATCTTATGGTCATTTGATTAGAACAGAGTTGTCCTTGTTAGCTTCTAAAAAGGATCAGAAGGCACTAAACTATTAATTACAAAGTTTACAAGTGTGGAGCCAGCAGATCTTGTTGAATCTTACATACTATTGCTAAACATGTTATTGCATGTTTGCATATGATCCTTTTTTTGAGTAGGTTGGTTTGGTTTGTAGATGCTCACCTGTATATGGATGGAGTTTGCATACAACAGTTCCTTTCAGGAAAAACTGTGCCTTCAGAAATATCACTTGCTCATTCATTGCAGTATATTGCTGGTGAAATATTGGATGGTACAGCCTCTATAAAGATTTGACCCAAGCTTTCTCTTCCATTGATTCTGGAAGTATGCGATAGGTTCTCTCCAGGGCTATGTGAAAAGAACTTCCCCTTTTTCAATGGAAGAAAGAGAAAGTGAAGAGCCTGGAACTTCACTTTGTCTATGGTCAGGACAGAGCATCAGTAATTTAGAAACCAAGAGCTGGGACCAGGAAGATTAATCAAGAACAAATAAAATAGAAGAAAATTGCCTCACACAGAGGGTAGAAAGAAGGGGAGGATTATTAGAATCCTTTCCTAAAAGAAGTGAGCCCTTTCAAGGTGTGAGCCCTTCCCGGAGATGGCTCCAAAAAGACTAATAAGTAGGAAGTTTGTGTAATGCAAACTCCAGCGGTGATAACTTAGGAATAAGGAGAGGATAATTTAGAAGGAATAGACAAGTTTCTCTCTCATACACACTCACTCTCTTTCTCACACACATGCAAGTTCAGCTCCAACCTGAGGGAGCTGAACCTCCAAGGCTATTTGAAGTGAGAAAGGAAGTAAGCCACAGGGTAATGCAGGGAGTCAATGCCCAGCACCTGGCAGATGCCTAGTAGCTTGACACAGGCCTCATGGCGACTAGAACTGGCACAAGCCACGTTGCAATAAGGCTCCTCATATTCTTTAGACACGATCTCATCTTCAAGCAGGTTGAGGCGGATGACACCACGCTCATGTAGGGCCTGAAGTATCTCTAGGCTAGCTGTGGATTTGAGAGCCTGAAGATGCTGTGACACTAAGCACATCACTCCCACAAGCTTTGTACGGGGACGGGAAGGAGTGGGCAGGACTGGGGCCACTCCACAGGCAACCATGACAGAAGCTAGCATGATGTCTACTCCATAGATCTCCCGAATCCAGTCACGGAGGTAGAAGCCACCCATGCGAGGATTGATTTCAATAAGTTTGGGGCCTGCAGCTGTCAACTTGAGCTCCACATTGAAGACACCATCAGTGAGACCACAACCTAAACAGCACTGATAAGCAGCGTGGATAAGTTGTGCTTCACTCTCAGGGGGCAGGCAGGTGGGCATGCAGGCTGCCGTTTCTGTAAAGTTGGGCACCCTGGTGGGCCCATTATCAGACACAAATGCCCCTAGCATCCGTCCCTCATATATCACCAGATCCACGTCATGCTCAGTGCCTGAAACATATTCCATCAATAGCATGTTATTGCCCCAACCCAACCCAATGCCGAAATAATCTGAGTCGTCCTTCAGATCTTGTGTGATCTTGTCAAAGTGCAGATGACATTGCTGGGCATCTTCCACCAGCTTTACCCCTACTGCTCCGGCCCCATACTCAAGCTTCATGACACCTGGGAAATTAATGTGGCTGGCAGCTCGCTCCACATCAGCATGGCTCTCCAGGTGACAGCATGGCACAGCATAGAGTGCTGCAGAAGACCAGCGGGACCCCTCCTTGCACCGCCGCAATAAGTGCTGGTGAGTGCGGCTTTTCTGCTTGGCCACTCGCATGGCATTTGAGGAGCTGCAACGCAGACCCAGTCCTTCACATATCAACGCTGTCAGGACCATGCAGTCATCCCAGTAGGACAGGCAGCCATCCAGATGCAGGCCCCTCTCCTGAATAAGCCCCAGCAGTTTCCGGGCATGCTCTTCATCCCTCGTGTGGTCTGTGGTGTCATAGTGGATGAAGGTGTGCACCAGTTGGGAGGCAAAATGGTTGGGATCGGTCTCCACCAGGTGGATCTGGGGATGGGAAAGATGAGAGAAAAAGAGAAGGAAAAGGGAGTAGAAACAGGGTGGGGAAGTGGGAAAGGCAGAGATGCAGAGAAGGAGGGGGGAAAAACCAGAGATGCATCACTACAGGCAGTATCAGAGAAGGCCAATTCCTTGGGGTCAGGGACCATACAGGAATCCTTTAAGAAGAAGGCACTATCAATAGGCAGCTGCTTCCCCAGTGAACTGACCATTCCATTCCATCAAGCTGGTTGAGCTTTCTGAGCTTTCTCTAGATCCCAGTTTCTGCAGCAGCAGGGTTTAGAAGGAAGAGCTCCATTGTCCTCTAGGTTTGGGAGGAGGAATTAATGCTGAGGCAATACCCATGTTGGTAGGCAAGCTGGCTAAAAAGCGTTCACAGTCTTGAGAAATCAAAGATGACCCTGTTGCTTGCGTGGGAAGGGCTGTGTGAACAAGGGAATCACATTTTCATTTTCCACTCTTTACTAGACTCTGACTAGATCAGGGAAGTACCAGCACTAGGTTTTGTGAGTTAAGAGCAAGGGTGTGGGGATGGGTCAACATTATTTCTTTCACTGCAGGTGTTTTTTTATCAGTGAACCCCAGGGACCTGGAGGCTGTCAAGCCTCTAGATAACTTCAGAGCCAAGCCATTTTTCCAGGAGGAACTTGGATAAAGCATAGGATATACAGCATCCCACTTTGAAGGCTGCAGTTGTAGATATAAGACTGTGGCACATGTACCCATTGTGCTCAGTTCAGGGTCTGAACTGGAGAATGGATCAAGGCTCCAAGAGGGGCAAATTCATCCTTCAGTCGCAGAGGAATAAGCTGACATTAAAGCACTTGAAACCTTCAGGGACAATAGAATGAGCTTTTGGAAGCTAAATCTGGCTCTGGCTGAATTGTCTGTACACTTCTACACTTGCAGTTAGTTTTCATTTCATTCCAGTCATCTTCCCACCCGGACCTATTATATACATCCCCATCTAATTTCCATACAACATCCAACTTATTTGGAGGGGCCTTCTTTCTGGTTCTAAACAGGCAGTTGCACAAGTGATAAGTAGGTCTCAGAAATAGGGCTTTGAGACTAGCAAACCCAAGATGGCTTCTTCTTGAAATAGGAACAGTACTGTACTGTATTTCTACCTCTTCTAAGGGTGGAAAACACCAGTGTCTGATAAGACTGTAGGAAACAGTACTTATATCCTGAATTTGGAAAAATCAGGAAAAAGATATTTGGAAAGATGGGGGCAGGCCTGCCTGATACTCTGGGAATTCTCAGTGATGAAAAAAAAGTTTCAGTTTTTGCCTGTTATGCTGCTACTGAAGACTAGGAACCATCCCAAAATAACAGTGGGAGTGGATGGTTCTTGAGAAAAGTGGGAATACACAATCTCCACAGCTAGCTCATCTGTCCTGCCCCATATTTGCATCCTAACATTATTACATGGAGACAGGAAGTGGTGGAAGGCAGCTCTGAAGTCCGCAGAACTTGTTTCCATCCCCAGTGACTCTTCCAACAGGACCTTGCTTCTGGATTGGGCCCTCCAATGCCCCACTTGAAGTACTCCTGAGAGATGGCAAGGCTGGAAATGGGACAGGCCAACTCCTCAGCTTTACGGGCAAAGTGAAATGAGCAAGCCCTTCTGATGGGTAACGTGGTTTACTCCCCTCTCTCTTTAGGTGATGCCCATGACATTGATGGGATACAGATAGGGATTGTGGGGTGGTGCTGCTCTAGCTAGTCCATCCTGCAGCTTGGAAGGGCTGCACAAGTCTGTGTTTCCGCATCTTACTTTTAGCCCGTAGTCCCTGGCAGCCTCCCAGACGAACTTTTTGCTGAATCCGCCGGCCCCAATCACTAGCAGATGCTTGCCCTCCATCAGGTGGCACTGTGCACGACGCAGCATTGTCTCCACCAAGGCGCATGCTGTCTCGCCTCCTGGGGCCCCCACCATCCGGCCCATGGATTCAAGGGCTGAGCAAGTCTCCAGGCACAACTGTGAGTTCATCTCCAGGGCTACCAATTGCAACACCTGGTCCTTTGAGCTCAGAAGAAAATCCACCCCTGTGAAAAGAAGATGCCAAAGAAAAGTGAACATTTGTAACAAGGCCTTGATGAACATCCATAGAAAGGCCACTGAAGCCATCTTTGATCCAAGATATAGTACTTAACACAAGAATAAAGGAACAAAGGCATCCCTCTGGTGCAGCAGAATGCTGGATAGGGAATTCTGGAAGTTGAAGTCCACATATCTTAACATTTCAGACAGTGAGAAACACTGCTCTAGAGGATAGGCACTATGACAAAGAATGCTTGCTTGCTGGGCCCCATCAGGTGACAATGTTTAAGCAATGGAACCTAGAGCATGGTGACTCTGCCTAATCACTCACCAAGGCATGTCCATAATTGCCAAAGTGCTGCATTCTGGACTAGCTGCAGCTTCTCATTGGTCTACAAGGGCAGCCTCCTGTATAGGGCATTGCAATAATGCAAACATGAGGTGACTTTCCTTAGTATGGGTAACTTTCCTTAGAACCTCCCAGTGTAGGAATGAACTCAACTGGCACACAAAATGAATTAGAGCAAAGACATTCTTGATCATGGCTGCCATCTGGTCTTTGAGCAAGGACCTGTGAGTGCAAGGAGACCCTCAAATTATACAGTTGTCCTGAAGCTCTATTTAGGATTAAAGATGGACCATTTTGAGACCTGAAAGGTCCAAATACCCACAGCCAGTCATTCTTGTCAGGGTTAGTGTCTCATTTATCGGAACCATGACAGTTAGCTTCTGTTCCTCTCTATCCAGACCTGTGCTTCCTCCAGACACTGAGACATCCCAGAATCACCTGGTCAGCTTGGGGTCAGGATATATAAGTGGGTATCATCAGCATACTGAAGATATACAACTGCAAATTAATGGGTAACCTTACCAAGCAGCCTCATATAGCTATTAAAAAAGGGAGTGAGAGTATTGAGACCTGAAGCACTTCCCCTTTCAATGATCTTGAGATTGATCTCTTCCTCACCCGTCACTGCCAACTGGAATCAACCACGGAGAAAGGAGGAAAACCATTTAGGAGTGGGAGAACCATTTTCTCTCACTCCTAATCCTCACCGAAGGATACTATGATGGCATTAAAAGCTGCTGATGGATCAAGAAAAACTAGGACATTTCCTCCTTGGCCCTGCCAGAGATCATCAACAAGTCATTCTACTTTTAATTTCATTTCTTTTTTTAATAGTACCTTTATTAAATTTCAACATCAACTATTATAATACAAATTATCTTAAAAGAAAAAGGAAGGAGAATAACATAACAAATTAAAAGTGACAAAAAGTATGTATCGAACTAATACAATAATAATGACCTCCAACTTTCTATTAATAACAATACAACCACCTCAAAATTTAAACAAATAACACCAAATTTTAAAATATCTTAAAATACTAATTATCAACCTACTAAAAAAACCAATATATTTTACTTTCAGTTTTTTTACTTCTTTCATTCCTATTTCCCTCCTACCGTGTTTCCCCTAAAATAAGACCTACCTCCCAAAATAGGCCCTAGTTAAGACCCGGCCCAGTCCATCCCACCTTCTGGTTGCCCAAGATGGGGTGAGGCGCACATGTAAAAATCAAGCTAGAGCGGGGCTGGGGGGTGGAGCTGCCCCATGCGCCCTGCAACCGCTTATCTCAGGGCCCCCGCAGCCAGGTCTCTCATGCCCAGACACCTGCCTCGCTTCAAAAAGGCCTCTGCAGCCCAGAATGGAGCTCCGGGATGACGCGCATGTCACCCTCTGGCCTCCATTTCGCTGGCAGAGGCCTTTTCTGTGGCAAGCAGCCACAGAAGAACTGGGCTGGTGGCAGCCACATGGGCTCATGCTGGATGGGGCTGTCAGTGCCACTGGCGTGTGGCAAGACAGTAGAAAAGACATCTCCCGAAAATAAGATCTAATGCTTTTTTTGGAGGCAAAAAAAATATAAGACCATGTCTTATTTTGGGGGGAAAACACAGTACCCAATATCCAGCTCTACCAAAAATGCCCTGACTCACATTCCAAGCCTCTCATAACTAATTCTCTTTCACCAGAAGCAGTCACATCAGTCATGCTATTGGGGGGCGGGGGGGGGGGAAAGAACAATGAAAAGAATAGCAAACCAAGAGTGTGTTTCTGTTCCCCTATTTTTGTTATCAAGTGGTAGTTGAGGTTGTGTGAGGCAAAGAAGATGTCAATAATGAGTGAGGAGGCTGGGACAGGTTTGCTCAGTACATAGTAGTAACATGAAAAATAGATAATTTAGCATGAAAAATCAGACTTGTGAATTTCAGATAAAGTGAGATAGTGATATCAAGTTTAATTCACTGGTGGCAACCAAGTTTGGTTCTTTTTCTTAATTGGTTGTTTTTAAGGGAAAAATTGCACCAAAAATTGCTCAAGTACACCCTCAGAGGCTGGAATCAATTGACATACTCAAAAAATAAACTAATTCAAATCAATACAATGTGGTTTGAAGACCCTAATTTGCCTCTATTCCAAGAAGGCAGGCAGCAGCAATGTTTAATATAAATGAAATATCGTGCAGGTTTTTTTTTATTAGAGACTTGCAGTCTCACTATCAGGCAAGCAGCTGCTAACATAAACATAAAAATAGACATTGTGCAAGCCTATTTCTAGAACAGAGAACCTGGAAAGGAATTTCTCTAATGCTGTGGGATGCTATTTGGTCCTGTTACTATAATCAGTAAAGCCACTTTACACTACTGCCCCATGCTTTGCTAAAAGCGCAGTTCAGCTGCTCTGACAGCCCCAGTTGTGCAATCAAACTGCAGTACTCCACAATATCTTATAAACAATAAGATATAATGACTGATGCTACAAGCTTACCAATAATGTCAGTTTGTGCTTGTTGACCACCTTTCTGCTCAACTGATAGACTAGCCTCCATATCCATGAAGGCTTTCATGGCAGCCTCTGCTTTTTGCTTAATCTGGGCATGGATTGCATCAATTTGGATCTCATCTTTTAGTCCCCAGTGCTGTAGGCTTCTTTCCAGAGTCTGAGGCACTGTGGTCTGGTGCTTCAGTGGCTTATTTGCCGGACCTACAGCACATATTACCTGAAAAGAACCAAAAGGTTTAAGATCTTTTTGAACTATTGTCAACTTGTCTTAACATTTCCATTCAAACAGTCCTAAGGGTTGGGTTCACTTTGTTGGATTATGGCTATTTCTATATAATACAGAAAGGTCTCCAGTTCTGTTTGATTTATGAGAGATTAGAGTATTTCCTACCCAGCAGGAGAGTAAAAATTGTCAATCTGATGACTGATTATGTAACTTAGCTTATTTCTAAACAAGACATTACTTTGGCATGAAAGGTTTGCTGTATCTGTAAGCACCAATAATTGTGAGTTCAATTATTTTTACACTGTTCCATAGAAAAGTATAAAGTGGGACACCAATATTGCTGTGAATATACTAATCATCTGTTGTACTACATATGGCTCTTCTATGGTCTGTGGCTTTTCTACCAGTGATACGTTCCTGGGTTTCTTTTAACTTCAGTTGGGCACAGAGTTCCCTTTACCTTGCTTAGCAGAGGCTGATCTTTTCGGGATCTGCATACAACAGCACAAATTCGGATTGCCAGATTGGGCTGCAGAGATATGTTGCCTGGAACTGGAGATGTAGAGCAGGAAGAAAAATAGGAAAGAGAAATGGAAGACATCAGAAAAACAAATTAATAGGATCTGAATAAATGGAGAAAAATGAAAAGAACAAGACAGGTCTGATGAAAAGCTTATATTACTCTGGAGTACTATCAGTCAAGTAATTTTGGAGAATTGTGGATCTGAAGATGGTAACCTTACCATCACTACTAGTATTGTGAGCTGTGCTGGTTCTACCATACCACAAATCATCATAACAAAGCTCCTCTTCAAAAATGCTCAAGCCCTGGTACATGCAAGAGAGGCTAACAGAATGAAGCAAAGCAAGTAGAAGAAACGATAGTTTATGGAATAACAGAGTCTTCACTGTGCTGGTAATTTTAGATACAAAGGATTTACAAATCCTAGAATTCCCAGTTGTTCCTATAGGTAGTTTGGGAGTTGTATTCCAGCATGTAAGGGAGGTGGAAGGGTAGATTAAACTATACTTTACAGGGACTGAGCTGAAGGATAATTAGCTTTGTGACATAATGGGAAGTAATCAAAAGCTATTCCTTACCTGGGGTGTTGTTTGTAACTAAAGGCCCAGATCGGAGGATGTGAGCAGTGGGAATGAAAGCCTCCAGCAAAATGCTCTCGTCTTCCTCTAGAGTCTCCAGCAAGGTAAGGACAACCTGCAGGACGCTTCCACGTTCTGACTTGTCATGAAATGATACAGCTTGGGCTCCATTGCAGCGCCAGCCTGAGGGCTTGACCACCACCTGTGGAAGCATAATACCTGTAGCAGCAAGGCTTAAAGATCCAGCTCTTTTCTCAAAATTCTGTATTCTGTTTCCAACTCTCATGCTATGTTCTCATTTGAATGGAAAGAACTGCAGTGCTCTTGCTCTATAATGCCCTTGTCTTCACCTGGTATCTGTCTTGCTTTCTAACAACAGAACAGAATAACAGAGTTGGAAGGGACCTTGGAGGCCTTCTAGTCCAGGGCTTTTCAACCTTTTCACCCATTGTACCACTTTTAGGATATGGCAACATCCGAGTACCATCAGTCACCAAGCAAGGTGTCAAAAACTTGATGACCAAAAAAAAAGAAAAGGAAAAAAGTGATGAGTACAGATAGTCCTCGACTTACAACAGTTTGTTTACTAACTGTTCGAAGTTACAATGGCACTGAAAAAGTGCCCCCCCCAATCCACAGCTGAGCAAGACACCTGCCCGCCCGCCCGCCCGGCGGTGCTCCTCCTCCTGTCCGAGGTTTTCATTGTTGTGAGCATTTCTGTTGAGGATTGGCAGCGGGGGTGGGGTGGGGAGGTGTTTGGTTTTTATTCCCCCCCCATCTGCTGGGTGGTTGCAGCAGGTTTTGGTCACTTCACATGACCCTGGGACACTGTGACTGTCATAAATATGAATCAGTTGCCAAGCATCTGAATGTAAATCACAAGACTCTGGGGATGCTGCAACATTCCAGCTGATTGGTGCTTCTTCTGGGCTCAGCAGAAGCGCCAGGATTAGCGCTGAGCTCCAGCTGGAGCCTGGCACTGATCCTGGTGCTTCCTGTGAGCCCTGAGGAAGCGCCAATCAGCTGGAAAGCGGTGCTGATCCTGGCGCTTCCGCTGAGCCCTGACAGCCCTGCAGCTCCAGCTATGTCTCTCTCTCTCTCAGGCTTGTGCGGTGCTGCCATCGGTTCAGCTCATTCCTCTCCCCCACTACGATGGTCGCGTACCACCTGCTAGGTGCCAATGTACCACAGGTGGTACCCGTACCACTGGTTGAAAAGCCCTGTTCTAGTCCAACCCCCTGCTCAAGCAGGAGACTCTATACCATTTCAAAAAAATGGCTGTCCAATCATTTCTTTAAAATCTCCAGCGATGGGGCACCCACAGCTTCTGTAGGCAAGTTGTTCCACTGATTAATTGTTCTAATTGTCAGGAAATTTCTCCTTAGTTCTGGATTGGCTTCTCTCCTTGCTTATTTCCATTCATTGCTTCTTGTCTTGCCTTCTGTTGCTTTGGAAAATAGGTTGAGCCCCCCCCCCCCTCTTCTTTGTGGCAGTCTCTCAATTCAGTTCAGTTCAGTTTAGCACCTCTTACCTGTTTGTAGGACTCCATTGCACCACCTTGCAAGAAGGCTGTAATTTCCTCCTGCAGAAGGTTGTCTTGTCCTTCTCGGCCACTCAGTTCAACCACGTGGATGCGTTGCTCTTCCGTCACATTGCGCAGGAGCACTGGGCGCTTGAAGGTGAAGGCCAGAGTGGGGGGCACAGCTACTTCTCCCTTCTGATCCATGAGCTGCCGGGTCAGCAACTTGTCCTCTAGAAGGCGAGTCAACTCTCCCGAACCTCCCGTGGGGCAATCAAGATCTCGGGCCAATTCTGCTGCTGACTGGCCCTGCAACTTGCAGGGTTCAAAGCTCCCTGTGAAGTAGCTGACCCGACGTGGGGAAGAAAATTCTTCCAGCACTGTGCGACCGCCAAGCTCAAATGTCACAGCCTTCAGTACGTATAAAGATGACTCTCCGGGATGAGTTTCTGATGGAACCTTAGAGAGCCAGGCTGGTGACAAGCACAGCAGCATGTTACCTAGGGAAAGGGAAGATGAGAAATCCAGCCTGTGAATATATGTAACAAACTAAGGATGTTGTGAAAAATTAAACAAGCCAAAATGTAGAGATGTATTGCCTAGGGATGCGGTGGCTCAGTGGGTTAGGACGCTGAGCTTGTCGATCAGAAGATCGGCAGTTTGGCGGGTCGAATCCCGAGTGCCGCGTAGCAGAGTGAGCACCTGTTACTCGTCCCAGCTTCTGCCAACCTAGCAGTTCGAAAGCACGTAAAAATGCAAGTAGAAAAATAGGTTCACTACGGTGGGAAGGTAACAGCGTTCCGTGCGCCTTTGGCGTCTAGTCATGCCGGCCACATGACCACGGAGATGTCCTCGGACAAACGCTGGCTCTTTGGCTTTGAAACGGAGATGAGCACCGGCCCCTAGAATTGGAAACGACTAGCACGCATGTGCGGGGGAACCTTTACCTTTACCTTTACTATTGCCTATGTAATAACCAGTAACAGAACAAAAAACAGGAAGGCAGTTTGCTGGTTCCCAAGCCATTGCCAGGGCAAGTAATCAGGGACTGATAGTACAAAACAGTGAAAAACATATTGTGTGCCACCAGCACCCTGATTACTGGCTCTGACAATGGCTTTGGAACCAGCAAATTGCCTTCCAGTTTCTGTAATGTCCTATCCTGATATATTTCCCACAGGACACCACTGAACCTAGTGAGACCAGAGTAGGAAAATAGAATAATCTCTCAGGATATCATTAGCACGTCATCACTGTTTTTTTATTATTATTATTATGTATTAGCCAGTCACTCTATTATAATGGGTTGTTCACTGTTTGGGTGATAGCCTTCCAAGATTTATGAAAAATATTATAGGAAAATGCCTGCCTACACTTTGGAGGAAAGTACCACGAGCCCTGACTTAATAATGTCATATCCAACCCCTACTGCAATATGCAGAAGGCATTCTGAAAGCTAAACATTCAATTTTTAAGCTGCCAACATCAATTCCCCAAAGGTACAAGCAACACATTTATAATTAAAGGCGTGTAGATAGGTCTTCCTAATTTGTGTCTACTTATTTCATTTTTTTTCCATTTTATCTGTTGGAAAGGATGTGCTTGTTTGTTTTTGAGAGGATGTTGGGATCAGACAACAGAAAAAACAAAGAATCAAAAATGGCTTGTGAAATGCCAGCTCATTTCCCTCTGCCTGGAAAGCAGCTCAGCTCCCTTTTGGAGGAAAGTCTTTGGTTTGCCTCCCAACTCAAAAAGATAGTCTCCTTGTTCACATGAATGGGGGGAAAGCACACCAAGGTTGCCTGTTTGAAAACATTCAGACAAAAGTTACTGCATAGGCAAAGAATGGGAAATTGTAGCCCTCGTTCCTTATTTGACTTCAGCTCTCATCAGCACTGATCATTAGTTGTGCTGCTTGGACTATCACGGAAGGAGAAGACAAACTGGTTTTTCCCCCAAACTGATGGACCCCAAAAGTGTTGAAGGGGAAGTGGAGGGAGAAGAAAGAGCTGTTATTCCTAGCTGTGTTATCCTTGCAGCTAGGAATTACTCAGATGGCTTGCCTTCCTTAGAAAACAGATTTAACCCTCTCACTTGGAACACCAAAAACTGTTCCAGTTTAATATACAACTTTGAATTCCTTAACCATCCAAAATGACAACCAAATCTGATTTTAGCCTCTACTCCTGAAACAAAGAAATAGTAAAAAGATCTAATCAGGAACAAATTAAGAAAGAGGATTCGGGCAGCTCTTCACAAACAGTGTTTCCCAATATCTAGTTTAATTGTCACTGCTGTTCAAAAACTCTTCCACTTAATCCTTCTTTTCAGGCAGTTTCCAAGAATCTGACATGATTGAACAGAAAAAGAAAAAAATGATTAGCATCTTCAGAATCAGAATTATCATATGATTAAGAGGATGCTACCCTTTATCATCTTAGAAGATCAAAGCTGATTTTGAAAGGCATCCTTGGCAAGGAAAGGGCATATATCTTCTGGCACTTCTGTCATATGGGAAGACACTAGCTTGAAGAGCACTGAATATAGCTCATTTCTAACAATATGTTTGGCGTGAAACAAATTTTTGAGAATTAATTGATGGGAGTGAGTTTTCACATATAATTTATCAAGTGGAAGAGCATACGGAACATCAGCAGCTTAGCACTTCTGAGCAAACCTTAAGGATAGGCTAAGGTCAAGCAAAATGCTAATCTAAGAACTTACCAGGACACTGGTTGCCACCTTCCAGAAGCACTGATAGATATGAAGCAGGGGAACCCAAGACACACATGGTTATATCTGAGGGTCCAGATCCTAAACAAAACAAGAACAAAATCAGTGGTTCATTTACCTGGAAACCTCATTTTTCTTTCTTTCTTTGCAATCTGGTCATCTCCTAGGACCTGAAGGCAGAATCTCTGTAAATGACTTTTTATAGGAATAGAGGCAGATGAAGTGCTCAAATGCAAGGATTACTCCTTCAAGGGGTGACAGAGCATCCTATATATTTCCTTTTATTCTATTCATTCCATCAGCTTTCAGGCACAAAATCTCTGTATTTTTCTTTGTAGGTGGCAGCCCATCAGAGTTGAACTTAAAAAATAAAGCTAAATAGGTTGGACATGGTTAGTACCTGGACTGAGGATCGTTAGGTATTTTTATAGACTAAACTGGCAAATGATTTTTTTAAATCCCCTATCATTGTCCAGAAAGCTACATGAATACATTCATGAGCCATCAGCTTCGTTCAAGGAGTCTTTATGATTCCAAACATAAAGATAAGCCATTATGGTTTAAACATATGCACAAATCAGGAGACTAAATATATAATTATTCAATAAATTAGGGTTAAAAACATTTAACTTTGTATTATGTGTACATTAAGCCAATCAGTAGTCTACATGTGACCAATATGATGGGACACCCACCTGATCGGGGCTCCTTGGTGAGATCAACGGTTTCTGGGAGCCCTTGCTGCTGTAAGCTGCACTGCAACAAGTCATAGTAATAGGCAGTCCAGGCCTTGGCTTGTGCATCCTCGGGGCTAATTTTGCTATCCAGGAGTGTATCTCGGTGCCGGGCACTGCGCAACGGACTCATTGGTGGAAGAAAGACCTGTTCTGCCCAATCGAATTCCTTGGGCGTTTGAGGTGGTTCAGTGTGGATCTGGTCCAGAGACAGCTGCAGTCAAAGTATTGAAAAATATGCCAAGAAAAAGGCAAAGAGATGCACTTGAGATTCCATCCAAGGACAGAGAGACATTTATTTCGAGAGCTTTTTCCTGTCTCAGCTGCTGGTCCATAGAGGACTCAAGATGAGAACAATCTTCATTGCAAAAAGGAAGAAGATACCAGCCACCGCCTATTAGAAATCAGTTTCTACTTGTTAACAAATCTTAATTTCAGTTTTCTATCCCTTCTAGAAATAATCCCAAATGGGATATTCTTAACAATTCTTAAAAGATTCTTAAAAATATGCACACATATTGTCTTTAAGAATATATGTTTCATTTAGCATTTGAATAAGTATTGATGTGATATTTATATTGCTTGTAGTCATTTTATAAGAGTTAAAGTGCGATAGACTTAATAGCTTATTGTTGTTTGCATATGGTAGATTATGATTGTTTTTACTTTTATACCTTGTATTTAGCTCTGGGAAGTCGGGGAGGGGGGAAGGGGAGGGAGGGAGGTGTTGGGGTGGGGTGGGGAGAGGGGAGGGGGTTGGGAGGGGTTTTTGTTTTGTTAAAGATAAAATGTACTCAAAAACTTTTCAATAAAAAAAAGAATATATGTCTCTGTGTGTGCATGCATGAAACAGCAACACATACACAAGCCAGAAAAGGCAGGAAAAGAAGAGATGCAATGAAAACAACTTACCATTGTTCAAGATGAAGATACTGCAAAGGAAAAAAAAAGAAATAAATCAAGTTTCTTTATACTTCCTGTGACCCAAATATTTATCTCATCCCTAAACCTAGTTCAGGAGTAGGCAACCTGGGCTCTTTTATGACTCGTGGACTTCAACTCCCAGAATTCCTGAGCCAGCATGAAGTCATGAAGTACACGAGTCATAAAAGAGCCAAGGTTCCCTACCCCTGACCTAGACACAAATCTCTTTTAAAAGATGAGGATAACCTTCCATAACCTTACAATTAAGTTTAAGGGACATTGAAGCAACTTAGACAGAGCAGGTGCCCTCACCAAACTCTTGAATAAGAACATATCTGGCTTTCTGAGGTTTTCTGTGCTTCTGTCATGGCTACTCTCTGGAATAGTGTTTCTGTTTGGTTCAGACAGACGAATGACTCAGTGAGGTTTAACAGCAAAAAGGTTTATTCAATACACATATGTCAACTGACAACTGTCAAATAACTCTGGCTTTTATACTCGAGCTGTTTAAACTGTATCCAATCACAAGCCCGGGTTTTCCCGCCTTTACAACATTAACCAATAATTGCACCAGAATCTCCCGCTTCAAAGGAACCTTCTTTGCAACAAGCTACTGACATATTTGCAACAAAGCTACTGACATAACACCCCTTCCCCCCCAGTTGATGTTATTTGTTGACGTAATCTCTCAAGTATTTGGGTGGCCTATGGACCCTAGATGGGTATCTATTGGTTTGGTTACTTAAGTCATTGTTAACTGACTGTCTGATTGGCTGGCTTATATTTATGGGTCTGGAATTTTGAATCACAGGCTCTGAAGATTCCCTACTAACAGATTGTGATTGCAGTTGTGTTTGTTGTTGTTGCTCAGGTACTGCTGGCCTGTTCATAGGGGACAGCTCCCAGTCAATTTGACAATGTTGTGTGTTAGCTGTAGTCACACTGGTTTGAATTTCCGCTTCACCGCTAACTGGCAAGTTGTTTTGATTAAGCCAAGATGCAGTATCACCCCCGTGTACGTTTTGACCCCCATCAACTGGCATACTTCCGGCAACTCTCTTCCTTAATTGATCAATATGTCTTTTACTTATTCTATTCCCTTCCCCCTCAATGGTGTAAGACAACGGCCCCATTATGTCAGTGACTACCCCAGGAACCCATTTGTCCCCCTGTCCATAGTTTCTGGCCCAGACTAAGTCTCCGATTTTGAAGGACCTGTTTGGGATGTCAGGTTCAGCACTTGAGGGTAGTTTGTCAGGATGTAACCTGTCCAGTTTGGTGGTTAGCCGTTTGCCCCACCTCATTTCCGCAGGGCTTTTCCCGGTAGCCGTGCAAGGGGTTGTGTGTTGGGTCAGCAAAAAGTCTGCAAGTCTTTGGTGCCAGTCGCCACGGATGATTCGCTTCAAGGCATCTTTGGTGGTTCTCACGTTACGTTCAGCCAAGCCATTGGTGGACGGGTGGAAGGGTGCGGATGTTGCATGTCTAATCGAGTTGGCCCTGAGGAAATCCTGAAATTCAACAGAGGTGAATTGGGGCCCATTATCCAATACAATCACATCAGGTAACCCGTGAGTGGCAAAGAGGCCCCTAAGAACCTGTATTGTTCTACTAGATGTCATTGAATTAACAGGCACTACCTCCAGCCACCGAGAGAAGCTGTCCACCACAACTAGGAAGGTTAAGCCTTGAAATGGCCCTTCAAAATCAATGTGAATCCTAGACCAAGGATTCCTGGCCAATTCCCACTTATGTGTGTGTGTGTGTGGCAGCTCTGGTCTAGATCGCTGACACAAATAACATCCTGAAACGCATTCTTCAATATCTTTATCAAGCCCTGGCCACCACAAATGACTTCTAGCTAATGCCTTCATTCGCACAATTCCAGGGTGACCCTCATGTAATTCCGTTAAAACTGTAGTTCTGTGAAGTTCAGGAATAACAACACGGTTGCCCCACAATATACATCCCAAATGGGATGATAGTTCATTCTTCCTCCTAAAATATGGGATGTACTTGGCATCAGGGTTAGTACTAGGCCAACCGCCAAGAACCCAGGTCATAATCCTTTTGAGAATATGGTCTTTTTTAGTAGCCTCAGCTATTTCTTTAGCAGTTAAGGGGCATTCAGGAATTTCCTGTAATGACATAATTTGTCCTACTGGGGCAGGGTCCTCCTCTGTGTTGGTTAAAGGCAGTCTACTAAGGGCATCTGCATGGCCCATTTCCTTACCAGGTCTATGTTGCAGTGAGAATGAATATGCTGAGAGGAAAATTGACCACCTCAGCATTCTGGGAGACATTATTTGGGGTGTCTGTTTATCAGTGGTAAACAGTCCCAATAATGGTTTGTGATCAGTGAGTATGGTAAAGTTCCTACCATAAAGGTAATCATGGAACTTTTTTACTCCTGCCACGATTGCTAATGCTTCTCTATCAATCTGTGCATAATTCCGTTCAGCTTTGGTAAGCGTCCTGGAATAGTATGCAATTGGCTTTTGAATTCCCTGACTATCCATGTGACTGATAACAGCCCCTACACCATAAGGTGAAGCATCACAAGCTAAATAAATTGGTTTATTCTCAATAAAATGAGTAACTGTGGATTGGCTTGAAAGAATATCTTTTAATGTTTGAAAACTGACTCTATGTTTATCTTGCCACTATAGTGAGGGGTTACCTTACCTTCGGGCCAAACATCGATTTTGTGTAGACGATTGTCGCGTGCACGACCCCTGCAAATGGCTTGAATGTGGCCGGTCTTTCCGCACAATCTGCATCTGGCAGAGCGGAATCTGCATGTTGCTCGGGCATGATTTCCCCCGCAGCTTCCACATCGGCTGTCGCTGTCGCGCTGTCTAGCTGGAACTTCTCTCGGTTGTCGTTGCGGTGTTGTTGGTTGTCGTTGTGGTGTTGTTGTTTGGAATCGGCGACTCGGTTCTGGTCCTTCACTGCGGAATGGTTTTGCCGCCATTTTTCCAAACCGCCTGGTGACTTCGGCTATGTCGGCTTCCCATTGTGGGTCCACCTCCCCGCAGTCCACAGGGCGTAACCCGAGCCCCACTCTGTCCCGGATTCTTATTTCTAAGTTATCATATTTACAACGTACCGCTGCTTCTCTGACTGCCGCAACGAATTTTGTTATTGACTCGCCCGGCCTCTGATTTCGTTTTTCAAAGATGCGCCGCCAAAAGAGTTCTGATCTTCTTGGTGTAAAATGCACCTTTAATTTGGCCAGTAAGTCGGCGTACGAAACGCTTGATACTGGCAATGGTTGACAAAGTCCCACGGCAACCCGGTACACAGGTGTGCCACAGATAGTCAGTAAGGCAGCCGCCTTTTTCCGGTCGTCGGTTATGCCGTTCACTAGCAAAAATCCTTCGACCTGTCCCACATATTCTTCCCAGTCCTCTGGGAAGTTTGGATCGAATTCTTTTAAAGAACCAATTTGCGCCATTCGGAGGTTTGAGGATTCCGCCGCGGCCGCTTGCGGTTGACTGTGAATTTTTTTTAAATTTGCCGCTTTACGCGCAGCTGCTTGTCACCGATCCTTCACTAGTCCGCCGTCTATCCCACCTTCGTCGCCAGTTGTTTGGTTCAGACAGACGAATGACTCAGTGAGGTTTAACAGCAAAAAGGTTTATTCAATACACATATGTCAACTGACAACTGTCAAATAACTCTGGCTTTTATACTCGAGCTGTTTAAACTGTATCCAATCACAAGCCCGGGTTTTCCCGCCTTTACAACATTAACCAATAATTGCACCAGAATCTCCCGCTTCAAAGGAACCTTCTTTGCAACAAGCTACTGACATATTTGCAACAAAGCTACTGACATAACAGTTTCCCCAAGAGCCATAGTACTCTAACCTTGATTGATAGATTGATTGAATTAATGTCTATAGCTGCCCATAAGGGTGTTCAGCGAGTTTCAGTAAAAAATTGGTTGTTCTCATAGGCCTTGGTGGTTGGACTCCTGAGGATGCTTTGTTATTTTGTCTTCTGTATGCTTATGACCTGTCTTTCTTTTATTGCAGAGGCACCCAACCTTTTAGGCACCAGGGACCAGTTCTGCAGGGAGCGGTGTTTTCACGGACCAGAGGGGGTGTGGTTACATGTGCAGCCTGCATCCCATGGATTGGGCTTCACTTGTTTGCGCGACCCGGTTTCTGGCAGGCTGCGGCCTGGTACCGGTCCACGGCCCGGGGGTTGGGGATCTCTGTTTTATTGTATTTTAATTGCTCAGAATCTTTTGAAGTAAGTAGCCACTAAATATAAATATCTTATTTTTCTTCTGTTAACTTGAAATCATGCCCAACTATTTCATTTTGAAAACAATGACATGTTTGATCTCATGCTTCTTTGAAACAGTTGTTATGCCACATACATTCTGATGCTCATTTTGCACCTCTCTCCAGATTCTACTTAGGGCAACTTACTGCTGACAGGCTGAAATAGATTTTGTGGAAAAGGGACAAACAAGGACAAATATTGGAGATAGCATTTTCAAGATCAGTTGTTCTCATTTAAAATTGGTTACCTCCATATTTTCCTTGCCTTTTTACAAAGATATCAGAGCAGCATTTGAAATTCTCATAGAACTAGACAGTAAATTCCATCACACTTAGTGCTGCTTGGTCCTTATAGTGATGTTTTAATTGGTAGCCTACAAGCACTGGCAGAAATTGCATCATTCATGATCATTATTAAAGAGATTCAAAGATCCATCTACCCACCCCAAAAAAACAATGCAAAGTTTGAGGATTTTCAGACGTCTTCAGCAACAAAATACTACAAAAAAGCAAAAATGATGAGACAGGGGAAAACCCTGATTAGATATGGATTGCAATAATATTGCATTGGGGAAGTATGTGTTTACTCTCATTATGTAAGGGAAGATGGCTCAGAATACTTAGACAAAATTCCAATATACGTGTTCCTTGAGCTCTGTGCGAGCTTGATCTTTTAGTGGCAGATGAATAGAGATGTTTTGCTAGACAGTTCCCTGGGAATTCACAGATTGAAGTCATTTTATAACAATAAATCAGAGTAAAAGGTGAAAGATTTATATGATCTGAAGAGAAACCAACAAGAATGAATTTTACCGAACACTGGAAGAAAGATACAATTCCAACAATATGAAGACTTAAGGAAGAATGCTAAATAATTTAAGCAAGAATGTTCTCATACATACAATACATCATGCAGCATCACTTACAGTCTGGTTTCTAAGAGGGCCCATATTTCTACGATGTAAATTAGCAGGTGTATAAAAAGAGAGACGTTAGAAAGTCCAAACCCCACTTTATCCTTTTTCTTTCTTTTATTTTTTTGGCATTTTAAAACTTGTTAATTTTGCTTTGCTTAAATCCTTTTGCTGACATGCTTTACACATAGACACAGACAAACAGACACAGACACAGACACATTCCCCTGATGGTATATTTAATTCTGGATTTAAAAAAAAATCAAATAAACTTATCCTTATAATATTGACATTCTAAACTATAATGAATACTGATAAAATATTTCTCTTCCTTTCTTTATTCCAATAGTTATCTAAACAATGGAACATCAATAATCTTCTATTAATAATGTATAAATATCATTGTGTCAAAACAATACAATGTATTAAAAAGAAAAAGGAAACAAGGCAGATGTTAGAATTAAATTTAGATAATTCAGCATACTCCCAGTCTCTTTGGCAAGCTCTGAAGATTCACGCAAGGCTCTTATTAACTAAATCAGTGGCTAGCTGGCCTCACCAGATAATAGTTCTAATGAGCTGAAAGGGATTGGTGGAAAGATGCACCAATTATTATTGTTTATACTAACAATAGTACAGTATATTATAGTATTGTTATAATAATAATAACAAACGGACAACAAGATGTCAATACTGAAGTACCTGGGACGCCAAAACATTTAAAAGTTATATGGTAAAATTATTGCTACCCATGATGTAAGCCCTGGTGGCGCAGTTGTTAGAATGCAGTATTGAAGCTAATTCTGCTGACGGCCGATTGCCAGCAGTTTGGCAGTTTGATCCTCACCGACTCAAGGTTGACTCAGCCTTCCACCCTTCCGAGGTCGGTAAAATGAGGACCCAGATTGTTGGGGGCAATGTGCTGACTCTGTAAACTGCTTAGAGAGGGCTGTAAAACACTATGAAGCAGTATATAAGTCTAAAGTGCTATTGCTATTTGTCTTAAGCATTTTGAATTCTTGTAGCCTTTTACAAATCAAAATGCTAGGGATGGTATCAATCATGTTTTCCCCCACAAACATCAAGAAATTGTACATCTTTTGTCTGAAGATTTGTATCTACTTGTATCTTTTTGCATGCTTCCAAATAGAAAAGTGGGAATTACTATGACTATGACCATCCCAAAGAGCAGCTATCAGCAGTTTCTGAAAAAGTCTGAGCAGGACCTCACTAGTAAGGGAAATGTGCTTCTTCCTGCAGCAAGAATCTGATGGCTCCCCAGAGCACATATATCTATATACTGTTGTGTATGCATGTTTTGTAAATTCCAGTATTCCTTTCTTTGTGTTAAAAAAATTCAGTTCTGCTTAACTGCTCCAAACTTCCAACTGCATATCCCCAGTGAAAGTCACAACATAAAATCTATTTACAAAACACAATCCATTTACCCAATCAAAATTTGAAATTAATTACTATAAACAGGATTGCAGATTTCAACTCCATTTTTACCTGGCATATTCTCCAGTTCTAGCAATATGCCATTCTGCAATATTATATTATACTAGTCTCTCTCCAGAGCTTTCCATGGGACAAACAAAATCCTCTTACTCTATTCAGTTGGTAATGTATACCCCTAGCACCTACACTGAGGTAATGCATCCAATACATTTTAATCAATAATTGAAAGCAGTCTGGGTATCCTAGCAGCCTGTGTATCCTACATTTTCTGTTTAGGAAACTAAGAAATAGAGTACTTCAACTGCTAGAGATGAAGCTCATTAGATACTTGAGCTTCCAAATGAATTTATTTAAATAACCACTGAAAAGTTGACATCTTTTGGTCTAATATTTGGTTATACAAGTAATCCTCATTTAGTGATCACAACTGAGAATGGCAGCTTTGTCATTAAGCAAAGCAGCCACTAAGTGAGAAGTCATATGACTATGACTATGTTTTCCTTTTCCCACTCCCCCAACCCTTTGGAATGCTCACTTTGATGCTGGGATAATTAGCAAGAAGGGAAATAATGTTTGTATTTACATACATTGGAGAGGAAGAGATTTCAAGAGAATAAGCAGGCACACAATTAGGAATATTCATTGAAAGCAGTGCACTGGCACTCAAGTGAACAAGCTATGCAGACAGCCAGGTGTATTCTCCATTCTCTTGCAATCTGTGCCTGTTTATTCTATTGTAGTCCCTTACTCTCCAGTTCCTCCACTCTGCAGAGGGGAGGGGGAAGAAACAGGTGATTTCTATTGACAATCTCTTCTGTGCCTGACCCGTTTCTTCCCTCACAGAGATCGTGAGGGCCTCACTTAATGACCCACACGATCCAGAGTTACAATGGCAACTGAGACTGCTGGGATTTTTCTCTCTAAATAATGTGGTCATGTGTCATGCTTTATGACTGCATCACTTAGTGACATTGACTTAGGGATACCAATTGCTCTCATAGCGCAAGGACTATCTGTAATAACCACCTTGATAATTAAAATTAAAGTAGCCATGTGTACAAAATTTGGACACAGGGGCATCACAATCATTTAAATGAAGCTTGGGTGTGTCTATTTGTGATATGAATTGCAGGAGCTGCTTTCACTTCTGTCCCAGAATAAATATCTGAATTCCAGTCCAATCTATTCTGATAGCCTTTCCTTTCTGAGGACAAATGATAGCTGAACCAGCACGCAGGAAAAAGTGCTACCCCACCCCAAACCACTGCACTTTCTTTGAGCCTGGCATGTTTAACTTCATCTTTTCATCCATTTGTTTTGTTCCACATATCTGGGTGGAACTAAATCAAACAGTTCCATTTTCCATAATTAAATATCTGTAATACAATCACTTGTGGTTAAAGAGGGAATTGACATGGAGAGAGGCTGCTACTGTATTACAGCAAGCAAAAGTATGGCGGAACAGCATCCACTTTTTTTTTTACCTCCTTGGATAGAGTGAGGGCAAATCAAGTCAGCCAATTGTAGCTTAAAGAGCTGAGCATCGATCCACTGGCAGTTCTCTTGATTCCTTGATCCTTCCAGCTGCACTGTCATTTATCCTAAGATGGAACCTAGAAAGGGCATAGAAGTCAATTTACTACTTGTTTTTTGATCTAATCAAAGTATTCACACTTTGGTAGCAGTTCTAACAAAATGTTCCCTGCACTTGATAAAAGATTTAGCACACATAACTTTCTAGCTTCTGTTCCTAGATCCCAGCTTCATGAACTTCTCAACCAGGAGTGCTATTGTTGAAACCCTTAGCTAATATTGTCATAACTTTTTAAAATTATTCTTTCATAATAGTGATTTACACCATGGTTGTAAATCATGGTGGTCATTAATTATAATAGTTTATAATTAGCATAAGTATGAAATCTGAGATTATTAAAGCAGGGTTTTGATTGAGTAGCCCAGTAACTTTAATATTTACAACTTACTTTATATTAGCTAAGTGGTCACCTGATCAATTCTTTTCTTTTTTCTAAAGAGTTTTATTTATTCTTATTTCTCTTATGGCACTGTTGGATTAAAGAAGACTATCTGGAGAGGCAGCCATATTCCCAGATGCCCCTTCTCTTTCCAGCCTTGGAGTTTCCAGCTGTTCCAGTCCTAGAGGCACATTCTCTCCAGCTGTTTTTGAGTGCCAGGTGTATGCTCATCGTAATGCCTGGTGACAAAAACCCGCTTGTAAGGTCCACACAGAAATGAGATTTTATTTGTTCTACAGGTAGTCCACAACTGAGCCCAGGTTGTAAATCATGGTGGTCATTAAGTGGGTCTGACCGTGCCCAACTTTATCAGCTTTTTTGCTGCAATTGTTAAGCGAATAGAGCAGTCATTAAGCCGACCTGTTTTCACCAATGGATGTTTTTGCTGGAAACCAGAAGTAAATGCTGGAAACTGACCAAAAAAACAACAACCCCCCACTGAAAATTGTGATCATGTGATGCTGCAAATGGCCCTAAAGGAGGGCCAGTTACCAAGCACCCCAAATGTGATCACATGACTGCAGGGGTGTGTGCGAGGCCACTGGAACTTTGAACATGTGTCATAAGTAACTCTAGGGACCTCTCTTGTAACTTCGAATAGTCGCTAAGTAACAGACCATTAAGCAAGGACTACCTATCCTTGGCAATTGTAAGGTAACATTCAGAACAGAAATAAATCCTTTCTCAAATTCATGAATTTGTAACCCCTGGAGTGACTTCATCAAAAGTTCCTATTCCAGATATGCCTGCTGTCCATATGCTCTGATACTGTAATCTGGGTTTGTTTTTTGCAAACCGGGATCCCCTGAAGGGGTTCTGTATGGAACTGTGGGGGAAAAACACCTAGACTCTCTCCACTCCTTGCTGACTTCCAGCTTGGACCACTGACCCTTCATAAGCACATGCCCAAAACTTGACATCCAGCCTGACCCCAAACTCTGAGCAGCATTTTCCCCAACAGGCCATGTTTTCTGAAGGACAGCTGAAACCAGAGCGAACTCAAAATCCATTGGGGGGGAGTTTCTAACTTAGACTGCAGCACTAGATTGAAGCCAGTGAGTCCCTATAATGCTATGTGGGAATGACCTTGGATGGTAGGAGGAGGAGACGCAGACTAGACAACTGTCATGCAACCTCAGTCCACAGTAGCCGAGCAGGAATGGGAAGTGTTTGAGCAGGGACCCTCCTTAGTTTTCTCAGGAATAAAGAGCAAGGAGGGAAGAAATACTTTCAGGCTTGCAAGCAACTTTACCATAAAAAATAAAGCTAGTATTCCTGGTGGTTCTTCTTATTTGGACCACCTGGAAGGGCTAGCAGTCCCTCCCTCTTCACTGCCAAAAATGCTTTTCCCCTTGTGGTTATTTCTGTGTCTTAACAATCAGCAAAGAGAGACAGAATGATTTTAAAAGGTCAAAACAGAAGCGCTGCAAGTTCCTGGAAATGTCTCTTTTATATTTGCAGAGTAACTTTTGTATGTACAGGGAGTTCTCAACTTACGACCACAATTGAGCCCAAAATTTATATTGTTAAGTGAGAAAGTTGTTAAGTGAGTTCTGCCCTATTTTACAACTTTTCTTGCCCTATTTGTTAAGTGAATCATTGCAGTTGTTAAATTAGTAACCCGGTTGTTAAGTGAATCTGGCTTTCCCCATGAACTTTGCTTGTCAGAAGGTCACAAAAGGGGATCACATGACTCTGGGACACTGCGACCGTTATAAATCTGAGTCAGTTGTCAATGTAAATCACATGGCCATGGGGATGCTACAATGGTCTCAAGTGTGAAAAATGGTTATAAGTCCTTTTTCAGTGCCGTTGTAACTTCAAATGGTCACTAAATGAACTGTTGAAAATCGAGGACTACCTTTATGTTTGTGTCTTCAAGGCACCATCCATTGCATACCTATTTAAGGATAAACTGTATTAGAATTAAAAAAGAAGTTTAGGATTTCATAGCTTAGCTGCAGAGCATGTGTGCCTCAAATCCCTTTGGAGTGAGACTTTCTCCACAATAAACACATGTTAGAACTGCAAAAGTAGGCAGGCAGGAGGTAAAGAGATGCTTGTGGCTTCTGCCTGGCATGCACAATGGGAAAAAAAATCCAATTTAATTTCACCATCTTAATCCATTATCTTTCTGTACAATTATTATGCTGCATGTCATTTTTATCTACATCAGGTCAACAGTAATCCTCAATAAGTAATTCATTCTAATACAGGGGTCCTCAGCCCCCGGGCCATGGCCCACTAGTGGGCTGCAGCCTGTTCAGAACTGGGCCACATGAGCAGTGGACGCTTGCACTCATGTGCAAAGCTGCATTTATGTGAGAGGCGGGCTCACACACCCGCTACATGCACAAATGGAGCTGCATGCCGCTTACACAGAACCATCCCCTCTCCTTCTGAGGGCCAAAAAGTCAGAAAGGTTGGGGACTGCTGTTCTAACAGACATCCCAAATGGTGATTTTCCTGGAAAATTGTTCAGTTTCACCATATTAAACTATCATGCACCTCAGTGGTGGGATTCAGCTAGTTCGCACTACTTTGGCAGAACCGGTAGCTAATCTTTGTTTCCCAGGCACAGAATGGACTTCGGGAAGTAGCATCCACACAGAGAACCAGTTGTTCACATATTTGAACCCCAGCATTGATACACCACACAGAGAGAGAGTTATATCCCCACAAAATATATATATTATGTCTATTCTGTTTTTTAAACTCGGCCTAGCAAGTATTTATGTAATGTGAATATTTTTCTGCATATGGGTAATTAGTACAGACTGATAAAGACAGTGCAGAAACTGGTGAAAACAGAAAAAGCCAAGCAGGAATCTATTTTTGTGAAATTCAGGTAAGTTCAATTTCTGCAGTAATAAATTACAATAAGCCCACATTGTATTTGTTTTCAAAGTTTTTGTTACTAGGGCTTTGCCTCTCAAAGAGGACATCTTGGAATTTTGTTTTGTTTTAAACTAACAGGTTTGGGTGGCCAGGAAATGGTTGGAAGCCGCTGCTCTAATCCATCCCCATGTTTGAGAAGCCCTGATGTGGAGAGTAGAGACTTTGTGGGTGGCCACTTCCTTTGCCAAAGACCAAGCAAACCGCAACCTTTATTTAGAATGTAGAATAACAGCTTTGGAAGGGACCTTGGAGGTCTTCTAGTCCAACCCCTTGTTCAAACAGGAGACCTGAAACCATTTCGAACCAATGGTTCTCCAATCTCTTCTTGAAAACCTGCAGTGATGGAGCACCCACAACAATGTAGAAACCAGATGCCAAATAAGATCTAACTCTTTCCTGTTTCCCCAGGGCTTCTCTTTTAGTCAAGGAGGAAGTAGTATTTCTGTGGATTCTCCTTATTCTTTCCGAGCCTGTTCTTGCACGGAAGGAGCCTGACTCCAGTCCGAGCAAAGGCCAAAGTGGGTAGATCCAGAAGTGTGCGAGGAGGCGCACTCAGCTGCTCCAATTAAAGCAGTCACGAAGACGGCGGCGATGGTTTCTTGCCGGGGGGATGCTTCTACGGCAAAGTAAGCAGGATCCCAGTCAGGTCAGGACAGCGATGGCCTTCTCCATCCTTTCCTGGATGGAACTTGACGCCTTTATTTCCCAGCCCACACACGGATCGGCGGGGGCAGAGCAGGAGCTCCCAGGGTGGAGTTCAGATGAAAGAGGGTCCCCGCGGGCAGCTTGACAAGCCCCCCCACCCCTTTCCCTGCCCCCCATAGCAGGCAGGGTCAGGTCAGAGCTGCCACCCACGTAACCCCAGCCGCGACAAGGGGAGCGGTGAAGGTGGAAGCTGCCCCGAACCCTCAGCCTCGTCTAAGACAGCGTTTCCCAACCTTAGGAACTTGAAGATGCGTGGACTTCAACTCCCAGAATTCCCCAGCCAGCATAGCTGGCTGGGGAATTCTGGGAGTTGAAGTCCACGCATCTTCAAGTTCCTAAAGGTTGGGAAACGCTGGTCTAAGACTCCGTCCCGGTCGCAATTCGCGGGCGCGCCTATCAGCGGGTCGCAAACACACCCGGGTCCCTGTCGCCACAGAAACAAGAGCTTCGCCGCAACCTGGAGACCAAACGCGCGGTTCCCCCCCCCAAGCACACATTAACACTTTTCCCACGCGGCCAGTATCCCCCCCCTCTTTTCCCGGTCGCACCCCCTTTTCTTCTGCACTTCAGGCAACGTTCACATCCGTGAGCAGCAGCTCCATCCCCGCTCCGGGCTCCCCGGATTCAAGAACGCTGAAACGGGGGGGGGAGGAGGGGGGGGGAAACCCGCCACTTCTCCTCCAGTCTTCTCCAGCCCGGATTACCTGGAAAAGAAGGGGGACGATGCTAAGGCCAAGCCGCACGATCCGATCCGCTGGCGAGGGCGGGTGGAAAGAGCCCAGAACGACCGCGGATCCAGGCGCACAGACGGGCGGGCAGGCTTTATAGGGAGACGGGAGAGAGGCATACCCAATGAAGAGCGGCAGTTTAGCAAGCATCGGAGCAAAGCAGGCGGGCGCTTGCCGGGACCAGAGACCGCCCTCCACCATTGACCAGATGAAACGCGATCCCGGGGTCAGGGAGCGAGCGCGCAATGGGATTGCTGCCAGCGGTGGAAAGGGGAAGGGCCCCCGCCTACCGTATTCTCGCGGATTGTGATGGTGGGGGTGGGGACGTGATGTGAAAGGTCAGAATTTCCTCTTACTGAAAGGAAGAGGAGCCTTGGTGGAGCCTTGGTGGAGCAGTGGGCTAATGCCTCCTTAAGTAACACCAGCTGCCTGCAATCAGTGCAGGTTCGAGTCCCACCAGGCTCAAGGTTGACTCAGCCTTCCATCCTTCCGAGGTAGGTAAAATGAGGACCCAGATTGTTGGGGGCAATTAAGCTGACTTTGTAATAATGTCGCTAATAAGCAGGCATATACATAGAATGAAGGCTACTGCTAAGCATGTAAGCCGCCCTGAGTCTTCAGAGAAGGGCGGGATGTAAATGGAATTAAAAAAAATAAAAAAAAATAAAAAACGAAGCTACGGGTTCCCTTTCTGTGCATGTTACTATTATGGCCCTTCCCTTTTATTTTATTTATTTATTTATTTATTTTATTATATTTATATACCGCCCTTTCTCGAAGGACTCAGGGCGGTTTACAGGGTGGTTAAAACAAAAATTAGAAAAGTTAAAAACAGATTAAAAAAAATTATATCCGTCCCTGAACAAATAAAACCCCAATTCAAATTCAAGTTCAAAAATTCTCAGCCTGGGCCAGAGAGCTCGAAGAGGATTGAAACAATCCTAACTCGGGTGATTAGTGAGAATAGCGAGAAGCAACCTGGAACTACCGTTTGCCTTCAGAAGCTGTGGGTGCTTCATCTCACTGGAGGTTTTTAAGAAGAGACTGGACAGTCACTTGTCTGAAATGGTATAGGGTCTCTTGCTTTGAGCAGAGGGTTGGACTAGAGGACCTCCAAGGTCCCTTCCGGCTCTATTCTGATTGATTGATTGAGTTCTTGACAAGTCCATGCAGTTTTCTTGGCAACTTTTTCAGAAGTGATTTGCCATTGCCATTTGCCCAGAGTCACCCATCTTGCTTTCCTGCTTAAGGAAGATTATAATTTGGGTTTTCCATTCCTAGTGTAGTGCCTTCAATTACTATGCTAGTGTTTTCCAATCTTGGCAGCTTTAAAATGTGTGGAATTCAATCCCCAGAATTGTCCAACTAGCATAGTTCTACATTGGTTGGTTGGTTGGTTTTTCATTAAAATTCTTAATGATGTGCCCTAGCTCCTGTTTCAACACAATAAGAACTTAATAACATATGAACAAGCTTAATCCTTTGTGCCATTTATGGGCTTTCTGGCTCTAATTCCTTTGTCCAGATTCCATAAATGATGCAATAAATCATGTTTGTTCTGAAAGTGCTATGAGATAAAGATAGTTGTCAATGGATAATAGTGCAAATATGTTTTTTTCAAAATGAGAAAAATTAAGTATGCCTAAACTGTTTGTGTTTTTTTTAATCCCTATTGATCTCTTGCATTCTCAGATCCTTAATGAAACAATGCAAAAGGTTGAAACAATGCAAAAGGTCCGTCCATAGCCATATTAATGATATATGTTTGCAATAGTGGTTTTAGTCATCCTTCAGTATCACAAGGAGGTTGGTGAAAGTTGAAAACACAATCTGTAATATCAGGTATTCCACATCTACATAGTTTGTCCCAGAATTTGGTGTCAACCCTTAGAGGTAGATCAGATTAAGAAATCAAAATTATGAATGATAACACTACTTTTGATTATAAGATCACAATAACAGATTCTTGCAAGTCTGAATGTGCCTCCCTGCCTTTCCCTTTATCTTCAAGAGAATTAGGAATGGTCAAGCCTGAGATGCATTCTCAAATTCCATTTCTACCTCAGAATCAAATGTCCTTAATCTGTACTGTCTCGGTTGCAGCTCTTCCTCCTATTTGTCAAGGTTATTCTTATAGCTCATTACACCTGGACTTAAAACTCTTAAAAGTTTTGGATATGTCAGATTAAAGCTGGCATATATGCTCTAGCTGAAGCAAAGCTCTTTATTGTCTAACTGCTGATATAGTTGAATATGAGGATCAGAACCAGTAAAGATAACCTACATGGATATGTGAAGTATGAAGCAAGTAAAATTAGAAAGGTCCAAGAATGAAATTGAATGCACCCAAGTTAACTTGTTGGGCATTATTAAGCAGAAATGCATTGGCATTGGGCACTATGATTCTGTTAATTTCATGTTCTTGGTTAATTGATTGATTGATCATGTTCCATCCACTGGTTTTTGATTCCTAATGACCACATAGATTTTCTCCAATACAATCTATCTCTAACCTGTTCTTTCGTGTGTCCCAATAATGCATTCGTCAACACTATATTGACTCCATCTTGCTGCTTATTCTCTTTCCTTCCACCTTTTCTAGCATTAGAATCTTTTACAAAGAGCTGGGTCCAAAGTAGGATAATTGGAGCCTGGTCATTTATGCCCTGGATGAGAATCCTGAGTTGATTTGTCAGTGATACATTGGTTTGTGTTCTTGACTGTCCAGGGTATTCTCAAGAATCTTTTCTAGTGGCATTCATAACCAAGGCTGTAAGAGCTGTAATGCAATGTAATGCAATCAATGAACACTTACACCTTTCTACTGGGTTTTGAGAAGTGCCCATTGCAATTGCATTTATTCAGCTATATATACGCCAACATCAGAGACAGAAAAGATGTATAAACTGAAATTGAAAGAACACACAAACACAATATACTAATATTTATGAACAATCAGAATGCAAAAATTGGGAAATAAAAAGAGGTAAAAGTATGGATTCAGCAATAGAAATAAAGTGGAGAATATTTGACCAAACGCTGCAAGATTAACCAACCACTTATTTCTACCACCATCCAGCTCTACAAGCATTCACTGTACACGTGGACTTTGCCCAATGTACTGAATAAAAATCATATTGACTACATCTGTCGAAGTCAACAATGGAAAAGCTCAATGACATTCACAGAGACAAAAGCTGGAGCAGACTGTGGCAAAGATAATCACCTATGAGTATCCAAATCAGACTAAAGTTGCATCAGAACAAACCAATCATGAATGTCACAAAATGTGATCTTAAAAATATACCCATAAAATTTAAAGGCTCTCTGTAAATTTGCTGCATTGGATACTAGCAAGTATCAGAAGGGATGTCTATAGAGTTTCTTAATTATGCAGGTCATGGTTGTCCAAAATGTGCTTTTCAAAAGGCAACTGAACTTTCTCATTTTTTTTCCCCCTTGAAAGCTTCTTGGATGAGAAGCGAAATGTTTTCAAGGAAAAAAAAATAAGAAACTCTAACTGCCTTTTGAAAAAGCACCTTTGGGAAATATCAGAAATGTTATGGGAAGACATTTAAAAAGTGAGCTGGAAGAAAATGGAACACTTTGGCAAAAGCAAAGATGGCCAAAATGGATAATTGGAAAAATTCCTGAAATTGTGCAGAAAAATATAAAAGCAAAAAAAAACAGAGAAACAAGAGAGGCAATTGTATAACTGAACCAAAATTTCCAGCATACTGCAAGATGAGACAAAGAAAACTGCGACAAAAATACTTGCAAGGAAACAAACAAATGAAAATATTGGAGGGACTAAGATGCTTTTTCAAAAGCTGCTAGAATTAAAGAGAAAAATCCAGCATTGAGCTAGAAAGCTGAGATGATCAAAAATCCATATTGAATGATGCTGAAAAGATCAAGAAAAGATAAAAATAATAATAATACATGGATACTTTTTTCAGGTAGCCCTTATTTAGCAAATACAACTGGGATCAGCAAGTTGGTCACTAAATGAAGCAGTTGCTAAGTAAAACCATGACTGCGCTTAGAATCTTACTTCAATAGAAGAGAATACATGTTATCATAGACACATAAAAGAATATATGTCACACACCTGATTCGGTGTTTCTTGTTGGAACAGTACCTATTTGAACTGGAATTGGTGGGCCTATCCTTGGTCCCCTTGTCATGGTTAGATCATGCCTTGGCCATGAACGTCTCTAGAGCTGTACCCCTCCAGAGGGAGGCAGGAGCTATTAGATTGATCTGTCCCCAGTGACTGATGGACACAGATGGGTTTCAGAAGGAGTAGGAGTTATAACCAAAGATTTGCTACATAGTTCAACCAAGTCCCTAGCAATTGTCTGAAATAGGACAGTGGCTTTGGATAGGATTGTGCAAATGGAACTTTTCTTGACCCATGGTCCTCATTGCCCTCAAAAGGTATACAGAGGAATTAAGAGGGATGAAATATCTAAAGCACCGTTGGTGGAAGACAATGAATTTGACCAAATATGGGTAAGATGTTATTGAAGCCTACCTCATGGCAATTCAGATGCCAAATTGTAAACACTTCTCCACATTCATTGAGTCAGCAAATAATTGCCCAGCAGAAGTAAGCAGATGACCCACTTACTTCTGGGGGAGGAAGATACAGAGGTCTACCTGCAGGAGCACCCTGAGGCATGTGCTGATTTTTTTGGAAAACAAAGTTGCCCGGATTTGTTCCTAGTTAGATGATGACATGGCTGCTGGTCCATTGGAAGTATCTTAGACAGGTTTTTGCCCAGTTATCCAAGAACAGTTTAATCCTGTTGCACTTGATGGAGTGGATAGAATCCTAGGGAATGTTATAATAATAATAATAAGTTGGAAGGGACCTTGGAGGTCATCTAGTCCAACCGCTTGCTCAGGCAGGAAACCCTATACCATTTCAGACAAGTGGCTGGCCAGTCTCTTCTTAAAAACTTCCAGTGTTGGAGCATTCACCGCTTCTGGAGGCAGGTGGTTCCACTGGTTAATTGTTCTAACTGTCAGGAAGTTTCTCCTTAGTTCTAGGTTGCTTCTCTCCTTGACTAGTTTCCATCCGTTGCTTCTTGTCCTGCTTTCAGGTGCTTTGGAGAATAGCTTGACTTCCTCTTCTTTGGGGCAACCCCTGAGATACTGGAAGACTGCTATCACATACTCCCCTTGTCCTTCTGTTCATTAAACTACACATATCCAATTCCAGCAGCCGTTCCTTATGTGTTTTAGCTTCCATCCCCCTAATCATCTTTGTTGCTCTTCTCTGTACTCTTTCTAGAGTCTCGACATCTTTTTTACATCGTGGTGACCAAAACTGGATGCAGTATTCCAGGTGTGGCCTTACCAAGGCATTGTAAAGTGGTATTAGTACTTCACGTGCCTATGTTTTAGATCTGTGTCCCTCCTGCAGAGGGCTCAGTACTTTCTCCACTTCTATTTAACATTCACCTGAAGTCACCTGATGAAGTAATCTACATGGAAGTCATCTGTCACCATGGGGTGAGATATCAGCAGTATGTTGATAATAAGCTGTATATCTCAGCTCATGGTGAGTTAAGCAATGTCATGACCTGCCTTTGCAGTGCCTGCAGGCTATTAAAGCCTGGATGGGCTGAAACTGAAGCCATGGCCCTGGGCTTGGGGCTTTTGGTTCACAGAGACTTGCCACCATTGGTCTTACATGGGATTGCACTGCCCCTGACTGTGGGCTCCGAGTCAGAATCAGAGGAAGGGATTGATGATGAGCAGTCAGCTCCAGCTCCAGAAGTTCTGAAAGATGACCGGCGGCCAGCTCCAGTGCCATCAGAGACTGCCATCTGAGCAGGCAGAGGATATGGGGCAAACCAGCCCCCAGCAAACACAGCTGCTGTTGCTCTCTGAAGATGAGGGCACAGAAATATTGCCTCTTCCCAACCCAAGAGCTTGCTGGGCTGCAAAGAAAGTAGAGCAGCTGCTTAAATGAAAGGAGTCCAACTCCACTAAATGAGCTACAAAGAGGCTGTTTCTATTAAAATGCAACAGCAAGCCCAAACTCTTTGTTGATGACAACCACCTATTAATTCCCACTCTTTGTGCCTTAACTTGTGAATTTCACAACCCTGACTTTGAGATTCTGGACTACATGACGAATCTGCTACACGATTTGATCCTTGAACTCTGCTTTAATTTGCAACTCTTATAAGCCAAACTTGCTGAACTTTAGAGGAAAACATATCTCTATATGGCAAATGTGCACCTTTGCAAGTCTTGTTTATTAAAGGGAGCAAAACCACCCCTTTGTATATTTATGTGTACTTGGCCTGTGACAGGACACAGACAAACCTGGTACATAATCTGGGGGTTCCCCCTAGACTCACAACTCCTGCTCAAGGACAGGTGGCAGTCGTGGCCAGGAGGGCCTTTGCAAACATTGCCTGCTTAGGATTGTTTCCCTATATCTCTTCCCACCTAGACAGTAATGTCTTTACATTCTCTTGGTGACACAGAGTAAGTTGATATTATCATGTTGCACTGTCCAGGAAGTGCCAGAAAAGAAAGAACACTGTTCCATTCATACAAAGGGAAGCAGCTGGAGTCTGATGAATTCCAAGTTCAGTTGGGAATTCCTCAATCCCTGAGATCATTATTATCCATTAGAGATAATGGCATTACACTGCAAATAAGAGAGCAGTAGTACATAGCTGAAGGAGTGGTTTAGGTTTTACTACAGTAACCAATGTTCTCCAGTTGAACAAACAGGCTGGCCTTCATTGAGCCATTCAAGATAATTGGCTCACGGATAGGAGTTCAAATACTTGCATAGCTATATTTCAGCTCCCTGGGAGACCCTTTGTCCCTTGCCATCTCATATTGTAACACAGGGCTTTTCAACCTTTTCACCCATTGTACCACTCTTAGGGTATGGCAACATCCGAGTACCACCAGACGCCTAGCAAGGTGTCAAAAACTTGATGACCAAAAAAAAAAAGAGGAAAAAAGTGATGTACAGGTAGTCCTCGACTTACAACAGTTCACTTAGTGACTGTTCGAAGTTACAATGGCAATGAAAAAGTGCCCCCCAAACCACAGCCGAGCAAGACACCTGCCTGCCTGCCCGGCGGCACTCTTCCTCATGTCTGAAGTTTTCATTGTTGTGAGCATTTCTGTTGAGGATTGGCAGTGGGGGTGGGGTGGGGGATGTTTGGTTTTCATTCCCCCCATCTGCTGGGTGGTTGCAGCAGGTTTTGAAAAGCCCTGTTGTAACAGAATGCTGGAAATTCACAAAATGGAATATTATCCATGCAGTTCAGACTGAACACATCAAATAAATGGCTTAGAAGGGTAAGATAGGTGACCTAACAAATCAGATGTAGTGATATTTCCGTCTGTGTACTCAATTATCTGCCTCTAAGATTTCCACATTGACATCTATTACTGTGCCCTAAATTTAAAAAAAACAACAGAACCTTTGAAAGAATGCAGTGGCCACGTTAAAAAAACAAAAAGATGCCCAAATAGGATATGAAACTTTTGGTTTCCTTTCTTGAGTGCATGTGCTTTATGGCAGGGCTTTTCAACCAGTGGTACGGGTACCACCTGTGGTACATTGGCACCTGGCAGGTGTTACGTGACCATCCTAGAAAAGTGGTAGCGGGGGAGGGGAATGAGCTGAACTGGTGGCAGCACCGCACAAGCTGAGCGAGAGACGGCTGGAGCTGCAGGGCAGTCAGGGTTCAGCGGAAGCACCAGGATCGGCGCCAGGCTCCAGCTGGAGCTCAGCGCTGATCCTGGCACTTCTGCTGAGCCCAGAAGAAGCGCCGATCAGCTGGAATGTTGCAGCATCTCCAGGGTCTTGTGATTTACATTCAGATGCTTGGCAACTGATTCATATTTATGACAGGCACAGTGTCCCAGGGTCATGTGAAGTGACCAAAACCTGCTGCAACCACCTAGCAGATGGTGGGAATGAAAACCAAACATCCCCCACCCCACCCCCACTGCCAATCCTCAACAGAAATGCTCACAACAATGAAAACCTCGGACAGGAGGAAGAGTGCCGCCAGGCAGGCAGGTGTCTTGCTCGGCTGTGGTTTGGGGGGCACTTTTTCAGTGCCATTGTAACTTCGAACAGTCACTAAGTGAACTGTTGTAAGTCGAGGACTACCTGTACTTCATCACTTTTTTTCTTTTTTTTTTTGGTCATCAAGTTTTTGACACCTTGCTAGGTGTCTGGTGGTACTTGGATGTTGCCATACCCTAAGAGTGGTACAATGGGTAAAAAGGTTGAAAAGCCCTGCTTTATGGCACCATCAGCAGTGAACTGCCTGCTCATTATTTTTTTTCTTCCATATTTATTAGAATTATGCCCCTGGGGTCTTACAGTGTGGATAAAATTAGAAGAGGGAATGTAATGTTCCTCCAGGAATATAAAATAGAATACATAACATTCCGCCCTCTTATTTTTCCACACAGTAACAAACTGATAATGATGGACTAAAAGACTGGCTGGCCCCAAATTATCCAGTGAATTTCTGGGGCCTTAAATTTACGTCTCCACAGATCTAGTCTTAACACCTTAGCTGCAACACTACACTAACATACAAATTGGACTTGCACTTTGCACTTAAGCTTTGTGAACCAAAAGGTTGTTTAAAAAGCACAAGTTGGCAGGCTTTCTGGAAAAAATGCCAAGAGCCATAGAGGTCATAATTTTGGCAAGTTGTCTCCTACCAGGTTACCTAGCGGGCTTCAAAGTTTGGAAAATTACTCTGCAGACTATCAGGTAGCAATCTTGGAAGGAGAGCGGAGGAAAATCTGTGTTACCATTAAGAAGTGCTGATTCATCCTGTCATAAATATGAATATCCCAATGCTCTCAGCCACACGGATTTTGCTTGGAATAACAGAACTACAGAGTTGGAAGGGACCTTGGAGGTCTTCTAGTCCAACCCCTTGCCCAAGGGAGGAGTCCTTAGACAAATGATTGCCTAATCTCCTCTTGGAAACCTCCAGTGTTTGAGCATCTATAACTTCTGAAGGCAACTTCTGTTCCACTCATTAGTTAGTCTCACTACCAGGAAAATTCTTCTTAGTTCTAGGTTGCTTCTCTCCTTGATAACTTTCCATCCCTTGCTTCTTGTACTATGCTCAACATATGCTTTAGAGACAATAGAATAACAGAATAATGGAGTTGGAAGGAAACTTGGAGGTCTCTTAGTGCAACCCCCTGCTCAGGCAGGAAACCCTAGACCATTTCAGACAAATGGTTGTTCAATCTCTTCTTAAAACCCCCCAATGTTGGAGCATTCACAAATTCTGGAGGCAAGTCATTCCACTGATTAATTGTCCTCACTGTCAGGAAATTCCTCCTTAGTTCCAGGTTGCTTCTCTCCTTGATGAGTTTCCCTCCGTTGCTTCTTCTCCTGCCTTCAGATGCTTTGGAGAAGAGGTGGACCTATTCTTTGTGGCAGCCCCTCAAATACTGGAATGCTGCTATCATGTCACCCCTAGTCCTTCTTTTCTCTAAACCAGACATGCTCAATAATTACAATAATTATTGCTGGAAGAGGAGTGATGGCTGGGACTCAAAGAGGAGAAGAACACAGGTTCATAATGTGAGATACATTTCTAGGGAGCTCTCCCTTGCCCTTTTTTTGGCATAGGATAGGACTGAATAGTGGAATGTAGTTCTCTTACAGATGATCTGAAAGGCATTGGACCTGACTCAAGAGATAATTTATATTAAAAAAAACTACTTTTTTCAATATCCACGTGCAACAAGTTGAAGAAATCCTTTGGTTTCTGTATAGTTTATTCATCATACTATATAAGGTAATTCATTATGGTTCAGAGCTGAAAGAATTAATCTGGTTTCATAACAGGCTTTCCAATCCATAAAAACAAGTAAGCATGACTTATTAAGTAAGATGAGGATCATGAAATATTATCTAGGCTAGGTTCTTTCATTTCAAAAGGAGGAGTTTCTTCTGATGCTTCTAAAATAGATCCAAACAGATTTGTTTATTTAGTACAACAGAGATGTAAAAAAAACTAAAAAAAAGGAATCCATTCTCAAAAGGAAGAAAGAAAAAAGGAAGGCAAATGTTTGTTTCCAAATGTTCTTTAAACAATTGCCAAATCCTCCTTTCCAGATAAAAGAGTCAGTAAGAGAAAATGAGGAATCAAAGACAGAAGTAATCCTTCTCTTAAATAGCATCAAAAAAGTGAATAGAAAGAAGGGAATGGAGCAAAGAGTGAAGTGTTTTAAAAACAAGAAGTTTTAAACTAGTGCTTCTTGCTTATTTTACAGTAGGTGCCTGGAAGCGGTTCGGGAATGGATGGGGAGGAACAGGCTTCAACTCAACCCGGACAAGACTGAATGGCTGTACATACCGGCATGCCAGGATACTCAGAACATTCCATCCCTTAACATCGGGGGTGAGTTATTACCCCCTGTTGATAGGGCCCGCAACCTGGGTGTCCTCCTAGACTCACAGCTATCCTTGGAAGATCACATAGGAGCTGTGACCAAGGGGGCCTTCACTCGGGTTCGACTGGTGCGCCAACTACGACCTTATCTGGACCTGGGTGCCTTACGTACAGTCACCCATGCACTTGTGACCTCTCGCCTTGACTACTGTAACGCTCTCTACATGGGGCTGCCCTTGAGAGCCACTCGGAAGCTTCAGCTGGTGCAGAGTGCAGCTGCACGAACACTTTTGGGGGCCTCCCGATACTCCCATATCACACCTCTCCTCCGTGAGCTGCACTGGCTTCCGGTTGCCTTCCGAGTGAAATTCAAGGTGCTAACAATGACATACAAAGCCCTACATGGCATGGGTCCGGATTACCTACGGGAGCACCTTCTGCCAACGTCAACACCCCTCCGTCCTGTGCGCTCCCACAGAGAGGGCCTCCTCAGGGTGCCACCGCTCAAAGAATGCCGGCTGGTGGCCCCCAGGGGGAGGACATTCTCAGTGGGTGCGCCAACCCTCTGGAACTGCTTGCCTACTGAAATCCGGATGGCCCCCGACCTTCGCACCTTCCGGCGCGACTTAAAAACTTACCTATTCCAGCAGTCCGGCCTGGCCTGATAGCTCTTGGGGTTTCATTTGTTTTTTACTATTGTTTTTACTATTGTTTAACTGTATACCTACCTTGCTTTGTACACCGCCCCGAGTCCCTCGGGAGAAGGGCGGTATATAAAAACAAACAAACAAACAAATAAATAAATAAATAAATAAATAAATAAATAAATAAATAAATAAATAAATAAAATGTTTATCTTTCTGCTCAAAGTTATTGTTTTCATATTAAAGTTTCTATTGTTCAGCTAAAATGCCACTCAGGATGACTACAGATGAAAAAATGTGTTAAAAATGAAATGCACAGGAGGCAAAATTCCAGAAAAATTAGCAAGGTCCCATTTATTTAGCAAAGACAAAGAAAGCCATATCTAAGTTTCACCCTTCCAATAATGTTTGAGCCAAATTAACTATCTGGTTCTTCTCAAACCACCTGCATAGGATGACCATTGGGGGCCAACATCAATGGGCTCTCCCTTGCCCATACAGTGACAAGGTCTTCGTTGTATTTCCTGAGCTTTCTAGCTCAACCACTTTCTATTGCTGATTCTGCTTTTCTTCTGAACCTTTGAGCCGGTTTTGCCCAGAGACAGAAGGCATGTGAATGACCAGTGGTGGCTGTGTCGGGAAAATGGAGGCTTCCTGATGACATTTTGCACAGAACCAGCATATTTATAAAGCAATATTCACTCAAAGAAGCAGAGTTTTTCAATCTCAACACCTTTTAAGATGTGTGAACTAACTCCCATTCTGGGAGTTGAAGTCCATACATCTTAAAGTTGCCAAGGTTGAGAAACACTGCAATACACAACAAAGAACTGTCTGAATTCAGAACAAATTTGTAACCCATCCCCCATCAGGAAGCCTGCTTGCTACAGGCATGTTCTCATTCACCTGACCAGGACAACTGGTTTTGCAGTGACTTGCAGCATCTTCTAGAGTCACCCAGTTATTGTGAGATGACAGAAGCTTTATTCTTGTATTGATACAGCAAAGGGTGGATGACTCTGGAAGATGTTCTAAGTCACTTGAAGGGAAATGACCTTTGTCATTTAACTGTAGCATGGACCGAAAACGTCAGGCACGTACTCAGAAAGAAAGTAAAAAAACTATTGCTAGGACATTTCTCAGTCTGGCTACATCCCTAAACAAGAGCAAGAATGGTTAACTGAGGTTATTTCTCCATGTGTTTAAGGACAGTGTTGTTTGCTTTTAAGAGGTAGAATGGTAACATGAAGTTTGTAAAACCCATGAATAGAGTTTCATATATTAAAGCCTATATTTGTATCAATTTATCTACAATATGGCTGCAGCCATTCAAATTTCATGGTTCCAGAGCATCTTTGTGTGTGTGTGTGTGTTTGCTTGTGTGCATGTGATTTTTGTCAGGCGGAAAAGGGATTTTTAAAGGTAGCAAAATCACCACTCGGCTGACTTGTTTTACTTGGAGAGAAGTGATCATTAAGAACAATTAGCACACCTCTATCTTTGAGGCTGTACACAAACACCATGCTAATGAGGCATCATAGCAGTCCCTGGGATACAGAGGTGTTCATTCTTTTTTTCTTGAAAGAAAAAGCTTGTCAACATGGTGAAATGGCTTAGGATAATTTAGCATTCACAAAGAGTTCTGCAACCTTTAGCTTTTCTTGGGGAGATACTAGCTCTTGCTAACGGGAAAAGGATTACTCTGTGTTTACTTATCCAGCAGTCAGCCCTTTATATACCTCACTTTATAGATATCAGATTGAACTCCAACAGTTTCATTGTAGAGATGCTCCATGATTTCCTAAGAGGGTTTCTCTGCACTTATCCCTGCCTGGGGCTGAATATTTCAACTAATATTGCAACCCTTCTATGGAAAGCTTGCTGAATCTTTGGTCATAAATCAGAAAGACATACACATCTTGCCAGAAAAACACAGCAACCCTAGAGATGCTGCAGCCATAGAAACAGTGGCATAGCAAGCAAGAGCGACCACTAGTAACGTCATTGCTATTAGTAGCCTTAGAGTATAATGAGCTCCCTTTGGCATTTGTGTGCTTGAGAAGGAGATGGACCTTTTTCATTGGCACTTGAGACAGTGCCCAAAAGCTGCAGCCTCCATATCCATTCTAGGCTGCCTTGTTCCAGTCGAAAGAACTTTACATGATGTCCTATCAAATTTCCTTGGAAGAATTTTAGAGTTAATGTAAGAGTTGATATTCTTATTCCTTTCAGTTTAAGGAACTAAAAAGAGGAAATACATTTTCATCCAAAAGCTACAGAAATAGTGCTTTAATTCAGTTACTTGGACTATCTGAAAGAAAACAAAACACCACAAATCTTCTTGAGGGGGCTACTGATGGAGTTCCCAGGATCTCTGGTTGTCTATTGTGAGAACAGAATGTTGGGCATAAGAGTCCATTCATCCATTCTCTTCAATTTTTTAAGAGCCGGACTACCTTTCATTAGGCATGATAATCAATAAAATAGGACTAGAAGAGGTCTGAGATGATGTTATTGTCCAGGTTTATAGTTCTTTAGATGAAGAATAAGAGGGATTGTGGCAACATAGCATATTTGCCATTAAGTAGTTCAAAAGGGATTGTGGAGACATTTTTCCTCCTTAACATATCTTTTTGTTTTACTTGTAAGAAGAAAAAAAATGAACAGCTGAGAAGGAAAAGTAGGTTATAGAAGGAAAATGTAGGGTGTTATTTGCTTGGCATTCTGTAAAATTTGGAAAAAGTTAGTGTAATTGTGCAGTAAGTTTTGAATGGAACTATCCATAAACTGACGCATTTCCCTGAGCAGAAGACAGGAAGGAGTCAGAGCCATTTTTTATAGTGAGGATTTTTTAATGTTTATTTTAGAGGTTGCAAGTAATTTTAAAAATTCTATCTATGGGTCTTCCTTGAAATAGCAACAAACATGTGTTGAAATGTCCGGTGGCGTGAGGACATTAGAAATATTATTTCTTAATGTTGTATTGCTGCTGCCAAGGGGGCGGGGGATTGTTGGAAGGAATTTTTGCGAGGTTTTATGTTGTGGATTTTTAATGTTGCAAGCTATTCAGAGTCACCTGTGTGTCTATTCGACGGCCGTATATATTTGCTTAATAAATAAATAAATTAGAAAGGATCATGAATTGGAACTGAATGCTGAGATGTGTCTACATCTTTCTCTGACTGCTTCCATCTTGTAATTCAGAAGTAACATATTTTGCATACCAAAGTCTCCAGTACAGGTAATTTGCAAAAGGATCACACCTGGGGTATTTTGTTTCGTTCCATTTTTCTAAAATCATACAATGCTGCCTTCTGCACACTTGGCCACCCTCAGCCAGGTGGCCTGGTCCAATACAAAGAAACTCCTGATATACCTTGTTTATTTGTATCCCTGGCTTCTGGCTGGCCAGTGATTATTACTTTCATCACAGAGAGAAGACAAACTCCAATAAGCATAGAGAATGACAGATGGGGAACACAGTGAAGCCTTATAACAAGATTCCCTTGAGTTGAGCTGTATTCTAAATGCATCATCATAATCCCCCATCTGCAGATAGGATTACCTCTGGGCACAGTGGAAAATCTAAGCGTAAAGGTGAAGTCACCCTCTTCTGCCTGTAGAACTAGTTTGATGGGACTGTGGTACTTCTCTACTATAACGTTGCCTAGCTCAAAAGTAATTGCTGGGAAAATGAAGAGATTATTCGGGCCTGATTGACGGGCTGCCCTCGCAGTTTCCATGCTGCCTTCATCTGTTCCTTACAGAATTTTATTCTCATTACCTTCAGCCACCATGCATTACTGTATAATTGGAGATTTGCTCCAATAATTTGGGGGGCGGGGAGGAAATGTCTCCTCCTCCTTGTAAGTCAAGCAATTTCAGTTGGAATGGTTATGAAAAACTGTTTCAGTATGGGATATCGAATCCACAAGGGATAAACAGCCATAGCAGAGCCAGACTAAAAGATCTTTAAGCAGGGTCTTTGTTCCATGCATTAAGATTCTGTTTGCTATTTCTTTACTCCCTTTGCATTGTCCTGGGAGTTGAGAGCAGAAAGAACTGTCACTTTGGTTTTTATCCCTTGGCAGGTAATGGGAGACTATGTCCCCTGCCTCTTGAGAAAACAGGGAGGAGAGATACTTACCATCAGCTTGCTTCTTTCTTCCCTGCTAGAAAGAAAAGGTTCCAATTCTTGCTTCCTTTTGCATCTCCCTTCCTTTGGCTTTCAGTCAGGCAGAGATGTACAGTAATTTAATATTCCTCGCCCTAGCAAGATGCATGCTTCAGATATGCCGAGGTTACAACTTTTGCCATCCTTAACCTAAGGAAGGGTGATACAACTCTTGTAGGGGTGTTTAATTTCATGCATTAAAAACTATGTTGAACATCAGCCTGCAAAATATTACTTCTCTAGCCTGAAGAGCTTGTGCATGGTTTTCATTGGGGTTGCATGAAAATGGGAATACTGTGGCTCCATTTCACAGGAGGTGCAAGAGCGGGGAAGAGTATGGGAATATCCCCTACCATGTTCATAAGTGTTCAGAGCTTTAAAAGATGCAAATGTTTTATAAGTAATAAATACTGCTATTGTTATATAATAATGATATAAACCACAGTGCAGAAAAGATTCTGCACTAAGTTACTGAAAACCATGAATCACTCACAGTTATCATTAAACCTAACTGGGGCTTGGAAAATGCAATTAGCTAGGCAATCCTGGTTCTGATTTCTTCACTTTCTTCCCTTAGTTGAACTCCTTCTTGGATTGTCTGCTCGGCCACCCCCTCCTGCGCTGAGTTCTTGGGAAGCTTCTGATGCCTCTTGCTGCAAGCCACATGGTGCGGGGGCACCTGAGTCTCTGCAGACAAAGACTGCTCTGTGGGCCCCATTGGCTGGGAATTGCCTTTATTCTTTGTTGGAAGAAACACTTGTCATTTGTTTTTTTTATACACCAGCCTCCTGTTCTGCCCGCCTGTGATTGCTTCTTTCTCGCTTTTGTGTTCTTTTTCTTCGCTTGCTTTGTAAACAAGCAAGGGGGTTAAAGGAAACCCTTCCTGGGGATAGCCCCATTCCCTTCCCCACACTTGCATTGCCAATGAGACAGAACCATGTCACCACCACTCGCCCAGTTGATGCAACTCCAACAGAGGCAGGTCTTCAAATAACAATACCACCAACAGTTTGCATTCGTTTAGAAAGGATTTGACATGGTTTTTAATGCATGATCCTAACCATCTTTGCAATAGTGATGTCACTTTTCCCTGACCTGGCTAGCAGATTTGTATAGTTCACCTTATATTGATGGGCGGATGGGTACAATATCCCCAAAAGGTGCAGGAACACAGTGTATGATGGCTGTAAAAAACCTTACACTTTTAGGCTATGTATTTCTCTGGTCTCATGCTGCAGCCCTTATCTGGAAACAGCATATGCAGCAACCTCCATTCATGTCTATGCTGCCTAGCATAACCTTAAATTCTGTACATAAAACAGCCAATGTTTTTTCATGTATGTTTATCACCCTGTGTTTTGATACCAAACAGGAGCATTCCAGCTGGTGTTTTTGCTCAGGTTAATTGTTAATCATCAAATCAGGAAGCAAAAGAAAGGCCAGAAAATAGTTTCATCTGTAAACCACCATCTGATTCCAGCAGGTTTAAAGAAAAATTAAGAAGGCTTCAAAACCTAAATTTTAAATCCCCCCCCCAATTAACAGCGCTTGTTTCTGCAAATACAAAAGATTCGGCAACACAGGACTTGAATAAAGGAATGCAAGAACCTTACACCAGGAAGCAGATGGGCCACTGAAGGATAAAGGGGATATCTTTTTATCAGAGACCAAGCTGGTTATGAAACACATTTCTACTTGGATTGTTATGAGGGAAGGGACAATGGTCTTGACCAAGCCAACTGTTGATTCAGCTTAGAAGAAAGCCCTGTTGTGAAAATTTGCTGTAGATGACTTCCCATTCTGAGCTGCCTCAGAAGTTCAACAATACTGAGGACTTTTATGGAACCTCCATTACAAATAATTGTAGGATGTTAGAATGCATTTATTGGTAAAAGCTAACATCCTAACAAATCTTGTAATGTGAAACATAAAATTTTGAAGGGCTCTATTAGTCCTCAAGTATGTCATAGAGAGTATGATAATCCTTCCCCACAGAGATCCAACCTATTTCTTCCCACCTAGGTTTCCTGAGTCTAGATAACACTTTGGTCTAGCCAAAGAATTTGGGAAGCTGGAGAAATACCAAGCCCTGAAGGAGGATGTGGAAAATAAGAATCAAAGTAGAGGACTCGGGCTGTGGCTCCTACAATGGGAGAGTGGCTCAAACAGATCCCAGAAACAACATTAATGAAATGCTAAGATTTTGGGCAGAACCCTCAAGCTCCCAGGCTTCTGATAGAAAATTGAGAAAGACACATAACTACCCATAGGGGAGAGAAGAGAATTTTTTAAACACACACACACACACACACACACACACACACACACACACACACACACACAAACTGTAAAGAGCATGAGAGAGATGATGCAATAAATGAAGGCATTGTTCACCAATTACTTTTTCAGCACTCAAACAGTTGCTGTCTGAAACAGTCACTGAGTGTAATGACAATGTCAGCTAGGCTTTAGGAAAAAGACCTAAATGTAATCAAGGCAGAGTTCAAAATTTAGCAGTGATTCTTATGGAGCTCCTGGACTCCTACAGAAACAGCTTTTGGCACCTGACTCAGCTGAAAATGCACCTGCGTGTCCAGTCCTGCTCTGGATGTGACTCTTAATGAGTAATAAAAGTGGGCTTGGCAATAAGCACCACCACCAGGAATGAGTGTGACAATCAAGATCCATTAGTATGATACTGAAGAACATCACCTATCAGCCTGACCTCAATACCTGGGAAAATTCTGGAAAAGATAAGCAGTGAATCAGCGAACACCATCTTTCTCTGGCCTATTGCCGTTGGAACTCTCCTTGTCATTGCTTATAGCCCAGGACAAGTGATAAGAATCCTCCCTCTGCCTGAAGTGTACTAGGGCCTCTTCCCATTACCAAGTTATAGTGCTCTCTACTTATCCTGGTGTTAGCAGAAAAAATTACTGGCATGAAAATTACTGTACCATTCCTGACACCCATCCTGTCTTCACTGCCTCCCTCCCTGGCCCTTGCAGCTATTCGATTTTCTTCTGATGTACAGCAGTGGGTAACAAGCTTAATAGATGGTATACATCTTGCCCCTGCCCTTGGAGGGAATTGGCATAAGAAGAAAAACACCTTTAACACCAGTACAGCTACTAATTACTAAGCCTGCCTCATACACGGGCTGAGGATCAGAAGGCCATGTGGGGGAGAGAGAGAAAGTCAAGGAAAAGTATTGGTGGCACCTCTAAGGGCAGAGAAGGAGCCATACTCCCAGTGTCTCCCCAATTTCATTTTCTGCTGAAGAGGTTATTATTTCTTCTGGGGAAATAAAAAAGGGAACAGCCCAGATATGGGACTATATTTCATATGAGTCATAGTATGAGAAAGAGGTGATCCATGAAGGTGACAGCTTGCTTTATGGTGTGTTCTCATTAGATTTACAGTACTTTATTTGGGTTGTAACTCTATCAACTGTGTAGGTGAATTGACATTTTATAGCCTTTGCCTTCCAGCCAGTTCCTTGTCTTGGCTTCTTCCCCTTTTGAAACCTAATTCTGCTGGCCTCCCCATAATTAGAAGCCCTCCCACACACACCTCACCCTTGCCATCATCCCTCTGCCCCGCCCCCCGCCCCCCAGCATATTTTCCTAACTCAGCTGACCCCACAAGCACTTCAGGGTTTGGAATGCATAAATGTCATTTCTAAATACACATTTTCATTTCAATGTTAAGCATGCTCCCAGGTTCAGCTTACAATTACAGCTTACAGCTCACACACAGCCTTGGTCAACCACCACTCTTAGATCACTTTCAACCCAACACGGAGGCACAACTGGTTCTTTGGAATATATGGAGACCCGAGGAATTTAAAGTAATCAGCTGATGAAGAGATGCTGAGTGATGCCCACGAATATGAATGTAATAACACAGTTCAAGGAACTGATGGCATAATCAGAAAAAACATCTAGGTACAAACATTTCAGTCCCTAGGGAAGCCATTTGACTTACTTTCAGAAAATGGATAAGTTCCCTTTGGAAATGCACTTGGCTAATAGATGTTGGGAAGACAAAAGAACAGTATTTAATGTGTTTCACATAAGGTCTGTAATTTGTATGTTCAGCAACAATTTGGTCCAGTTGTTTGAATTGTGTGAACTACTAGGATATAGACCCTGGTGCAAATCCTTCTTTTGGCTACAATTCTGAGTGACATAAATCAGCCAGACTCTTTCTCACTTGTGCTAATCTGCCTCTTTGATTTAGAGAGACAAGATGTCCCACATCCTGAGATCCTCAAGTCTTCCCAAATACAGTCCCCTTTATCCCTGTGGGATAGCAGCCCAGCTCAACATAATGTCCCACAACAAATAAATGTAAAAGTGTCTCCCACATTTCAGAGTGTTTACTGAAGTAGCACCATAGGCATTCTGGATGTGTAAATGCCTCTATCAGAACCTTGCAGACCCTGGCAGAATATTTGGGTGGCACTATCTTCCCCAGACATTAAGCTAAGGGTTTAGGTGACAATAATAGATTAACATTTGTGTCAGGAGTATTGTAGGGAAATGTAAGTGAAGGCTAATGAAGTGGCTGACGAAGGAGGAGAGATGTTGCTTAAGCCTTAAAGCAGGGGTCTCCAAATGTGGCCGCTTTAAGACTTGTGGACTTCCAACTCCCAGAATTCCCCAGTGAGCCACTGAACAAATGTCTTGCTTAGCAACAGAAATTTGGGGCTCAATTGTGGTCATAAATTGAGGATTCCCACAACATTGTCAAACTACCTAGTAGGGCTGTATTACTATTATCCTTCTCCTCTTTTCTATTACCTATTCCTTATCTTCCTATGACTATAACTTAGTTGCGTGTATCTTACAATTCATATTGCTTTATTTAGTATCCTAGTAAGATTTATGTTGATTGCTGTTTAGTATACTATGACCATCACTGAGTGTTGTATCTTATGAATTATGATGAATGTTTTTTTATGATTATAAGCATGATTTATCAATTGTTGCTTGTATGTACACTGAAAGCTTATGCACCAGAGAAAAATTCCTTGTGTGTCCATTTACACTTGGCCAATAAAGAATTCTATTCTATTCTAAAAAAAAAAGTTAAGGACTACCTGTTCAGGTAGTTCAGAGAGAAAAAGAAAAAAAGTTTCACCTCTGGGGAAGAATCTTCAACCCATTTAGAGGTAGAATTACTGATAACCATTTGTGTTTATCAAGGGTGGAAGCTCTTGAAGGAAATAAGTGGGTCCAAGGCATTTCAAACAGCAGGAAAACTACTTTTGGCACAGGGTAATGTTCTGCAGATCCTGAGAAGAATGTTTCATTTATATAAGAGGAGATATTTAATTAATTTAATTAAATTATTGAATTTAATTACGGCAGCGAGACTTTTAGTAGGGCAATATTGGAAGAAGGAAGAACTGCCGACTATAGAAGAATGGACTTTAAAAGTTTCCAACCTGGCGGAAATGGCAAAGATCTCAGCGTACTTGAAAGACCAGTCGCAACAGAGATATATTGTGGAGTGGAGAAGATGGATTGATTATATCCAGAATAAATATGGGACTAAAAAGTTTCATTTAGCATTTGAATAAGTATTGATGTGATATTTATATTGCTTGTAGTTATTTTATAAGAGTTAAAGTGCGATAGATTTAATAGTTTATTGTTGTTTGCATAAGGTAGACTATGATTGTTTGTATTTTTATACCCTGTATTGAGCTCTGGGAAGTCGGGGAGGGGGGAGGGGGAAGGGAGGGAGGTGTTGGGGAGGGCTGGGGAGAGGGGAGGGGGTTGGGAGGGGTTTTGTTTTGTTAAAAAAATGTATTGTAAAACTTTTCAATAAAAAAGAGGAGATATTTAGCTCTGCGCTGAACTGGATTCTAAGGTATGGAGTAGCATGAACGGGATATTTGAAGGGCGACATATTTTTGTATGCTAGCACAATACCATTACAACCTGGGATGAAGGAAAAGGGACTTAAGATGCAGCAGAGTGTTTTTGTAAGGGAAAGAACAATTCAGAGACGAAGGAGCAGTTTGGCTAGTCTAAAGAAAAGAAGAAATAGGGGAGACACGATAGCAGTATTCCAGTATTTGAGAGGCTGCCACAAAGAAGAGGGGGGTCACGTTATTCACCAAACCACCAGAGGGTAGGACAAGAAAGAATGGTTGGAAACTGATCAAAGAGAGAAGCAACCTGGAATTAAGGAGAAAGTTCCTGACAGTGAGGACAATTAACCAGTGGAACAGCTTGGCCCCAGAAATCGGAGGTTTTTAAAAAGAGACTGGACAGTTACTTCTCTGAGATGGTATAGGTTCTCCTGCTTGAGCGGGCGAGGGGTGGGGGCGGGACAGGGGCTGGACTAGAAGAGCTCCAAGGTCCCTTCCCGGCTGCTCTATTCTAACTGGTCCTTACCAGTCAAATTAAACAATTTTGCAGCACAGTGTCACCTGGTGGCTGATTTGTATATTGCAATATACTTGTATGAACCAAATTTCTTCCAGTGTGGTGGATTGGTTGCTCTTCCCCCCCCCCCCCCTTTATTTCAGAAGATTACTGTAATAAAATGTCTGTGCTTTTGGAAAGGGTCCATTTGATGAAAGCATCTATTTCAGATATCCTTGTTGATATTGGTTCCAGGTGTCAACTGGACACACATTTCTGGCTTGAAAACAAGAATGAAACTGTAGTCATGAAGTCTTTAGCAGTGCAGGATCTTGTGAGGTCTTGGCAGATCAAGTTTCAAATCCCTCTTCAGGCACTGGGCTCTTCGGTGGCTCTGACGTTGTTCCCTCAGTTTAACTTACTCGCAGGGTTGATGGGAGGATAAATAGAAAGCAACGGTCTATTGAGCTTTTTTGAGGAAAAAAGCATATAAATGTAGTCAACAAACAAAACACTGATTTTTTCCCTTTTACTGCAACTCCTATGTGTCTCTGTTACATAAGTTGCATAAGTACTTCTGTACTTAATTAAGCATTTTCTATTTGTTGCATCATCCAGAAAACAAGTGGATTCAGAGTAATGTTTTTTTAAATTCCATTTAGACTAGCATATCTGTGCTGCAGAACTCTGGACAGCCATCAGATGGCAGTGTTGATTTGAATGTTCTCTGGTGTTGTCAGATTTTTTTTTATTTTTATTTTTTTGCAGCCCCAATATGATAGCTTGATTTCTGTATTAAAAAAAACCCAGTCGTTGTCACATACCTTACATTTGCCTTTCTTCACTCTAAAATCTGCTGGATCATAATTTATTTTATTTAGACACTGCTCAATTCTAAACCAATTCTGTGTGGCTTACAACATAAGAAACAACATGAGGTAAACAAGGTAATAAATCTGGCACAAGACACAAAACCCAGTCTGGTCTAGTAGTTAAGCACAGGGGTCTTCAAACCTGGCCCTTTTATGACTTGTGGACTTCAACTCCCAGAATTCCTCAGCCAGGCACACCAAGTTTGAAGACCCCTGAGTTAAGGGATCAGGATAGAAGCCAGGAGACAGTGAGTTCTAGTCCCACCTTAGTCATGAAAATCAACTGGGTGACTGGGCCAGCCTCTCTCTCAGCTCAACACATATCATGGGGTTGTTGTGGGGAAAATAGGAGAAGGAAGGAGTATTATGTACGTTCACCATCTTGAAATATTTATAAAAATTATAAAGATGGGATAACAATAAATACTAAAAAAAATAAATTCTTCACAATTGTGAAGATTCTTAGTTAAGATTTTGAACCAATGATTGCAGAAGGCAACTACATTTTAGGATAAAATATAATAAAAATGTATAATATTGAAAAGGGGTTGGGTCTCCTTTACTGGGATAGTTAAACAAAAGCTAGGAGTCATGTATCTGGGAGGCTACATTTGTATCCTTCAGTATATATCCTACATTAAACAAGGGCTGAACTTTCACATCTGAAATAGATCAATAGGGTAAACTGTTGGTGTTGCATTATTTCAGGATAATGTTCACGTGCTATAATCTTTGATCACCCTATACTGCTTCAGAAATACTACCAAACCCTGCAAAATCTGTTTACAGCTGAGGCAAAAGTTATATTTGGGCCTTCAGTTTGATTGTACTCTTGTGGGGGGAAAACAACAGTAACACTATTGTGGGAACAATTCAGAGAAAAGAAATATTTTGCGGAATATTAAAAAGGTAGATATATTTCCCCAAAGGAATGGAGAAGATCTTTAAATAAGGCAGAAACTTCTACACATGTTCTGTTCCAGCCTACGACCAGCCCTGTTTGTGTGTCAGGGACAACCCCTTTTTCCTTTTTACAGTCAACAGGCTGGAAAAACCCAACCAAATTTATTTACAGTTCAAACAAAAAAGCAACAGAATATTTCCTTCAATAAATAAATCAAAATATCAAGCAAGAGTCAACAGACAAGAGTTAAACAAAAGTATCAAGAACAGACCAGGACTCTTTCAGAATGTCTTCAAACGGTTGCCTTCAGCAACCAGCCCCGCCCACACCTTCCCCTTTTATTATCAGTCCCAAGGCATGGCTTCTCACTACCTTCTCCTTCTCTCAATGAGTTGCCTCATTGATTTTCTCTGCTCTGCTCTGCTGGATTGCCTTCTGCTTCTAGCGTCTCTGAACAGATTCAGCTGTGATTCATCTAAGTCCAACACCTTGTGCTCACACAGCTGAGTCTCATGAGGAACATGACTGGAGGGGCCAGGCTGAGAGTCCTGCAGTGCATCAGAGCCTTCCTCTGACACCAAAGGCTGTCCAAACCCCTCCTCCTCCTCCTCAGATTCATCAGACTCAGCTGCTGGGACCATAGGCTGACACTAAATCACAACACACACACAACCAGACAACTCAGCAGAAACCAGCTTTTAGAAATGCAGATGCAAATGCAGATCCATTCAGGAAGGCTGGAGCCCTCCAGCTAGAAGTTGAAGACATCAGGAAGACAAAGACCTTTAAAATCTACACACCCCACCCAAACTCTAAGACAAGACATAATAGGAATAACCCACCACAATCAGAATACCAGAAAGGCACACTCAGACTCAAGTCAAAGTTTATGACACAGGAACAACTCCAAACAAAAGCCCAAGAAGGTATAAAAGCCCACTCCCTACTGCATGTGCTCTCTTTTCTTCTAGAGCCATCTTTCTGTCTGGCTCTCCTCTTCAATAAGCTACAATCTTCTTTCTAAAGCAGTTGCCATGTTGTTTATTCCCAGCTTGGACTGGACCCTGATGAAGACTTTTCCTTCAACACTATCTTGTCGCCAGCTTAACTCTGCATTAGTAATGAGCTATGCCCCAATGCTTCTGATCAATATGATGTGTTTTTGAGTTTAGGACAAGCCCCTGCTATGGTTTCCTGGAGAGCAAAGGAAAGGCTATAAGGAACAGAGTGCTGGAGAAAAGCCAACTACAAGCAGCCAATTTTTGGAGTTACTGTACATTTAGAGAGGAGATGTAATCATTTAGGAACTGGGACCTGTCAATGACCTTGAAAGCGCATTCCTACTCTTCCCTCCTCCCAACTTTAAACTAAAGCAATACACAAGTCTTAAAGCAATACACAAGTTTAACATATGAAATAGCTACCTCTTCATCTCTTGTCAAGCAATAACATTCGATGTTAGCAGCGTTGATAGATGCACTCACTGGAGAAATTTGGTCTCTATTCTTGGCTAGCTGTTATTTAAATATAACCAGAAGAGCATAAGACTGACCACCTCTCATTGTCTCCACCTGCTGTGGACTCAAATAATTCCAATGTTATATAAATTTTAATCCTGTTGGAGCACTACTACGATCTGTAACTGAACAGGTGGAGGTTTCAGGAAAGGCAGAGAAATGGATTAACGGAGACTGCAGGATCTCTTTTGTTGTAATCTGACAGGACAGCAAAGCTTTAGCAAGCATGTTAATATTCCTCCAAAGCATGGAAAATGAGTGGAATGGGAGAGGAAAATTGCTATTACTTCCAAGAATAATTGTCTTTGTTAAGAGTCAAGACATGCTATTAAAGTAATACTAGATGTGATCTGTTATAATAATGCATCCATTCAGAATACACCATTCCTCCAATAGAAAATATATTTTGTGTAAGAAATTGTTGAACAGGTTAAATAGAGAGCATACATTACTTTTACAATAGCATTACCCCCTTCGCTTTTTCCTCACTCTCATACTCAGCAGCAGGAGATAGATGTCTTCCTCAGAGATAGTCCTGTTTGTGTCTCTGCACAGCTCTGTGTCAATTGTGGGTCAGAATATTTTTTATTTCTCCACAATTCCTGAGAATACAGAAACCACAGCTGTCCTTAAAGCCTTCCCCCCAGCAGAAACCTTCATGATTTCTAGTTGGTTTTGGATAGCACACTAAAAAAGTTTTCCTTGGACTTTCATAGCAGATATTGCCCTGATTTGAGGGCCTGAAATGCCCTTGTTTTTCTCACCTACTGGGACCTAAGAGCTGGATTTATACAACATGCTAAGCCAACACTGAACCAATCAACCTTTTAGTGAGGATCTTTCTCCACTGCTGAATTAAAATGCTACTTCCTGAGTCAGCAGAAACCTATATCAGGGGTCTTCAAACTTGGCCCTTTTATGACTTGTGGACTTCAACTCCCAGAATTCCTCAGCCAGGCACATTGGCTGAGGAATTCTGGGAGTTGAAGTCCACAAGTCATAAAAGGGCCAAGTTTGAAGACCCCTGCCTATAGGGACACAACATTTGCAATCCCTACTTATGATCCCCATCCTGCCTTTATTACCTCTGCTCTTTATTGGCAACAAACGGTAGTGTCCTGGTGTGTGTCTGAGTGTTTCTACTGTATGTCTGTGTCTGAGTCATGTTAGGTAAAATGATTACTCTTGTTTTGTTTCTCTCCCTAGGTGACAGCTGACAGCCGCCATTCAGGATAGGAATGTGGGTGGGGAAAGGGAAGGTTCTGATGATTTTAAGCTGTGTGTTCCAGATGTCTTGGGAGTTTGAGCATGCTCTGTGTGTGTGTGTGTGTGTGTGTGCAGGGGGGGGATTCTGGGAATTGTTTTGTTCTTTCTGATGGAATTGAATTATCATGTTGAGCCAAAGAAGAGGGTTGCCTCTTACTTGCAGCTTTCATACCCTTCAGATTATCCATAAGCAAAGAGTTCCACCACTTAGCGGCATCATAGATTTCAGTCCAAGTGCCGATGGATTTATGGTTGCTCCCACACATACTTTGTCTTCCTTCCAAACACCTACCCCAGTTATTAGCACATATGTTTTGCATAGATAATCATTATCAGTGAAGCTGATAGTTGGTTCAACTAAACCTCAACCAGCTGGTGTTTGCAAAAGTCTTTTCATCCCCATTTTCTGCATGTGGTCTTGCTAAATTACTATACCCAAATTTAACCCCTGAAGTTTGTTTTATGCATTCGGATGACTGCTTACAGATAATCAGATTCCCTTGCCACACAGCTGTGCAAAACCAAAACAGGTTTTCTGAAATAAATACATCACTGCTGTCAAAATGGACCTTCTCCCCAGCCAGGCCATGCTATAGACTAGAGAGTAATTGCTGGTTGTTTTGCCCAACCTGTTGGTGACACCTGCTTGAGAAACAAAACAAAGCCAGAGGCTCCACCATTTGCTTTCTTTAATTTATTCCATACTACAAGTAGCATGTATCTCAACTGTCAGTACCTATCCTTCCATCCCCCTTCCCCACCGTCAGAACTGATGAAGCTTCTTGGATGAGAAGCAAAATGTTTTGTTCTTCTTCCTCAAGAAAAAAACAACAGTCCAGTTGCCTTTTGAAGAAAAAAAACAACAACTTGGAGACAACTATGACCTGGAGGACTGAGACTCCCCACAGACATCTGAGGGGACAACTACCCCCTGCCCTTATTACCAGAAGTATCTGAGGGAAGGGGTCAAAAAATTCAAAATACTGATCATAACATGTGAATGAAGTTTCATCCTTTTGTACATGCATGCACAATTGACATGTGTACAAAAAGGAGTGGGGCTCTGATTGTATGACCACAACTGCCATCCTGATTTTTCTGAACCTCTGTGTAGATGCAGCTGCTTGTTACCAAGCTGAATAGGTTTTGGTGATGAACACAGTGAAAAATGTGCTGGCATATTTTTTCCCCACAGTCCCTGGGATTAGAAGAAAGGGCCTCAAATGAGATTCTGATGAGGAATAATCCTAAATCACTAGAGGAAAGGAAAATTAGAGCAGATATATGTTCCTATTGACCTCTCTCTTACACACATTCATTTCACATGGATAGCAAAGGTTTTAGTTATTACAGAATATTGGACTCTTCTGTTATGCCCTTTGTAAAGTGAGTATTAGCCATCCGGGAATTGTGATCAGCTTAGCCAAATGGATGGGGCTTTGCAACTTTGTAGCATTTTTATTCCCCATCCTCACCTCTAACCTCAAGTTCAGTGTTTAATACAGCCTTTGCGGCTTTACTTTTGTCCACAGCATTAATTCCAAATAAATTGGATAGCCTGCAGATTATTTTCTTTGTGATTAATAGGAGGACCTTGCAGATGAATTTGGCCATGGATTTCAGATCAGTCTGATTTTTAACTTGGTTGTTGAACAATTGGTTTCTTCTGTTAGTCTCAAGAATGTACTTGGGCAAACTGCAGTTATCTCATGAAGATGAGATAACCTAGCAGATTTTCAACTGTATTATTGAGCCTTTATCTTAACATTTATGTTTTTTTTTGTGGAATAAGACTTACTGTATTAAGTTCACTTCCTTTTCTGGACTGATTTGGAAAGCAATGTGTATCATCCCTGAAATCTTGGCAGGTGTTAGGATCTAGGTATATTAAATCAAGATCATTTCCAACTTTGAAAGCTGCTAGGCATATTTGGTTATTAATAGGTAAGCAGTTGTGATTTGATCTCAAATCACATGATAACTTGATGTGGTAGAACTCAAATCTGAAAACAGCAAGGAAGATGTTCTGTTTGAATACCTGGGCTAAATGGTGGCTTATTATTTTAAATCAATTGATTTTCAATGGCTGTTTTAAAATCTTTGAGAGATTGTCTTTTGAGTTTAGCTTATTTGCAATATATTCTTGGCAATATATCCTGAAAACTTTATCAGCCTGCAAGATACGTGTTATTTTAGCTTCATTAAGAGAGGCTGCAGTCAAATGAATATCAAGAATTCATTTTTATAAGGTAGTAAAAAATGAAAGAAAAAAAATATTGGATCTGTGGAAGGAAAAATTAGAATATCCAGTTTTGGAAAATCAATGGGTCCATGTATTAAAAATGGTAAATACACTTCTTACTACAGTATTTAAAGATGAAACTAATTAATCATTACATATTATGACAGGTCTATTGGACCTGTCTAGGAATGTTTAATAAAGTTAAATTCTTTAACTCACATGACTTTATCTTGTTCTATTGTAGCTTTGGGGGGTTTCACATTAATACATACATTAATGTAATCTTGGGAAGAAATAGTTACGAATCTCAGTGTGATTTTGAACTATATTTGTAAAATATTGCATTAGTCATTTTATGAGGAACTTTGGGTCTATGAAGCTAGAGGTACAACAAAGGGGATACTAGCACATAAATGGAAAGAAAGTCTTTGTAATTTTAAAGAATGGATCCAGGATATCAGTTTGTTATTTGTTTTTGAAGAGTATTTATGCTTTAAAAATGAAAAAAATGACACATTTTGTTGCTAAATGGTAATTAGATTTAATGATAGACTCAACAATTTAAATTAACGCCTTATATTTATACTGATCATGCGGATCTTTTACCTTTGTTATTGGTTTTTTAAAAAAATTGTAATTGTTATGATTAGTTCCTTTAAACACTAATAGATTCACCCCTTTTCTATTTTCTTTAATTTGTTCATTTAAAACAGTCTTTTCCTGAAAGCAAATAATTATATACCATCATCCCTTTGCCACACTGAATCAGAGCAACTTTTAATTTTTTTATGGATATAGGAAAATCACATTGTTGTTATTTTACTAAATTAGATTCTGTGAATCTGTTTTATGTATACATGTGCAATAAATTTACCCCCTTAGAATCAAGGTGCCAAATACCTCAAAGCCTGGAGCAATGGTAAACATAATGCATTTTAAATTAGGTTTCATTCACCCAAGATCTTAGAGTTCTTCCTCTTTTTTTCCCCTCATTGCCAAGCGTAGACTGTAGATTGCAACATCCACAGCAAAAATAGATGGAAATGTGTAGCATACAAGTAGCCCTTGTTAAGTGACCAGAACTGGGACCAGCAAATTGGTCGTTAAGCAAAGCAGTCACTAAGTAAAACGTCACAATTTTACAAGTTTACTTCAGTTTTCCTTTGCTTTACAGATTCTGCAAAGATTCCCACACAATTACTTTTTCATCACCACTTTCTGTCCAAGGCAGTTGCTAAATGAGAGCTACCATGTTTCCAAATTATCAAGGGTTCACCTTCTGACACTATGCCAAAATTAGTGGGGGTGGGTGGGAGCTGAGTGATGGGACGAAGGGTACTTAGTGAAATCCATTTGCTCTGCCCTTTGAAATACACCAAGCTTACTATAGCTAAATTGTGTCTGCGCGCGCACACACACACACACACCCCAATATGTGTAACTCATAGCTTTATGTACATCCCAAAACATATGTAGGATGGGACTACCCATCTCTTATTTTAATTCAAGCAGGGTTATAGGTGAAGGCTTCAGAAAGAGGAAGCTCCTAAATTAGGAAACCCACCCATTTATTTATTTTGCTAGAAATTTAGGATTGCCTTCAACTCAGGCTATGTCGAAGCTTCTGAATTCATCCATTAACCAGAGCAGGGCAGTGAGAAAATGCTGCATGATGTTGTCCCAGAGTTCCATGTCTTCTCTGCCCTGAGTGAGAATCATGCCTCCAAGTAAAAAGACGACTTGCACTTTGAGGCTTCTGGTTCTAGCTTTCTCTCCCTTCTACCCCTGGGATGCTCAAGGACATGGAAAGTCTTTCCCCGTGTGTCGGGCGTCTTCCTTTTCTGCTCTTTTTTATGACCTTGCATCTCCGAGGCCCTCTTCTGCTCCTCTGGGGATGATGGGGGCGGGTCTACCTTGATTTTGGGGATGTGGAAAGTATGTGAGTGAATTTCCTTCTCTGCCTTATTGTTCTGTGCATCCTCCAGTTGCTGAACATCGAAGATGGCCCTTGCACCAGAAAGGCGCTGCTTTGAGCTGTACTGGAATTTAGGCTGAGTTTTGCACAGTTTTCCCAGTTGGATTCTACATTCACGTTCCAGATCACTCTCTGAGATGGGCACATCATGGACCTACCAAAGGTGAAGAAAGCAACAAGGACAAGTTTAGGTGTGAGGCCCAAGGAGGAAAATAGGAATTTAGAATTACTTGCATTACAGTAAATGGACTTCTAAGAAAGGAGGGGTGAAACCTGTCGATCAGAGACCATATGGGACCATAAATTCCTCCTTTTATGGCTCTTATGGCTTCAATAAATGGCATTCCTAAATTTGGGCTGCAAACTCCCCGAGAAAAATAAATTCTCATTTGGAGGAGCAAAATAATTAAAAACGGGTACATAAGGTTTCATTTAAATTTAACACACTAGGAATAACAAGAAGCAGCCCAGCAATACAATAAAATCAAAACCCCTGCCTTGGAATGGGACCTAGGCCCTTGAGTGAAGTTACTTCTTTGCTTAATATCACCCAAGGGCAGCTCTCAGCTCTTGAATTTCCCCATCTCTGCAACAGAGATGTGGAAAGGGCATTGGTGAATGTCGGAGGCTTATAGCCAGTCTCTGTGTATGATAGATTGGGACTGCTGGATAGATTTCTGGGTGCCTAGCAGCCAGTCAGTGAAGGCTCCTATGGGTAAACTGAGGTTTACAACCACCTGATTACTTTAAAAAAATGCCCCTGGAATAGCTGATTTCAAGCAAGGCGCTTTTCAGCAACAACCACCACCATGAAAAGACCAAAGTAAAGGAGAGAAGCCAAATTCTATGTGTTGGATACTTACAAAGCACTATATAACATGACACAGAATTAAATCACAAAACTGATTCTACTCATTAGAGCCATGCTTCCTACTACCCCTTGAGAACCACTACCCTACCATATACATAGGAAGTATATGGGACTTGGATCAGGTGGCTGGCCTTTTCTGCGGTGGCCCCTGACTTCTGAAATACACTTTTTCTGGACATGTATGTGTAGTATCTCTCTCCTTGCATTCTGCAAACCAGCAGAATCTTTTTTTTTATTCTATCATGTTTTGGTCCTGTTTGACATGGCATTTATCTTGGTATGTAGATACTGTATTTTATTGCACTGTATTGTATTGTTTCTGTTTCTATCTAATTGTAAACTGCCCAAGTCTTATAAGTGTGATAGTCAATAAATATTGCAAACAAAGAAAAGCCATGCATATGCATTAAGTCTCCATGACCTTCCGTTGAGCAGTCCATCTGCGTCTGAAAGAAAAGGGTCACTCTTTTGAAGACAGCAAAGTTCATATTCTGGACAGAAAGGATCATAGTTTGAAAGAGGGCTCAGAGAGGCCATCTATGTTTAAACTGCAGCGCCCTCCCTCAACCATGGGGAAGGGGTATGACACCACCTATCTCCTGTTTACTACGCAGTCCTTTCAGCAGTCCCAAGCAAGTTCCAAACCCATTTACTCTCTGATTTGGGTGATTCTAAAGATACAGATAAACCCTCAAGTGGCCTCAATGACTCTCAGAGAGCTAAGGACAGACCTTCAAAAGCTAACGATCAGATGACTGCAAAGAATATAATCTTTTCATTCCCCTCCAGTCAGTTAGAACTGAGGAAGCTTCTTGGATGAGAAGTGAAACATTTTCAAAGGAAAAAACAACAACCAAGAAAGTCCAGTTGCTTTTGGGAAAAAGCACCTTTGGAACATACATTCTTTTCTGTCCTTTTTAACATCCCACTCTTTACACAGAGACACAGTGTATGCCTTCCTTGTGTACCGTTAAACACCAGAGGCAAATTCTTGAGAGTTCCTACACTTTCACAAAAACTCCCAATTATCACTGTAATCATCTTTCGCAGGTCTCACATGCCTGCACACCAAAAAATAGTCGGTTGTGGCTAGAAAGAAACACAAAAGGGAGCTGGCTTCACCAGAAAGGAAGTTTTTGTAGTTTCTACCTCAGCCATGAAGCTGTCTTCTTGCAGAAACTGAGGTGGGATGTTGCGTAGCTTCTCCAGTGTCTCCACCAATCCTGAACAGCCACGCAGTTTTCCAGAGGAGCCCAGGGCTAAGCGGACTAACAGCAGACCAACACGAAACAACACCTTGACCCCTGCGGGAGAAAGCCAGGACAGGATTCAGAGCAGCTGAGCTCATGACAAGCACTCTTATACACTCTTCCCCAATCATCTAGCCAGGCCTATTTGGACAAGCAGCAACATCTTTCAGGTTTCATGTTGGCTGGAAGTGCTGGGATTCAAACTGGATGTTCTTCCATTGAACAATAGTGATTCTTATGGTTTCTGGATAATCTGAGAACTCCAGGAAAGCAGAATTAGTGTTTCAAATTTCTTCCCCAAAATGCTGGTGAATGAATTTACTGAAGTTGTTCTTTGATACCAAGCTATCCTGCTTAACTCAGAGTAGTGCAGCTAAGGTAGAATTATAATTCCCAAAATTCCCACTCTTTGCCCATGTTCACAGAGAATTCTGGGAGTTACAGTCTCAGAACTTATAGAAGGCTGGGGATGACTGGCCCTCTAAAATAAGACTTGGTAATTTGATGATAAAAAAAATCTTTTTCAGGATCTCAAGTACGTCCTTCAACTATAGCTCCTGAAAATCAGCATTATGTTTCCTATTATTTGAAGTGGAAACACATAAAAATGTAGTACAAACCCTAAAATAACATAAAAACGAGAAAACCTCCAAAAAGTCCCTGCATAACATTGGACTTTTGGCGACTTCTTGGACTTGTCCATAAGCTTTTCTTGGCAATTATATGGCATAGCTAACAATATGCTAGTACCTTTTTCCTGAATGTTTTTTCAACTCCCCATTTTATCTATTTTACAGCCCTCGACTTCCCTAGTAAGTCCTTCACCTAAATAATTATCAGACATGATCTTGCTTAATGATTTTGGAATATCTCCATTCCAAAACGTAGGGAAAAAAACCCAGAATGTCCTGTTCTCTGTGAAAACACAAGAGCAAAACTGCCTACTGGGCAACATCTCTACTTTGCTCTTACAAAAGAACTTAAGTGTGAGTCCATCATAATATTGTCCATCTTGGTTCCAAATCATGACCAACCCTGCATCCCTGTCCTTCTCCATCCAATATCCCATTTCTTCTTAAATTTACTTCAAAAAGATTTTAATCTTTTCCTTTATCCCTAGAAGATACCTCTCTTTCTAAAAGGAAGGTTGTTACGACTCTCCTGCCGTTGTTTTCCATTTTAGCCTCCTGCATCTGTAGGGTTAAACTCTAGCAATTCATTCTTCCAGTCACCTCAGCTGCTGCCTTGCAAAGTTCTGCAATGTGATTCTGCTTCTTCTCTCAGTCCGGACTTACAAATCCCAAATGCTCGTTGCCTTCACTCACTCACCCTCACTCAGGAAGGCGTCCCAGACTCTCAACACTGTGGGGAAGGGCAGCGTGCGGGCAAAGAGGCACAGGAACCACTCAGGCATGTACATCAAAGGCCCCACCCCATGCTTCTGCAAGTGCTTAAAGGCCTTGGGACACACACGATGGAGGAGAGCTGTAAAAACTTCACTGTCTAGCACCAGCGCCTCCTGCGGGAAAAAGATGCAGCTACATCATTTAATCAAATAGTCTCCTCTTCTGTTATTCTTACCTTCCTACTCTCACCCGTCCTCGACTTATAACTATTTGTTTACAATTGTTAAAAATTATGACAGTGTGAATGCAAGCTGGGTATTAAAACACTGAATTACTTTTTCTTTATTCTTCTATAAATGATAGAATAGTAAGTTTAAACTCCAACCTGCATGTAGCTTTCTGGATGGACGTGGAGATTTTAATTAGACTCTTCTTGCCTCTGTAAACTTATGTTGCAACATAAACCATGTCATAGGGAGAACACATCATTTGTAGCAGACCGGTGATATCTTATGATCTGACTTGAGTACTGCATTTTCATTTGTCATTTCCTTTTGGCAACTGTGATATTAGTGGCCATTCAACTATTTTCCATTTCAATATCTAAAATTGAAGGTTTTATTTAAAATAAATTTTATTTCCTTTATGACTTGTGAAAATGGTCTATTTACCAAGCAATGGCTGAACCTTCAAGTCATGTGCCTCCATGCTATAGTCAGGAAGTGGCATTATGAAAATTATTTCACTTTTTGCACTGTAATCTTTCTATCATCAGAAAGAGAACAAGGCTGAGAAAGCCCAATTAAGGTTACAGGAAGTGTTGAGAGAAGAATAATTTGTGAAATGGCCCCTGGAAGATACTGTAGTAGCAGTAGGAACTACTAAGCCATTATCCCAGAACAGAATAAACAGAGTGTGAAGGCCAGGGTATGAAGACACAAAGCACTTCCAGGAGGGGAATTCTGAGACTTCCATCCTTCCATCCTGCAGCTTCATCCATCTACAGTAGGGGTCTCAAAATGTGGCAGCTTTGAGACTTGTGGACTTCAATTTTCAGGGTTCCTCAGCCAGCTATGCTGGCTGGGGAACTCTGAAATTTAAAGTCCACAAGTCTTAAAGTTGCCAGGCTTGGAGACCCCTGCATTACAGTCTTGCTTGCCATCCTCACCTGGCACAATTCTTGAGCTTTAGGATTTAATTTCATGGGTGAATGTTCCTTTATGTGAATCAAACATGAAGTTGTACCACCTGAACTTTTGCCTTTAATCTAGCTATTTAAAAATAATAAATAAAATAATAAATAAAAATACAGTCCTATTTCTCCCCCCCACACACACTTAGTCCCCAGGCACTCTCTTTCACTTTGTGGAACAAGATGTGAGCAGCTGATCAGCAGGCTTCTTGAGATGCCAGATCTGGAAAGAGCTGCTCTTTCAAAGTGCCATACTTCCAAAAGTCTTCTAATTACATGCCTGTTTTGCTTAATTAAAACCAGAGAGAGATTGAAAGAGGGATATGTTAGGGGTTCCATTCTTCTCCCCAATCAGTGGTAATTAATATCATCTCCAGCTGGAGAACATTCTGCCTAGGATGTTGCTTTCAACAAAGGAACCTAACAAATCATTTTTTCTAGCAACTGTCATCCAGGAACCTTCATAAGAAGCTAAATGGATTCTTCTCAACAAGGGTTGAAGGGCCAGATTGTTAAAAGCTGATCAGCATTTGATGAACCAGCACAAGCCAGCAGGTAGAAAATGTTAAATCCTCACTCCTGCCCATCATTGTTTTCCTGGTTGCTGCTATGGGTACCAAAGTCTGAGCCCATGACTTCATTTTCAAAACCCTGCAGATATTTTGATTAAAAGGACAGCACCATTTGGCAACAAGCTGGAATAGAGGCTGTGGAAGAAGGATAAGCATTAGCAGTGGGGACAGAAAAAAAAATCTCAATATAGTTTCTGCTATTAAAAATTGGTGGATAGAACTTTAACTCAACCCTAAAGAGAAGCCTTAAGAACTGGTGTCCCAATCCAGTTTGTTGGATTTCCCTTCTTCCTTAAATGTCTCACCATTTGGGGGCTGTAGTAACCAGGCAGATAGTGGTCGCAGATCTGTACCAGGCACCAGAAAGCTTGCTGGAAAAAAATAAATAGGCAGCCATCAGGGAAGACAAACAGTAGCAGCTGATAGAGACAATCTAGTATGGAATAACTCTGATGTAGGAAAGATAAAAGGGGTGAAAAATCTGATCCTGCCCATCTTGCCTGGAATTCTAGAGAGGGTTTGGAAAATCAGAGGGATGCCACCTGGTCCCTCTCAGGGATCTTCAAAGGGTACATTAAAAAAAAAGTCAAGTTGCAGTCAGGAGGTCACGATGGTGCAGTCAAATTTCTGGCAATTTTTATTTGTGGCAATGTATATAAAAACAGACTGATCTACAACTGCGCCATCTGGACTAGCTGCATCTTGACTCAAATGCTACGGGGACTTTTTTTTTACCGCAAGTGCACACACCACTGTCGTTTGTCTTTTAACTTGTTGAAGGGCAGTAGAAGCAATCTGGTTTCTCAGGAGCTTTGGGAATTGGGTTCAACCCCACCAATTTTCTATTTGGGAAGTATTTTAATGTTATATGGTCTTACACCCTACCCAGATTTTTTTCAGATTCGACTGGCTCATATATTTTGTTTGATCAGTCAGTCAATCAATCCAGCAGCCACAGTGATAAGTGTAAGGGTGAATGGCTTTGCCTGAGACTCACCTCTGGTGGCATGTGCATGAGAAGCAGGGCACCCACTGGTCCTTGAGCTTGACAATAACCTTCTTGGGGTCGATAGACAGTGTAGGCTTTCAGCAGCTGCAACAGCCCCTGCTGTCTATAAGGGAATAGAGATCACAGAAGGCTTGAGGAAGCCACGGTCACATCCTTGCCTTGGGTTCACCAGATCCCATCCAATTCAGTAAGAGCAATCCAGCTCAGCTTTGTTCTGCTTTTAAGTAGAACTCTGTGCTGTGCCTTTGCCAGTGGGATTCAACCTGTTGCTCAGTCTCGGAATATGTAAATGGCCTTTCCCTTCCCCAACACTCTTCCATGGGGCAAATCATCAGTCTACATGGCAGGACTGTCCACTTTCCATAGATTCATGGGCTTCCCGTATAAACTAGGTTCCAACCAACTGGCTGGGATTATTCAAGTAGTATCCCAGTACATCTGGAAAATTCCAACTTGGGGTTAGCCAAGTCAAAGTTGGAAATGGAATCAGTCATGCAAATTATAAAGAATCATAGTCTGTAATCATGCAGCACACTCAGTGTGGTTACTGAGTTAATTCATTTTCTAGGGTCACACAACACGTTGAACTATTAACCACACAAAGACTGAGTTTGGATAACCCATTAAGCCTTACATACCCACAACTCAGAGTTAGGATCACCAGTCTTTATCCATGCTGCATAGTTTTTCAGAAGATGTGGTAAAGGGTTGTGGGGACAAAGTTAGGGAAAGGTCCACCTCAGTCATCAAAACAATCATCCCACTGAAAGCACCCCTGGCAGATTATTATCTAGCCTCTAGATGAAAATATTCAGTGAAGAAAGTCTTGCTTCTTGTATCAATCCACAATTCCTTCCCTTCCTTAGACAGAGGTAGGTACACTTTACAAGGCAGTGACCATATATAATTTTTGGAGCATGCAGAGTGTACTATTATAATAAGATGAGCATGGGAGAATTTGACTTTTCACCAAATAAGTGCCATAATATTTTATTTATTTATTTATTTATTTTAATCCCATTTATATCCCGCCCTTCTCCGAAGACTCAGGGCGGCTTACAATCTAAAGCACAATGTGCTTAGCAATAGCCTTCATTCTATGTATATGCCTGCTTATTAGGGCTTTCAGCCCCCCTGTTCTGCTACAGGCAGTTGTATTGCGGATTTAATTCCTTGTTGCTACCCCCCCAAGTGGCATAATACCATATTCTGCATGGGAAATTGCTCCCCATCATCTCTTTAGCCTTCCACTGAATCTTCCCAATTCTGGCTTCCTTTGGGGTTTTTTTTCCTGGTCAGGTGGGTATTTTTCCAAGCAAACAATAACCCATGGCTACCCCACTGCTTTTATTTTCTACAAATGCTATTGGGATCTAGAGAGGCTAGCCCTTTGTGCTGCATCATGCGAACTTCCTTTTAATTTTTTCAAAATTGAAGTTAAATTGGAGCGAAGTAGGGAGCTTTGTAATTCTCAAAAAAAAAAAAACATATTCACGGACCTGATGCTACTATACAACATATAGAACAACACATAAGCATGTTACAATTTAGATTTGGAATTGTTTTGATTTTTTTTATCAATGAAACATTAGACATATTTTTTTTTAAAAGAGACAGTATATGAAGCATTTATATATTTTAGTTAAATACGATTTATTTTCCATAAAACAAATACGATGGACTGAAAAGTTCTTCAGACAACTATTCTGCATATTTCAGCCTGTATTATTTCAGAATAAATAATAATTTATTCAAAAACTTCCACTCTGCATACTGTATCTCACTCACCCAGGACCCTCAGGAGACAGGAACATCTCATGGAAAGGGAATTGGCGGTGAATGTCCTTTGTGATAGTCTCCACCCACTGAGGATCACCAGGTACCTCAAGCAATTCCTGCAACAGCAACCAGGGCTCTATCAGTGGTGGCCCCATATTTGTATAACTCTTTCCCAACAATACCCTCTTCTTTATACGTTGTTAAAGAAAAGCCCCACAGATAAACACAATAAAGCGATTCATAATACAGTGCCAGATGATGTGCTCCTCAGGTGCTCAACATCTACTAAGCGACAGCTGAAGATTTTTCACTACTAGTGTTTATAATGTCATCTTCCAGACATCTAGTTGCTGATGTTGACATGTGGCGGGGGGGTGGGGTGGGGAGGACCAAAAGCTCAAAGACAGAATTACTGTACTTTGCAACATGGAATGTAAAAAGCATGAAAACTGAAAAATGAAAGTAAAAATGGGCTGCACATTGTCATCTTCTGCATCAGCTAACTGAAGTGGATTGGAATTAAACACTTTTAACCTAAAAATCATATCGTTTACTACAAGATATAAAAAACAAGGAAGGAATGATGTTGCTGTTATAGTCAGGAAGGATACAGCAGAGGTACTACTTGGGTACAATGTAATCAAAGCAATGGACAACTCTTTAAAATAACAATTATCCAAGTTTATCCCTCGAACCTTAACATATGATGAAGAAGTTGATGGTTTTTATGGTCAGTTTCAATATGAAATTGAAAATCATGTCAACAAGATATGGTTGGAGACTGGAATGCCACAACTGAAAATAGTAAGGAGGAAAATGAAGTTGAACTGTATGATCTAAGAAACAGAAATGAAGCAGGAGAATGATTTATTAGTTTCCATCATCCAATGACTCCTTTATTGCAAACACAGTCTTCAGAAATGATGCATATATGTGTATGTGTGTGTGTATGTGTATGTGTATTTGTGTGTGTGTATATGTATGTATGTATGTATGTGTATGTATATGTATACACAGAGAGGGAGGGGAGAGAGAGAGACATTACCAGATGGAGCACACAGAAATAAAATTGGTACAATTTTATTGGTACAAGGAAGTGCACGAGCTCAGTTACAAGGCAAAAGCAAATATGTGGCTGGGAGCATAGTGGAAAAAATAGGAAAAAATATAAAAAAGAGCAGACCAATAATAACAGGTACAATGACCAGCTTTAGAAATGATATTGAAGTAGTGGATAACTTCTGCCTGTTATGATCAGTTATTGAACAAAAAGGAACCAGAAATCAAGAAATACTACCTCTTGATAGAGTACAAATGAATATTCAGATGTGATATATCTATGGCCATAAAGATCAGAAACTATGCAGACAGGAGTTTTCCATGTGGTTCTCTATGGAAGTGAAAATTGATTTTTGAAGAAGCAAGACAGTATTTTTGAATTCTTGAGAATGTCATGGACAACCAAGTTGATTTGCCAGTTAATTGATATAGATGGCACAGATGGAAACGATAAGTGCAATAGCAGAAGAGGCAATTGTCCTATTGGCTGATGTAATAATAGAACATTTCTAATCCAAATACTTTTAACACACATGGAATATCTTGTGCCTCAAAGGCTAGAATAAGTTCTATAAGATGCAGGCTTACCTGGTACTTTCCAGGGCTCCTCTCCATTTTGGTCTGTCCTCCACACAACAGAGGCCAACAGCGTGCACGTAAAGAGGAAGGGATTCCTTTTCGGCACAGCAGCTTTACCTGAGTCGTTATAAACCATATAAACTAAGTGCCTAATGATCCTGTATAAACCCACCCCTATAAAGAATCTCAATACCCCTTGTCTCTATAGCTAGCCAAGGTTTGGGCCACAGACAGCAAGAAGGATTCAGCTTTTTCTCCATTTTTATAAAACATCTACCTAAATCTATGGTAATTGCCAGGGAATTTTAAACAGTGATTGGCCGTCATCAGCATACAAATAAACTCTATTTCTTCTTTATCTGTTTCAGCTGGGGCAACATTACAAAGACTAAATTGATGTGTGGAACCAATAATGGATTGGATGGGAGTTAAGAAGCTGAAGCTCAGGACTTACAAGATGGGAGTATCACTGCCATGCATATCACCAATTTAGCCTTTTCTGGTTGGCTTCATACTACAGCATGGAGGAGTAACATATGGATGGTCCTCTGGATGTTACTGAACTGTTCCCTGCTGTAGCCAGAATGGCCAGTGATTAAACATGCAATCAAAAATATTTGGAAAACAATATATCTATTGGTGTAAAAAAAATTAGTGGCAGTCTGCTGTTTGAATCTGCATGTTGTTTTCCTAGTAAATGTCCAAGACATTGGGGCTTCCAGAAGTGAACGTGACATTTTTATTATCCATATTCTTACCTACATCTCTCCCCCCTTCCTCTCTCTCTCCCACTCCCTCCCTCCCTCTCTCTCTCTCTCTCACACACACACACAAACACATCTGTCTGTCTATCATCTATCTATCATTGCTTGCCTTCTAAACAGTTTTATTGACCTAAATAGTTTTTTCCCAACTGTTTCCCAAGAGAATATACAAAATACTAAGCCATGTTGGTCACACAAAAAGTTCCAGGAATCATATGAGGGCCAGTGCTTTTTTTGTAAAAGAAAAAGGTGCCGGAACTCACACATGTCATACAACCCGCCTTGCCTACCCTACAAGGTTCCATCCAAAAAAGGTGCCGGAACTCCGTTTTGAGCGTTCCATGACAAAAAAAGCCCTGAGAGGGCAATAGCTTTAGTAGGTTAATCTCGAAAGTATTTTCTAAACTTGGGTAGCCTTGATAAAGATTTGGATCCTTGTATAGATTTTAGGATGACAATATTAAACAGTATAAAGGCAGCCCATAAAATTAAGACAAAATTCAAAAGAATTAAAAGCAAATGCCAAGTTTCACAATCCAATTAATATATGAAGGATTCAAAAGCCTCATAATGTTAAAAGGTCTTTTGTGCCAAAAAGGATTATTCATCTTTCATTTGAATTTGCTCATAGGCTAAGCTTGCCTTTATCTTGGAGTAATTCATGCTCACCTGAGATAAGGTGGATGCAGGAAGAAGACTTCTCAGTTTTAGTATCTACGTACTTGTTAGAATGGTCTTCCTAACTTTCTGTCCTTTTGGTTTCATGCAAAGATCTTTTCATTTTTTTTCCTGGGCTTTTAACATCAGGTCTTTTAATTTAATATCAGTTTATACTGCACTGTATTTGCAAAGATCAATTGAATTGGAAGCTGTAATATTAATATTTCAAGGAAACGGCAAACGTTGGTTACAAAAACTTGGCATCTTGGAACACTTTCCGTTTATATTGCTCTATTTGGACTGTTTCTGTCTGGGGTTGGTACCGTGCAAAAGAGAGATAAGGGAAAGCTTCTGATAAGTTTCAGATGTTATGCCATGTCACAATATAATATATTTGGTCTAGACTTTGTTCTATGAAGTTAACCATTTGCTATTTATTTAATAAATCGTGGTTAAACAAACTGCCATTTGATATAATATGTCAAATGCACGTTACTTTTTGAAAGTCACTTGAGATTATAATACCCTGTAAAGTACCCTGTAAACCGCCCTGAGTCCTTCGGGAAAGGGCGGTATATAAATTCAATAAAATAAATAAAAATAAATAAATAAATAAATAGCGTCTCTAATGTGCTGAAATCACTATTTAAAGAAAATGCTAGATACCTTACCTTTCTATAGCGCCGGGCCATGGTTTTCTCCCAGTGAGCTGTCATTTCCAGCCATTTGGTTTCACGGTGTCGGATGAGCTCAACGGGGCGATGATCTTGACTGCATATGGAGGAGAAGAAAAGCAAAACGTAGGGCATATCTCTAAATTTCCTGTAAGGCCATAATGTTCCCCACTGTACTTTCCCACAGTGGAAAAAAAAACCCCTTGCAAGACATTATTACTCTTCATGAGGGCTCCTATTAAATCTATTCCTATAGAGCCTGTTTTTGAACTCTGGGCATTGAAGTCCAGAGTTCCCCACCTCTGCTATAAAGGATATAGTGGTTGGCTGAAGAGAAAATATGGTTTGAAGTATTAGTCCAATACCTGCTCGAAGTGTAAGCTACAGAAGGGTTCGTTTTGCCTGTTGATTGTCCTCTGAAAATGCATCCCTTTTCCCCTTGACAAAAATCTGGTTTGAAACTGGTTATTTATTCCTCAGGTTTAAAAAATGTGCTTCTTCTGTGGACAGGTGGTTTGCGTAAACTTGCATCCAGAATAGTTCTGTGATTGCCACCACATAGGCACACACACACAAACACACCAGTTTAAAGCATAAACAGGTTAATGTGGAGACATGGCATTTGAGTAATTTCCATTCCTCCCCCAGTTTACTCCAGCAGATCAAATAGCCTAACTTCAGAGCAGAGAAGCTGATAGGAGAACAGATTCATTAACTATCATGATTCTCCACTGCATGTTCTGCCCAGGCCCCTTTCCTCTCTCTTTCTGAAGTGTGCTTTCCAGGATGAATTAGGTCAGTGCTGCCCAGAGAAATCCCTGTCAGAGATATGCAGGTCCTCCTGATATAATCAGTCAGTTTATTTAAACATTCTACAGACCATAACAAAGTACAATATTATTTTAAAATCCAATGCTGTATCTCTCTTTGCTACAGCCCCTCAAACTCTGAGTCATATTAGCATGAAGTTAAATTATTTAATTGGGTCAAATCATTTTAGATTAATGGAACAATATGTGATAAAGGAGGCTGAAATTTACACTACGTTATGATTTTAAAGAAAATTATTATAAAAATGATATATCATCAGTACATGATGTCAGAAATTATCTAGAAGGTATAAAGGGATTTCCAGTGGATATTGGAAAAGTGCATAACATGAAGGGTTATTTTATCATGCTTAGTGGATGTGCAAAAAAGCTAAAAAAATGTTCACATACATACAATGATACAGAGGATTTTACAAAATTAATATTCAGTTGATGTTTTTTCTTAAACATGAGAAAAAACATGTTTGGGAAAGCAATGCAATCGACATGGATATTTGAAATAGAAAACCAAGCAAACCTGAACAAATGGAAAATATTGTAGAAACAGAGAATATTGTAATGGAACAAATTAAGAAGGTGAAGAATTGGAGTGTACCAGGAAAAGATGAATTTCATTGATTTTGGCTCAAACCTATGTCCATTTTACATCCTCATCTTGAAAATCATTTCAATCAAATGTTGCGAGAAGGGTTAATAGAAGACTAGCTTACTACTGGCTTACTACAGGTTTTTGATCACAAAAACAAAACAAAACAAATTCCCAACAGTAAAACTACAAACACAGATCTCAAATTCATTGTGCTCCGTAGAACAAAAATTCTAGAGGTACAAAATACGAACTTTTGATGGACAAAACAATGCTATGAAACTGAAAAAAAATTGAATAACACATCATATGACTAAAAGTTACATCGAAACAAACATTTAGTTACATTTGAATAAATCTGAGTAATAGCGTTTGTATGCTAATGGTAAATATCTTGAAGATATTTAAGAAATTATATTCAGGTAGGACACAAACGTTGACTGTATTTAAATAAATTGTGTCAGGATCAGGTACTGTAAATACTGATTTCAGCTAAAATTACATGTTAATTTCATAAAAAGAGATGCCAGCTTCCCTTTTTTTTCTACGGAGAAGGAGCAGTTGATTTAAAAAGAGAAGAAACGTCCTTGTTGGAACCTTCTTCAGGCCAAGGGGAATGGTTTCTGGAGAGGGAGGATCTGGAGCCACCCGCTTGTTGCCACATTATTTTGGTAGGAAGTTGCACGGAGACTCTCTATGGAGCAGCAGAGAAAGCCCTGAGGCAATTACCGTACAATGGAAAAGAGAGAAAGAGGCAGAGATTTATCCAGTAAGAACCATCCAATAGAGTGGGTGTGATCTTCAGGCTGCCTTTTAAAGAGCCAAGTTCAAGCATCTTTAATATGAAGCACATATGCATACAAAATGCTCTGCAACCGGAAAGGGTGAGGAAGCTGTTCTCTGAGTCAGAGGGTTGTACGCCTTTTCTGCTGTGACCTCACTTCTGAGACGAGTTCCTATGATGCACAAAGCCCCAAGCCATTTTCCTTCTCTGTAGCTTAGCACAGATTATTAACCCAGACACTGAGGGTGAAATGAAATTATCCTGAGTTCTTGGGAAAAATAGTACAGTAGATCATAAATACAGTATGGGAATTCTGTCTATTTAGTCTTCCCTGTTAAAAATATAATAAAAGTATACCTGTCTTTGGCTTCTCTTGCCTTCATAGGATTGATTTAGACTCAGTGTTGATCAAGCCATCGTATTTGTTTTAGTGCTGACAGATGTTGGAATACTAGAACATCTGCATACTAAAGGTCAGGGAAGAACTGAGTCACTAAAGGATCCACTGCTTGGGTCTTGGGTAGCCCGAACAGTACACATCTTTTGCTCAGAAACAGTATTACATTAAAAACAATCTCTCTTTCCCTCCAGAAATGAAATGTAGCACAACTCCCTTCCTCAACATCTTGGGTGTTCAGATAACAGGAAAGAACCCAGTTGATGGTTGCATTTTAAATGACTTTTGAGCTTGCTAACAGAATTAAAACAAGTGTGAGGGATATCTGGGGTGGGGTCAACAGTATCAGAATGGTGAACTGCATGATTAAAGCCCCCCCACTTTTTACATGCATATTAAAATATTAAAAATACATAGTCTGGTTTGGTACGGCAACCAAACAAGATAGATACAGAGTCCAATGGATAGTTAAGACTGCAGAAAGAACTAGAAGGCAACTAGCCTGCCTTCTATAGAAGATCTGTGCATTGCACAGGTCAGAAGGAGGGCTAAGAAAATATCTACAGACCCCTCACATCCTGGACATAAACTGTTTCAATGCCTCCCCTTGGGATGCTGCCATAGGACATTACATGCCAAAACATCTAGACACAGAGATCACTCTGCTGAACATCTAATTCTCATAGTCCCATCTAATGTCTATGTATATTTATTCAAGTAGTATGGCTGTAGTATTATTATCCTTATTAACTTCTTAACTACCACCTCTTACTGGTATTATTATTATTACTATGATTATTATTCTGTTGCTTTGTGTGTACACTGTGAGACAAATTCCTTGCGTGTCTATTCACACTTGGCCAAATAAAGTATTCTATTCTATTCTGTTCTGTTGTTCTGTTCTGTTCCGTTCCGTTCCGTTCCATTCCATTCCATTCCATCCCATTAAAAGGGGGTAGGGCTTTGGTCATTTTAATCCTATTTATCTCCCTTCCCATTTACGCCAATGAAGGTATTACAAGAAATTAATCATGCCTGTAATGAGTTTTTTCGCCTTGGTATGTTTTGCACCAACTTGAAGCCGGAATCTTTTTTATAATTGGAAATCATGCCTCTTTTCTCTCATATGCGCATCCCTTAATCTTTTTCAGCCTGTAAGACTAAGGGAAACTGGTGACATATCACATCTCTGGAGGGCAGGAGGCTTCAAAAATAGTGGGGGGTTTTAAGGACAGTAAAACAGGAGCATCAGGAATTTAAAAACCTCAATTTACTGCTTATGTTCATCATGATTCACAGCTTATCTTCACCTCAAGGACAGAAAACCCTGCTCTCATAATCTCAATAAGACGATCTTGGGAAAATTCCAGTGGCTGCCAAAAAGAGTGTGTGTGTGAGAGAGAGATGTTTAAGTGGCTCTTCTCACATTAAAGACAATCTTGCTGTATATGTCACTGTTAAGAGTGCCCACATTAATTCCTGCTTGCTGTGGGTTATGGCTTGTATAGTTCCATCTTCCTTATCTCAAACCATGGGCACATACACACATTTTCTTCTTCAGGAGCTCTGAAAATAATAGATTTGAAATTAGGAAAGAGAGAAGCTTAGAGTTTTCTATAAGGTTGTCTGCATTTCATCAGACACCGGTTTCACAATTCTTCGCAGGAAATCTTGAAAGTTGAAATGGAACTTCTAGTGTGGCTAAAAAGAATTAATGGAAATGTATTAAGTTCAGCCTTCCAAAGTCATGTAGACCAAAGAGTCAAGAAAGCACACTCAATAGCCACCGTAACCACAACGTGGTTGCACCAGTTGTCATAGATACGGTGAGAGGATGTGGCTGAGCTACATTGCTAAAACAGGAAATGTTAGTTAATAGGTAGGCAAAGGCATTTTCCACTCAGGCCTTCTTCCACATTACAAATAATCTTGATATGAACATCATCGTTAAGAGTGCTTTTTATAACTCCTGCTTGCTGGCCTCTCATGAGTCTACTGATTGACTGGCCACACAGACAATTATTTCGGAGTAGAGAGGCTTGCCTTCCTCACCAAGGAAGACAATATATTAGGACTATACCGATTGTATAGCAATGATGACAAGCCTTTTGGGATTGGTGTATCAAAAATTGAGAGAATGCCTAATTTGACTCTGCTCACAGGTCACTCACACATACACCACACAAAAGAGAAATAATTCTCTATCTCCCCCACATCCAGGCAATCCTGAAAACCGTGCAAAAGAACACCCCATTCTTGCATGTGTTTCAGAGACCCTGTAGGCTATACAAGAACATGGTCCTGTCACACAACTTCCAGAGGGTCTGTAGACCATGCGAGACCATACCTCATTCTCCTGCTGCCTCCACACAAGGCATCAGAAAATCATATGAGAATGGGACATCTTTCAAAAATAGTTATCAGGTGTTGGTGAATGCAGTACCTCACGACATGTCACCAATTCACACGTGTGGCATAGATTCCTCATTACTGGTGTATAGACTGTTATCTTGACGCATAATAGCACTTAAACAGACTATAATTCCAATCAGCATGGATGACAATTACAATTTTATTTTGATTCAGCAAATCAAATAGGAAAGTAGTGGATCATTTATATATACAATGACTATTATCCAGATAGAGTACTCTAGCTGCCTTATATTACAAGGATGACATATACAATATTTGTAGAAGTGCAAGAGGTATACAGGATTTTCACAGGATTCTTTCTATCCGCTTGGCCAAATCTAATCTGTAATCAACAACGAAAGGACGCAAAAAAAAGACATTTACTATCCCTACATATTTGATCTACTCCAATTACAAAAAGCTACAAATATAGACCAATTATACAACGATGGTAGTCTTTGGTGATTTAAAATTATCAGTCAACAGGAAAAGAAAAATATTCCAAAGGGATTTTTATCACACTAATGAGAAATCATATACATTTAATGTTTTTGAGAATGTAGGAGCAACAGTACCTAACATGGGCAATGGGTCACTCATTTTTATGATTCCTGAGGAGAATTTGACCCTTTCCTAAATGATAGCAAGCCAATTTTAGAGTTTTACTGCAATTCTATTTCAAGATGACAAGAAACCTTACCACCAGTTTTTAGTCAATTGTGATAAAAAAAATTCCAAGTTCTACAGGAAGGGCAATTGGGTACATGCAGTTCTTGAATCTCGGTGTATCCATCCTTGATATGCTGCCACTGAGGCATTCTATGGCTGAACCAAAGCATTACAAAATTTAGCTCAAGCTGCTATGAAAAGGACAACTAGGCCTGGTTCAGAAGTTTACAGTGGGTTGTCCCAGAAGTGCTTTTCAAAAGGCAACTTGACTTTCTTGGTCTTTTTTCCTTGAAAATGTTTCACTTCTCATCTTGGGACCGTCCCAAGAAGATTCCACAGCCAACTGCACTTTGATTCAGGTGACCCTGAGTCTACAGATAAACCCCCAAGTCACCTCAATGACTCTCAGAGAGCTAACAACCGACCTTCAGAGTGCTAACAACCAGAAGACTGCTAAGGAATATAAATTCTTCTATTCTCCACCATTCAGCCAGAATCGAACAAGCTTCTTGGATGAGAAGGAAAATGTTTTCAAGGGGAAAGAAAGCACATCTGGGATAACCATGACCCAGATGACAAAGAACCTCCACAAACATTTATAGCTGGTGTATTCCATTCCACAACTGAACCTGAAGGGTTAATTGTTGAATAGAACATTGCTGATTCCAAATATACCAAGGGTTAATTAATTCCATACTGTAACCTTAAGTATTCCTGAAGTTGTAACAATTTTAGATTCACCAGAAATACAAGAATGAAGCAAATTATATATTGTAATATAGTACTTTGAAATAAAATTGTTTAAAGTGATGCAGGTTCAAAAGATAAAATATAACTGTAATTTAGCCCCTGAAATATGATGCAGCACAAAGACATGGTAATTCAAACTCAACTCCTAGTTATTTCCCATGCAGTTTTCTTGACATTGGTATAGAAGTTTACTATTGTCTTATTCTGGGATAGTTCTATGACTTCTCTGTCTACCCTACTATCCTGGTATTTACCTGTTGTCTCCCAAGCCTGCCTAGATATTGATAAGTAACATGATTGGTAAATATCAGTGTTCCTGTGTAAATAAAATGAATTCTAAAACACAGCATACAACCAATTCCACTTGTATCTGCACAGGTGATCTAGGTGGGGCATAGGGTTAATCATTGAAATGTTAAGTCCTTTAATCTTACGGCAATAATAGAATGCCTGCAGATATGGTATATACTGTAGATGCACTAGATGGGCAAACTTAGCTTTTTGTTTCTATCACAGGAGCATCAAAGTTCTTGGATAAAATGATTGGCAAAATGTGAGAAACAAAAAGTTAACAATTATTATCCTACAAAATGAGTTGATAACTAGGTCAGGATTACTGTATTGCCAGTTTTCCTTGAGAGGAAAATTATTTCCTATCATCTTCATCCAGCAAGTTGCATCTGAGTTGCAAACAGGTCTCATGTGCTCCATTGATATGAATGCAGGTGAACATCTGGATCTCTCTGACTTAACTAAGTGCACCTTTTGGTGTGTGTGAATTCAGTTCATAAAGCCTCAAGTCTTTTTACATCAGCCTGCTCCTACCTGATACCCTCCAAATGCATGAGGATTAGAATCCAAGAGCACCCATCCAGTATGACCATAAAGCTAGTGCAAAAGGGAATAGATCCAGATCCCCAAACTTGAAACTGGGATTGTAACCCCTTTGCCCTCTTGTCAAAATAATGTCAGTTCTCAGCCCTCCAAATAACCACAATTTTGTGACACTTTTCTGTTCTAGCCAGCTTTTCCTAATTGAAGACTTGAATTTAAATCTAAAATATCTGGCTTCTTCTTGGGGAAAGTTACCCTAACCTAAGCTATAGACCTTTTCATTTGATATTTATTACTATCTCCTTTAATGGTAGCTAAGTTAAATACAAAAAAAAAATAGCAAAGTAATTTTAAGCAATTATTTTATTGGGGGCAGACTCCTAAGATACCATTACCAGAAAATTATAAAGAGAATCTGATGCCACGATAGGATTTTGTGAAAGAAATCTAGAGATAGTCATTCAGAAGAATGAGCAGGGGGCACTAATTCAACACAGCTTGCTTACTCCAAAAGAGAAGTTTGGAGAAAAAAGCCCCCTTCCCTGGAAGGCATTAGTCCAAAATTACCTAACAACAGGGTAGAATAAGGTTGTGTACTTATTTATATACCTCCCTTCTGCCTTTGATACTTGCCACATCTGAAGTAAGTAATGCATCTTGGAAAATTACCTAAAACCAAGACATATGTATTGCCTTTCAGTTTTTCATCCCCATCTGCTAAGTACCTTCCCTTACAAAGGTCTTCAGAAATGACTTCTTATTTCTAATGATTAGAAAGAATATTTTTGTTAGTATCTACAGATGCTGCCAACCTAGCAGTTCGAAAGCACGTAAAAATGCAAGTAGAAAAAATAGGGACCACTCCGGTGGGAAGGTAACAGCGCTCCGTGCGCCTTTGGCATCTAGTCATGCCAGCCACATGACCACGGAGATGTCCTCGGACAAGCGCTGGCTCTTCGGCTTTGAAACGGAGATGAGCACTGGCCCCTAGAGTCCAAAACGACTAGCACGCATGTGCAGGGGAACCTTCACCTTTACCTACAGATGCAGCCAGTCAGGTGAGAACAAAACAACCTGATACCTATGAAAATAATTTCTGCAAAGTGAAGCACCCAGAAGTAGGAAGAACACAGAAAGAAGTAGCAGAGAATATGAAATTTTTCTACTAGCTTGAAAACAGATTTCATCCACTTGTCTACAGCAAAGCTCAATGCCATTTTTCCTTCGAGTGTTATTCCTCTGTCCAGTAAAGGTCCGTCCCCTCATTCCTCACCCTTCTAGCGACCTGTGGAGCAGAAGCTGCCTCTTACCCATTCTGGAGGCTACTGCCCCCAATAAAGCCAAAGCGATCCGTCTTGCGATAAGGAGCCATGCCATTCAGCTCAGAGTCGGAGCCCAGAGAGCTGGCATCATCACGTAAGGAGAAATCAAAGGCATCTGGTAGTTCCGCCATAGCTTGGCTTACATTATCAGCCAACAGAGAAAGGTCTGACATTCTTCCCTACCATTCAGATCCTTTGAATCAACTGAAACCATCAATTTTGTGATTTATCTCATGTTGACTGCAGGCCCTTGGCTCAGGAACTTCTGAAGAGAAAATTGTCTCTATGAACGTACCCTTACTGTTATGACAAGAGTTCCTCACAGGTTCTGCAAGCTATTTCCTCCCTAAACCATTTCCTGATGTAATACATAGCTCTGTGAAATGAGTAAGGCAAAGGGGGTGGGGAACTAAATGTTCACAGTAACCCTTGCAACCGATTCTACGTGGGACAAATATGTCAATTAAAAAACAAAATCCACAAACACTGGCTGGCAGTCAAACACCACATTCCCAAATCCTTAATCTCTACCCACACCAACACCAAACAACACCAGTTCGATTGGAGCAACACAAAAAATCATCGGCCATGCTACCAGCCGCCACGCTCATGACTTCATTGAAGCTTGGCGCTCTACAAGCAATTCCATCAACAGACACATTGACTTACAACTAGCCTACGAACCCCTCAGAATCCAAACCACACAGCCAACCAGAGACAGCACCAACCCTCAACCAACCCACGTAAGCCCCCACACCAGCAGTTCACCTCCCAATGACCCTGACCTGATGTAACCTCCCCATCACAAGCCTCTCACTGATGACTCACACCTGACCCATCACAAGACCCTCATTTGACACACCCACACCTGAAGAACACTGACACCGACATCCCCTAAACTCCACTGAAGATGTTATCTAGCCTGGTAATGAAACATTTGGAAACCAAGCCACAAGCTTGGAGAATGAACCTTCACCTTCATCTATTAAATTTATAAATGGATGATGCTAATTTTTAGCCTCGATCAATTTGTGTCATGCTTTGAACTAGACTGATTCTCCAAATGCGCAAGCACAGTACCAACAAGGTACTCTGGAAGATGCTGGAATAGCCACAAACTTTCTATGCTCTATTCTTTCCATTACAGATGCTGGTTGCTCAACAAGATCTAGACCATAAATGACTACCCTTTGCTATTGTTGGATAGTTGTCTCAAGAAAACATGTTGTACTTCCTTGAAGACACAGATGATTACTGTGGGAATCATGATTGTTCTTTGTTACTCACAAGATTTGGGGTGAATGCATGTTTCAGATTATGTAGTAAGTCAACAAATCTAGTTTCATTTTAAATGTATATAGCAGTCATTGGGACCGGAGGTTTAAGTCTTCTGAGCTTTTGGACTCATACTGGAGCCTATCCTCAGGGAACTTCTCTCTAGCGGAGTGTGTGCTTTGAAGTTCCCTGAGGATGGGCTCCAGTATGAGTCCAAAAGCTCGGAAGATGAAACCTCTGGTCCCAATAACTGACCCAGATTGGATCCGGCAACATTATCATGGGACATGTATATTTGCCTTCGTTTGTAAATACATATATACTAAATAGTAGTAGATATTAACACATTCCTAAACCCAGCATGTGCAAAGGGTGAAAAAGTCCATGGATCATTAGTATATACATGTTTAAGATTTTGCAAATTCCTAAACAACTGAAAGGTTGCTATATAGGAATTTTATCATATATAAAATTAAATTCCTTAGTGACTGTATAGGAAGTAGTGTATTGGCAGCTGTAATTGGCTCAACTGTACCTCTGCAGTTAGTTGACTCATCCCAAGGTGTGGTACTGAAAAGTTTCATCTGTCTTTTCAATTGGAAAGAACAAACATGAATGTAGAAAAAATCAGCACTAGTGATGTAAAACTGTTTTTACAGCATACTGATACCACACAGAATCATGTTTTAAGTGAATTAACCTGACTGTCTTTTATAAGATGAACCATAAGCTAAACACTGGGACTGGATCTTCACACTAGTCATAAACTACTTGCTCACACAGCCTTGCCTTAGGTCTAGTGCACAAACTGAGGGGACATTGATGGATCTCTCCAGCAGAGAGGGGAGTCAAAGGATCTGTGCTTGCTTGAGGCAGGGAGGGGGTGAAAGTCAGGCAGCAGAGAAGACAAAGTGCAGCAACAGTTTGGCTTGGGGAAGGCAAGGCAGGTCAAGTCTGCAATGGTGGGGACATTGTGACCTGCTGCTTGAAGATTTACCTAAAGAAATTGTGAACCAAGGGAAGGTATTCCACAGGGTAGATATTCCTGATCCAAGAAAGGAAGAAGAAAACTGCTTCTGGAGCAGGGCTCTGCTCTCTCTGGCAGCCAAGGCAGAAATGGCCATGGGGATACAAGCCCAGTGGCTGGACTGAGGCGGGCAGTTCCTGCCACAGGGCAATTGGACCTGCTGGTTGCCGACTTGGACTATTCCTTTCGAAGGGCTTGCTCCGTTTGGGAAGATGAAATCCCACTTTTCTGGCAGATGGAGCTTCTGCTATCAGGCTAGCGGGCAAGAAGGCCGTGGGGATTTAGCTTCCATAGGATTTTGCATTGGATATCTTAAGACAAACTATGGTGCTGGAGAAGACTCCTGCGAGTCCCTTGGACTGCAAGGCGATCAAACCAGTCAGTCCTAGAGGAGATCAACCTTGACTGCTCTTTAGAAGGCCAGATCCTGAACCTAAAACTCAAATACTTTGGGCACATAATGGGAAGGAAGGACTCACTGGAGAAGAGCCTAATGCTGGGAAAGATTGAGGGCAAGAGAAGAAGGGGACGACAGAGAATGAGGTGGCTGGATGGAGTCACTGAAGCAGTAGGCATGAGCATAAATGGACTCCAGAAGATGGTAGAGGACAGGAAGGCCTGGAGGAACGTTGTCCGTAGGGTCGCGATGGGTCGGACACGACTTCGCAGCTAACAACAAATCTTAAGACAACTAGCCATTTTTCTACTCTGTTTTCTCTCTCTTTCAGATGCATATAATAGGTATCAGTTCACCGGCTTCTTAGAGAAATGAATTCGCCAAAAGCACTTCGCATTTTCAAAGCGCTACAGGTCCGCATATTTATCCGCCAGCTGATTCTTCCGACTCTACTGGGACCAATGTGAAGGTAAACACCACACTTCCCAGAAGCCTCTCGCCGCCACCATCTCCTCCTCCTCCTCCTCTCCTCCTCTTCCTTGGGATCCGCCAAAGCTCGCGCAATCGCAAGAGAAGCCTCGTTTTGATTCCTCCAGCCTGTAGGTGGTGGTGGCGGCGGCGTCGGCAGACGACGGGCCTATAGCTTCACGGCTTCCTTTTTTTTTTTTTTGCGGGTTGCTTTCGGAGGAGGAGACTCCTTGGCAAGAAATAGGAAAAGAAAGCCGGCCTTTCCCTTGCTCTTGCTTGCCAAGACCACCGAGGGGGCCGGGAGGGGGGCCGCGCCGAGGGGCAGGAAGGAAGCAACCAGGCGATCTTCAGCTTCTCAGGACGCCATGTCGGACGGCGAGAAGCTCAATTTAGATTCCATCATCGGGCGCCTGCTGGAAGGTAAGCGGCTGGGGCTGGGCCGGCTTTGGGCGGCTGAAAGCGATTGGAGTGCCCGAGTGGCACAAGAGTCCAGGGGAAGGGCGAGCGGCGGACCTTGCCCGCTTTCCGATCTCCCGCTTCCCCTCCCGGCGCTGGAATGTACCACGCCGCCCCCGCTCCAGCGCCTCTTCTCCCGGCGGCAGATCGCTCTCGACCGGCGCAATGGGGGGTGGGGTGGGGGCGGGTTTCCCAGGATTTCCACCAGCGGTTTTACTTCCCTGGATCTGGGCCGAGGAGCAAGGAACCGGATCGAGCTGTAACTGGGCGAGTTGGCGCCTCGGCATTTTCTCCCACGCGTTAAAGAGGGATGAAACGGCTAAGCAAGCGCACGCACTCTTCCTTTTCCCCGGCGTGCTCGCAGATCGAGGTGACTCTTATTTACGCGAGCGAGGCGGCGTTTATAATTCCCCTTCAGCCTAGCAGTTTATACGATCGGGGAAAGCGAGGTCGGTTCGGGACTAAAATCTCCCGGAGGAGTTTGCCCCCGCCTCGTCTGCGTCGATTCGCCCACCGCGGCTGGCGTTTTGTAGCCTCTCGAGCGCCACTTTTGCCAAGCCTGCCTCTCCTGATCTTCTGGCTAAAAAAAAAAAAAGAAAGAGCCGGATGCCGGCGTCCGAAAGAGACAATTCTGCAGGATGGAGGGGAAAGCTTAGCGGAGGGTCGGGGCGGATGGGAGCCCTGCGCCTCGAAAAGGGTGTGCCGGCGCCCGAGGGATTCTTGTCAGCCTGGGCTGAATGTTCTTGCAAAATAGGGACTCATCCTCTCCGAATGAAGGTGATGAGCTCCTGACTCAGGCGGGGAGTGGAGTTTCCTAACGCTAACGGTGGAAAGGAAGAGGCTGGATGCCGAATCGCCAGGCGATTGCTGCAGTTTATTTATTTATTTATTTATATTTTAATTCCATTTATATCCCGCCCTTCTCCGAAGACTCAGGGCGGCTTACAAGCTTAGCAGTAGCCTTCATGCTATGTATATGCCTGCTTGTTTGGTTTGGCTTCTCTTGGGTGCAAAGGGAGGGCGGGGTGAGGCGCAGGTGCCGGCCTACCCCTGGGGAAAGACATTTTGGCGCTCGGTGAGGAGGGGAGAGGCTTAGGCTTGCAGAGCCCCTGACTGAACGGCTGTTCTGGCCTTGAGAGCAGGACCAGAAGTTGAAGCTCTTTTTCAGGAGGCTATCTTCAAAAGCTGACCCATCCAGGCGTGAAAAGGTAATTATCTAATTCTTGGGATCTCCACACCCAACAAGAAAGGAGGATAACCAATGTTGACTTAGAAGACCCTTTGCTGTTTCAAAAGTAATTACAGATTTTTATTTTTTTTATTTTAATTCCATTTATATCCCGCCCTTCTCCGAAGACTCAGGGCGGCTTACAAGCTTAGCAGTAGCCTTCATTCTATGTATATGCCTGCTTATTAGGGCTTTCACACACACCCCAAGCGGCATTATTACAAAGTCAGCTTAATTGCCCCCAACAATCTGGGTCCTCATTACAGCCCCAACCTAACTGTTCACTTCGGTTGTCTGTCTCATATAATTCCGGAGATGTGGAGTCTGCTTTTCTGCCTAACCAACACAGTGGGAGTTGGCTTTCCCAGATTATCCAATTGTGCCCTAGTTCTGATAAGCTTGGGATTTAATCTTGCTGTATTTAAATTGTGAGGTGGGTTCAATCTATTCCTGTTGCAGGGGTGGGTGGAGTTTGAGAGAGATTGGCAGTAGAACAAGGCAGGATTTTAATATTAAGTTTGGATTGTATAGATTTAGGTTGATGCAATGGTTTGATTTTGATTTTGATTCAGAGCTGTTTATTTCCAAGGCAGCAGTGCAAAGAAGAAACCCTTGATTGCAAACTTTGGCTCGGCTATAACTAGAAATTTGAAACACCCTCACTTTGCAATTATTGTGTTAAGGAGTGTCAGTTTATTTTAAATGATAGAGGACTGCTTGCGGGACAGTGCTGTCATCCCATACTGTTAGGTTTTTACTACTAGCACTGTTAACTGATCCACTTGCATCAGCCTGCTTTTCATTGAAAACATAGTCCCAAAACAGAATAAATGTTATACTAAAGCAAATAATGCACAGTTATGAAGCTCCTTTAAGATTTTGCTTACTGCATGGCAGTTCCCCAGTGGATGTCTCTTGAGCCAATAATGGTTTGGTAACCTGTGAGAAGCTAATGCATGTCCTTCAGGTACAGACCTGGCTAATGGATTTTGCCTTCCTCAGCTGGAGACGGAAATAATGGTTTTCATGAGGGAACAAGGTAGGATTTGGTTATTACACCAGAACATTGTAGAAACAAGAAGAGCAACGTGCCAGGAATATCTCCGAGAAGGTAACCAGCATAAAGGTGTTTGCTCGGGAATGGGAGTATCAATTTTTGTTGTTGTTGTTGTTGTTGTTCCCCCAGTGCAAGGATCACGTCCAGGCAAGAATGTTCAGCTCTCAGAAAATGAGATTCGGGGCCTATGCCTGAAGTCACGAGAGATCTTCCTGAGCCAGCCCATTTTGTTGGAACTAGAAGCCCCACTCAAAATTTGTGGTAAGCTGTTGCAGTTTTTTTCCTTCTCTTTCGCTAGAGCTCTTTCAAAATGGTTGCCTTTGTAGGCATGGTCCGTCATAAAAACACATACTGAGCAGAAGATTCTGTACTGGCACTTTCAAAATGAACTGAAGCTTGCCTTTTTCTTTTTCTTTTTTCTGGTCAGATTGAACTTTTAGACAAAGCATTGAGCTGCATCATACAGTTATTTTAATTTTCCAAGCATGCCTATGTAAACCAAGATGCTAGAGGGCAATGCCTTAGGTTGCATTGTATCACCTTCCTATTTAATCAGTTTTAAAGTAGGGCAAAAAAATCTGGCAGACATTAAAGATGATGTCTACAGGCACATTGATGCCTATGAATGTCTGGTTCTGGGATAGTCATTTCCCAACCTTGCCATTCTCACTTAGGAAGAAGACAGCATATGTGTAAGTGCAATGTATAAATTGTTGATTATGTCTGCATTTCTCTTTTTTTGTTTTCTACCATCTCCCAGGTGATATCCATGGGCAATACTATGATTTGCTGCGGCTTTTTGAATATGGGGGGTTCCCCCCAGAGAGTAATTACCTCTTTTTGGGTGACTATGTGGACCGGGGGAAGCAGTCATTGGAGACAATCTGTCTGCTGTTGGCCTACAAAATTAAATACCCTGAGAACTTCTTCCTTTTGCGTGGAAATCATGAGTGTGCAAGCATTAACCGTATCTATGGCTTCTATGATGAATGTGAGTGGACTTACAGAGTGGGAAAGGAAGCCATGTCGTAGTCAAGTATACGTAGATAATGGGGATAGAGATTTGGGAAATGCTATGTGGCAGTGTGTCTATGCCACGAGTCCTTCTTTCTCTTCAACCCCAAGGAGATCCCCAACAAATTTTGCAGGAATGTGGCTATTCAAAACTATTCAGCTTTTTTTTTCCCGAGCTAATTTTTGCCCCTTTCCTGCTTTCCATAGGTAAACGGCGGTATAACATAAAATTATGGAAGACCTTCACTGATTGCTTCAACTGCCTACCTATCGCTGCCATCGTTGATGAGAAAATCTTCTGCTGTCATGGAGGTAGGGTATCTATAACGTTGGGGTGAGGAAGCTGGTTGTACTACTGATACCCGCAATGCTGTAGGCAAGAGACTGAAGTAATGCAGGATTTCTCCAGATGGTTCACAATCTGCGTCAACGGGAAAAGAAATCAAGTAATAGGCGACGTCAATAGCACAGTGGGGAATTTAGTGTCCTTTGCATATTGCGTAGGTGTGTTTCCTTTGGGAGGTGGAATGAAGTCTGGGAAAAATTGAAAGACCACATTCACTTCCTATAAAGGGTTTCCTCCTTGATGCAGCATTTTAGGTGACAAATTTATTCAGGCCAGTTTTGATCCCACAGGGATAAGAATTGGCTTAAAGGATTGAGTGTGGAAAGCTTTGTCAGATGTATTTTTTTCAGTTAATACCCCAAACAGAAGTGTGTTGTAAAATAGTGATTCCTGGTACAGCCAGTTATGCGTTACCTCTAGTGAGAGCCGCATGTTGAAATACTCTGCTTTATAAATGCAAATTCTGTCTTCCAGGACTGTCTCCTGACCTCCAATCTATGGAACAGATTCGGCGGATCATGAGGCCCACGGATGTGCCTGACCAGGGTCTGCTTTGTGACTTGCTCTGGTCGGATCCTGACAAGGATGTGCAAGGCTGGGGCGAAAATGACCGTGGGGTCTCCTTTACATTTGGTTCAGAAGTAGTCGCCAAATTTCTTCACAAACATGATCTTGATCTGATCTGCAGAGCGCATCAGGTCAGAGGATAAAGCAAGTAGAGGGACACCTGGCTGGAGTGGGAGGAAGGGGTCTCTGAACTGGGAAGTTACTTAGTTTTAGGCCAGGGGTGTCAAACTCAATTTCACTGAGGGCCGCATCAGCTTTGCGGTTGCCCTCAGGGGGCCGGGTGTGTGTGGCCTACTGGGTGGGTGTGGCTAAAGTGTGTGTGGCCTGCTGGGTGGGCGTGGCCAGCTCTACCTCATTCGCATCAAGAGTGCCTATGAGGGCCCGGGCAGGAGTGGGACAGATCTGAGGGTCTCTGGCAGAAGGAGGGTCTCTGGGCCAGGGCCAAGGCAGTGGGGGCCGTTCCCTCACGGTTTCCAGGATGGCTTCGCGGGCCGCATGAAACCACTTCGTGGGCCGGATCTGCCCCCTCCCCCGGGCCTTGTGTTTGACACGTCTGTTTTAGGGGTGGGTGGGAAACATAGCTGCAAAAGCTGACAATGAAACAAGGAAGGGTTGAAGCATGCTGTTGGCAAGGGGACATTAGCTTGGGTTGAGCATGTACATATATTTGATTGATGGTTTCTCCCACCCCGTTTAGGTGGTAGAAGATGGATATGAGTTTTTTGCCAAACGGCAGCTGGTGACACTCTTTTCTGCTCCAAATTACTGTGGCGAGTTTGACAATGCAGGTGCCATGATGAGCGTTGATGAGACCCTCATGTGCTCCTTCCAGGTAAGGACTTCTGAAGATGCTACTTTTACAGCTCTTATCTTTTTACGTACAAGGCAAGCAATAAAAGCTGAAGTCACAAGGGTGTGCTATTTTGTGACGAAGCAACAACCGGAGGATTCTCGAAAACAATGTTGAAGCATCCGTTGTATTTTAAAGGGATTTCTGTATCCATTAAATGCCTTCTATGCTAGCAAGACTTGTGTATCTCTGGTTTATAGTAAACTGAGATACTTGGGAAAACAACTTCCCCAGTTGCATTCTGGCCACTGCATGGGTGGAAATTCAAAAGCTACAGAAATAGGAGTGATTGTGGGGTGGGTTTGTTGTTGTTTTGTTGCTGGGTTTGTTTTTTTTTGGAACTAACCAAAGGCAAAGTCACGAGCAGGTTTTAGAATTGTAGCAAAATACTTTTGTCAGGTTGCATATGCATGTGCGCACATATTATTAGTGATCTTAGATAATAGGGAAATGTGATAAAGGACCTCAGAAGTTCTTTGCCAAAAGCAATTCCCATATTTAAAAGGAATTGGGGACATTATTCCTTTTTTGGTTTTGCATTCACTTTGGTCTCCTTTTTTATACACTACATGAAGCAGATTAGGTATCTACGAGTATACAAATTTAGTCCCATAGTTTTCAAAATGAAAATAATTGAATGTAGTGGGTTAGGACGCTGAGCTTGTCGATCGGAAGGTCGGCAGTTTGGCGGGTCGAATCCCGAGTGCCGCATAACAGAGTGAGCGCCTGTTACTCGTCCCAGCTTCTGCCAACCTAGCAGTTCGAAAGCACGTAAAAATGCAAGTAGAAAAATAGGGACCACTACGGTGGGAAGGTAACAGCGTTCCGTGCGCCTTTGGCGTCTAGTCATGCCGGCCACATGACCACGGAGACATCCTCGGACAAGCGCTGGCTCTTCGGCTTTGAAACGGAGATGAGCACCGGCCCCTAGAGTCGGAAACGACTAGCACGCATGTGCGGGGGAACCTTTACCTTTAGGGTTTTTTTTGTCCTGTACTATCCATTTATATAATTTAAGAAACAGAACATAAGGCCTCGTGGGAGTTTGTAGCTTAAGGACTACGAAGAGAGAGAGAGAGAGGAGTGTGGTGAGAAGGAGTTGCAATTCCATGTCCTTAAGCTTGCATTATTCTAAGACACTAAGAGAATTTATGGCTGTTTTATTTTTGCCACTTACATGGTACAATGTCTGGAATTCCATTTTCATCATAAGAATTTTAATACATGCTCAAATTTCAGGAGGTTTGGTGCCTAGTTTTGTCACCCTGAAACATTTGCAATTATTAGATGAAATCGGTAGGAATTTTTCCACCAGGGACCAAGGACAGAAAAAAGCCTTTAATTCCCACCTCCCCAACCTCTTAACTTTTTTCTTCCTTTCTGCAGATCTTGAAACCGGCAGACAAGAACAAGGGCAAATATGGCCAGTTCAGTGGCTTGAATCCTGGTGGACGCCCTGTCACTCCACCACGCAATTCAGCCAAGGCCAAGAAGTAATGTGTCCTGCCCGCCCTCCGTCTTCAGATGAGGGGCCTGGGCTGTCTCGCATAGTGGTTACACTGTACAGTGGCTGCCTACCTAGGATGCTAGGACCCAGCCATTTTTTAAAGAAAAAATGTTTGAATGAGATTGAATACCAAAAAAATAAATAAATCTCATTCTCTAGGAAGGGAATGTCATTATTTTTGGGGGTATTTTTGATTGACTTTTTTGCCAACTGTGTCCTGATGTGTGCGCTCCTTTCTCCCCTGGGGGTACCACATCTTTTTTTGAATAAACATGTAATATTCTTAATGTAGTCGCTTCTCTTTATAGTTTTGGGAAAATAAAATGGGTTGGGAGAAAAAAGCTGCTTGTTTTGAGGCAAAAAAAAATACTTCCCTCCCTTTCTTCTTTAAAGCGGGGGAGGCACAGAGTTTCAGGGGGGTTAGTGCTTGTCCTGTACAATAAAGTGTATATTCTACATGGATTAATTTGGGAAAACGTACAGACGACTGAACAAGTTGTACCAATGAAGTCAGCATCTGCTTGTAGCAGCAGCTCTGCAGGGCTTCCTCTTAGACGGGCAGAAAATCCAATCAATTTCAAGTTATCTAACATTTGATTTGATGAGGCCTCCTCTGGGGAAAATACCTGATAAACTGGACTGTATTCTCTGTCATGGCCTCTCTAGAGACAACCGTTTCTCTGCCTAAAAGAAAATCCTAGAGGTTTTTTTTTTCCTGCAGCACACCTGCTTTTTGGAAACATTGTACAAGACCTTTAATTAAAAGTGGTTTTAGTTTTTAACTTCAAAGCTGGATTGAGGAGCTAGAGAAAGCACCAGGGAGTAACAAGGCCCCAGTCCTTTGCCAGCTTCTATATTTACTGAATAATGGAAGCTTTTGAAGCTGCCTGGTGTTTTTTCCCCCTATTTCACTTTCCATTCCCAGATATCTTCCAACTAATGAGAACTTTGGCAGTAAAATGTGTTAAATTACAGGGAATGAGAGGAAAGCTGGATCCAAACAGTGGAAGGCTCTAAAACAGAGGTCTTCAAACTTGGCCCTTTTATGACTTGTGGACTTCAACTCCCAGAATTCCTCAGCCAGGCACTCTGGCTGAGGAATTCTGGGAGTTGAAGTCCACAAGTCATAAAAGGGCCAAGTTTGAAGATCCCTGCTCTAAAAGGAAACTTACAAGGTTGGTCTATATTACAGCAGCAATATGCCCTGGCATCAAACACTGAGAAATACATTTTTTTAATAAAATGAATCTATTAGAGCTATACATTAGTTGCAAACTCAAAGCAAGAAATGTCTCTTTAAAAATAAAAAAAGGCCTGGGTGAGATGGTGGTTTTGTTAATAATTCTATACTGGAAATACTAGTTCCATGATACTGTTCATTTAATACAAAAATGCCCACAAAGCTGTCTCTGGTCAGAAAATATTCTGCTGGGGCAGGTTGGATTAGAATCCTAACCTGCCCAAGACTCCTTGGGATTTAGAGGTGTGTTGCATGCACAGCAATCCAGAGGAGCTCACGAATCTCCCTCACTGTCTTCTGCTAGTACGTCCTGGCTGGCAAAGGAACGAGACCCCACCTGGGACTCACTCAATACTGATCCAAAGAATAAAGAACGAAACTGCAAAAGAAAATAACAGTTTGGGGGAAAAGAAAGCTGAAAAGGTGCAAACATTCTTGAATGTTTCCACATCACAAATTGGTAACAGGAAAAAGCACACAAAAGCAATATTCTTTATAAATGTAGAAGAAAAGGTATAGATGATATTCAGAATAAAGTTTACCATACCTAGAGGTTGAGCATTTGCCTCCTTTCCCTGTTCCTCCCAACTGCTCCAAAGCTGCTCCCAAATGTACTTTTTACCACACCTCTACCACATACACATACCACCCTTTTCGAGTGATTTCTTTAAAAAAAAACAAACTGATTTTGCAATAGAATGATTGACAAAGCCTGGCTGCTGCCATTAAAAGTTAGTAAATAATGGCTCAGCTCCAACTGAAGTTAGTCATAGTTTAGGATCAACTGCAAGGGATGAATATCTTTGTAAGTATATAAGTTGGTACACAGACCACACTAAAGTACAGTCAACTTTCCCACACATTATTGAATGACTCGGAAGTGGTTCCGTGCATATATAAACCTAGACCGTGTTTTACAAACCGCAGTGGCTGGATGTAGAGAATATATAAGTGCCAGGAAGTGATCATGAATGCAGAGGTCATAGGCACTTTGGCCCAGCGTATTAAGTGGGATCCTGCTATTTTATTGCTTTCAATAATAGTTGATTGTAACTTATTGAAAGCAACAGAATAGCAGGATCCACTTAACACACTGGGCCAAAGTGCCTATGACCTCTGAGTTTGTGATCACAGGGGCACCTGCAGGACTGATCTTTTTCCCCAATAAATTATCCTTTGACATTCCCACCCACTTCAGTGGCATCACCCCAGACATTGCTCCGATATGACTTAGAAGCTTCTCTGCTTCTGAACAAAGTGATACGTCACACACTACAGTAGTCAGTACACACAAAAGGGGCAGTGTGGGTAGATGCCAATCAAGTACTGCAATGGTCACACCTTCCTATGCTGAAAAGCACATCTATGCGCCTGCTTCTCACATCCTTTAAGGTGGATGGTTAGGAGGTTCTCCAGTCTGACGCCCTCCACTATGTTTTCATGCAGCGAGCAGGAACAAGCTTGCACCACCTACCCTCTTTTGTGGTGGTGTGCCAAGGACAGTATCCTCATTTTCACTCTCTGATTCCCTGGTCTCAGAACTGGGCTGTCTTGTGGCGAAAGCAGGGCTGGGAGATGGTTCTGTTTCATCGCATGTGGTTTCCATGGCTATCATGTAGGTATCAATGTCATCACTGGTAAAGTCACCGGCTGGGGCAACTGGCTTGTGGGTGCTGGAAGAGGCAAATAGGGGCAGGCTGTCAGTTACAGAGCCCAATTTGCTTTTCTTAGAGAAGGTATCCTGTTAATCCTAGGGAAAGCCTTCCTTGGGAACACCTGGTTAAGTCCTTATCAATTATATCCTCAGCGCAAATATCAGGGCTTTGACACAGCCTGATGAATAGCAGGAAATAATTAATTTAAAACTGAAATCTTAAACAGTTCCCAGTGTAACCAAGCAGCCATGGATATCCTTTAAGATGGTTCATCAAGACTGGGGAATGATAAAACACATCAGCTGAAAGAGCAACAAAATTGCCCATTTCCAAGTGACACCACCTTCCTGTATGCCAAAATGGAGGTCCTGTTAAATGCTTTGTTCTTTTCCAGCAACTTGTTTTGTCTCGTGAGCCAAAGAGGTTTAGTGCAGGAGGTAGAATATTTCTTACCTGGCTGGCGGATGGCTTTCTGATTCGGAAAGGGTGGCCAGGACCAATTGTAGTTCCAGCACAGGATCCTCCACAGTAAAGATAGCTGGCCTGTAAAGATAAATACGGGAAGGGCGGCCATACATATTTCAACTGGATGAGAATCAAAGAAAAAGCAAGAAGAATGGAAACATGTCCAAGTTGACCAACCCAAGGTATAGATGTCTCTGGTGAAACAAAACAGAAAACTACGTTTACTGATGCTTACAAAGACTGCCTTTTTTAAAAAAGAGTATAAGTAGGATGGTTACATCAAACTAGGGTCTCTCAGAAGCCTCTCTGGAAACACTCAAAGCAATCCTCTGAAACAATATGGATACCCTCCAGTGAGTGTTATTTAATATTCTACTTTAAAATGGTTCGGTGCCACTGTAGGAGGCTCTATTTGCTCATTAAGCTGCTTAAGTCCTACCTGCCAGGTTCATCAAAGTGGATATCGAGGGAGAGATTTGAGGACTCAGCAAAACTCAAGAAACCCTAAAAATGGGGAAGGGGGAGAGAAAAGCGATGAAGCAGATTGGGAAAAACAAACTTAGCCTGTCCCACGGAAGGCAGGGGGCCAGATGCATGCTCACCCGGAACTCCTTAAGGCAGAAAGTGACTTGTATGTCTTGCTTGATGTGGAAGACCTGGAACTCGTCCTCACTCATACACATTTCCGTCACCATCATCCGACTTGGTTCTGTCACACAGAGATGGATCAGAAAACATCTCTTCCTGTAACCACTTCTCTCCATTCCACATCACTTTCCATGAGAAGGGCACGAGAGACAGCTGCGGACTGCTGAAGAGAGTCAGGTATTTGCAGCCATCACTGCTAAGAGGCCCTCAGGCTGGAACCTTCTAGCCACGGCAATCGTTTCTGAAGGGAGGCTGAGGGAACCCTGCCTGGTCAGGTTTGGGGGAGGAGTTGGAAGCAAAGCCTGGTGGGCCAGCTCACCTGTCTCTTCTTCTAGGTAACTACGGAGAGTCACCTTCCCACCAGGGCTGGCACCCAGAGTCACCTCAGCCAGGTTAAGGGGGAAATGAACCACAGCATCTGCTAATAGCCTGAATTGGATGGAGAGAAGCAGGAAAAAGGCTGAGTAGAAGAGGAAAAAACTTCGTAGCTGAACATCACCAACTCCCTTCTGTACTTATTGTTTTAGTAACGTAATTGGGACAATGGCATTGGCTTACACAAATTACCTTTTGCTCACACAACATATTCTTATACGCAGTAAGTCAATTTGGGGGAAGGGGAATGTATAAATTATTTAAATTATATTAAATTATATTAAATTAATTTTAAAATTTAATTTTATTGTTATTAGGAATTGTGGGCCTGTACTAATTTAATTCCATTTTATTCTTCTTTTTTGTACTGTTTTAATTGCCCTGTGAACCGCCCTGAGTCCTTCGGGAATAGGGTGGTATATAAATGCATAATAATAATAATAATAATAATAATAATAATAATAATAATAATAATAATAATAATAATAATAATAATAATAATAATAATCAGGGTTGCCTTATTGGTGAGAGGCATGGCATATACATTTAATAAATAAATAAATAAAAATAATTCCCAAAACATCCTCCCATCTATTTCGACATTTGTAAATTATGCCATGCTGACACATCGCCTGCTGTATTGATAAAGTGGGCCTCTGAATGGTGGAATTCACTGTGCAAAGGATGCATACAACACATACATGGGTAGTACTGTCAGCACCATTCCTTCAGATGCATTTGAACCATAATAGCCTTCCATCCCCCTGCACTAAATTTTTTCTGTCACATCATGATCCCACCTGGGAGAAGCACGCAGCAAATGGGCGTATTTTGTTTTGTCAAAGATAGCCTGTAACAGTTCACATTCCTGGAATAACAAATCGTGAGTCTTGACAACCCCTGCAATGAATATATAGGAGGGAGGGAGAGGGAGGGAGGAAGAGAGAGAGAAAAACCCACACATTTATTACACTAAGACATCCTTTCAACCCTGGTTTGTTGATTATACCATAGTTCACTAGATCCCATATAAGATGAAACCAAATAAACTCCATTACTTGAAGCCAATTAGATTGTCAGGGAAAATGGCCTAGGGCCAGGCCATCTCTCTCAGAGGGTCCTGAGTTAATGCTGCTGGAGATGTGATAAATTTAAGAGGGGGGAAAAGCAGCATTTGTTCCTTTCAAGGACAAAAGGTGACATTGATAAGGGGGCTGGAAAGTAAAACCTTCTGATGAAATACGTGCTCATTAAAAAAACACTTTCCCACGCATTCATTAAAGATAGTGCTGTTTATTTTATTTATTTATTTTTATTTTAATTCCATTTATATCCCGCCCTTCTCCGAAGACTCAGGGCGGCTTACAAGCTTAGCAGTAAGACAGTTCATGCTTCTTCCGGGTTAAATTCAATTCACCAGCCAGCCATTCCCAATTTTATGCAGACCACAAAAGCTAAAATCTCCTTTGATCTGAGCTCAGTTCACTGTGGTGAGTTCATAGACATAACCACACAGGATTCTTAGCATTAGTAGAGAAGTTAGTTTATTGCTGATACCTGCATATTTTTTTCCCAGTGCCCCCATGTAGCTTATAGCCCAGGCATTTTGTGATAATTTCCCATCCCCGGTGCTGCTAAGCTTCCAAGCTCAGATTGTTACAGAGATTGAGTTCACAACAACTGTATCTGTGAGCACAACACGCATAGACCCTTCTCAGATAGCATACAAGTAGTATAGATACATACAGATAAGATGCAGATAGCTGTCACCAAATCATTTCACATGCTCCCAATCTGAAATCTTGGTAGATTTTGACGTGAAGGCTCAAGTGTTCCGAGTGTTCTAATATTTTTTATTTTAGTGGCTGTACCAAAGGCCCCCTGCTATATTTGCACAGTATACTTTTGTAAAATCGTTTTTTCTTAACAAGATATTTTTGAAATATTGTAGAATAAAGCATGTATTTGCCTTGCATAAGTACATCATCACTACTGTACAGAAAAATGATATTCACAAGTTCAGACTACTTTTGCGTTTGTACATGTGAGATATGCAGTTAAATGAAACCACAGAAACACTTAGAGTATTTCTGTAAGCACTGAAAGCAGAAAATTAGGGGTAGTATAGTACCTATCAGCAGAGGCTGATTATGTATTCCTTCATACATTCTAGGTTATGCTTCTTATGGATGAGACTGGGGGAAAAAAACCCAAACTAATGACTAAATCACTTTCTCTGGTTCCAACTTCTTAGAACTGCTAGAATTTGTTGCAGTGTGGCTGGAAGTTCTGTTCCTGGCTCCTGAAGGCCTCAGAAACACATTTTTCACTTCCTTAGCCTTCAGCATATGAACAAACTCTGAACTCTTCATTCAACATTCAGGATCTTTGCAGCCCTTTCTTACTTCAGTTAAAAAGTGATGCAGGCCTGTGGCTTTTGATATTGATTTTCAACAGATTCTTTACTCTTGCCTGTACTTCTTTTTCCAAATTCATTTGAACCACTCTTGGGTCCTGCTCTCCCATTTAGATATGAATAAGCAGTAAGATTCCTGAACCACGGGTGATCATTCCTCCATTCAAATGACCCCCCCCCCTTTCTACTGTCTAAAGTCAAGCCTTTTCATGTTCAAGGAGGGCTCTTTTCCAGTGCTCACCATATCTGCAATGCAGCTGCACACGGAACCGGTTCTTCTTGGGAGTCAGTGACATGAGACATTTCTCCACCGTCTTTTCCAGAGCAGGAATTGAGCGGAATACAGCTAGGAAAGACTGCAAGGCACAATTGTGTAAGATTCTTCTTAAAACAAAAGAAAGTCACTAAGAGTGCCGCATTCTGCATAATGCTTGAGTGTCAAATTGGGATGGGGAAGATTCAAGTTCAAACCCCCCAAGATAGCTTTTACATTCAGCGGGCCATTCACAGGCCAGGTTGACTTCATGAGGTCAGTTTATAGGCCAAACGGTTGGATCTGCCTATGTCGCTGACTTGAAAGGGATGCAGAGGCTGCAAGAACCCAGAGGGGGAATATTTACTTGAGTTTTGAGGAAAGTTTGCATGCTCTCTGCAACGTTCAAGAGCATCTCACCTTCATGAGCACTTTGCATCGGAAAGCACCGACATCTGGGTCTGACCCGGATTCCCCAGCCTGGTAGTGCTGGAAGAAGAGTGAGGTGAACAGGAAACAGGCATAGGCAGAGCGAGATGTGTTTATTGCACGCAAAGACAACTAGAAAGATAAGAGGAAATAACAGGAGGATAGGAAATAATCCCCATCTCTCCAGCCTTTAGTTTTCTCTCAGCGTCTAACACAGGGGTCTTCAAAGTTGGCCCTTTTATCCCTAAACTCCCAGAACTCCTCAGCCAGCGTGTCTGGCTGAGGAATTCTGGGAGTTGAAGTTCACAAGTCATAAAGGGCCAAGTTTGAAGACCCCCTGGTCTAACACCTAGCAGCTAGAGGAGGGATACTTGGTCAGATCGGGTCCAGCATTATATTATCCCACTCTGTGTCTCCCACATGCAGACCATGGAACAGTGTTTCTCAATCTTGGCTACTCTAAGATGTGTGGATTTCACCTTCCATAATCTCCCAGCTAGCATGCTTACAGTAGACGGCAACTTTACACCAGGATTTCATAGCAACTGTTACTGGAGGCATTCTGATTCTCTTTTTCTTCTCCAATCATTCAGTGGATCTTTTGAGGTGAGCTCTGACCAGAATTATACACAGTGTGACTGCTGGCACTCAAAAGAATTAAATAAAAGCATTCCAAAATAATTTTACATTATTTACATTCCCAATAGTGAAATTTGCCTTTCACCACAGTGCAGCATACTGAGGTTGCTATTTTCTTTCAGTTACCTATACCACCCATTTCCTGGTCAGTTACTACATGCCTTGTAAAGATTCAGCATAACTTGTCCAAACATGAAACAAACTTGAAAATGAACTACACAGACTTACTAATTTAGACTATATTGTAGCCCTGCTTTGGTCATGACAGTGCTTACCAGGACTTTATTTTCATGCAAACAAAATTATTTCCTGGCCACCTATGGAATATGCCTCTAATGAACAGGTCATATACATTGTATGACCTTAGCACAGATTTCCATTATATCTTGTTCTATCTTTTAAAATATATTGCAAGTGTTTATATATTTTTACATATTTCTGCATCAGAATGGCAAATGAATTAATTCCTAAAACCCAAGTTTTCCCATAACATTTTATATTTAACTTTTTTTTAAAAGTGCATTAACTCTTCTGTGGAATATACAGCACTTTCTTTTTCGTATAACTGTAGCCTTCCATTTACATAACATTCATTTCAAAGTTCTCCGAGCCCAGCAAATATCTCCTAGATCCCCTCTTACCCCTTCTTCCAGTGGTTCAATGTAGATTTCATCTCCAATCCGGGAGAGAGCATGTACTGCTTTCCCCAGGGCTGCACAAGGGACAGAAGAACACAAACAACTGGATAAAGTGAAGTCTCATACAGTGTGAAATTCTGTTTCTTACACTAGCTAGGAATCTGTGTAGAGGGAGATTACCCATCACAACTCCCTCCTGCTACTAATTAATTATTGGGATTTATATAAAAGCTAGGTTTACTTCTTTATTCTAAGGTTCTCTGTGGGGAAGAGGGAAGGGTGGATGTAATGTTAACAGTGGAGAAGACTAAAGCCAAAAATGATCATTCTTTCTCTTTTTAATCCTGCACTTGTTCTTACTCTTTCTATCCTGCAAAGATTGTTATTTTACTGATGAAAAAGCTGCTTTAGAAGTATCTTCTCTCTACCAATGCTCCTGTTTTTGGAAGGACCAGATCAGAAATTAATACCCTTACACAAAACTTAGGGGACTCACAACATTGGACTCAAAGTGGCAGCTGACATCTCGTATGCCAATTGTCTCCTTTTGTGAACCAAGAGGCCCTTGATAGTCACTCACATTCTAGACATCTTGTGTGTGGACCACTGCAATCTACTCTACATCAGGTTAACCTTGAAAGTTACTCAGAAGTTGCAGCAGAATGTGGCATCATGGGCAATTATAGTTGTATCTCATCAGACTTTGTGACACTTTTGATCCATGAACTACACTGTTACCAGGATACTTCTAGTCAGGGCTTTTTTCGATGGATTTTCCAGAGTTGCGTTCTTTTCCTACTGTTGCCCTTCCTATCCTCGTTTGCTTTTGAAAATGCCCTGCTGGTGGTACGGTGTGAGTGGAGTCCCCTCCGGTGCTGTCTGCCTCCTCTAGGAGGAGCCATGAGGCGCCGGAGCACCACAGCCAGAGCGTGGCTTGGTTGGCTGGGTTGGACCATGTGGTGTGGAAGCCGATGGTGGCGGTGGGAGACACATAAACATGGAGGTCATCTTTCACGAGAGGGTGAGCCAGCTTTTTGCCTTCCTTCACAGAAGGCGGGGTGTGAGGTTAAAAAGAGGCGAAGCGAGAGGAAAGAAAGGCGGCTGGCATGGAAGCTTGCCCGACAGTGAAACTTTGCTGTTTTGTTTCCTTGGGTAGTTCAAAGGCTGGGATGTCTACGAAAATCTCTTTTTATAGTTTATATTAAAACTGCAGAGGGGAAGAACAAGAATAAAGCCAATGTCTTTTGATTTGGAATTTTTATTATTATTAATAATATATATCATGTATTGGTCAGATGGAAAGGTAGATCTACAGTATGAGGTTTAATCAGATCTATTTATTAAATTGGATTTAACTTAAAGGTAAATTAAAAGTAATCTATTCACTGACAAAGTTTTAACTTTAATTTGTTTCAAGTCAATATCCATACTAAACTCCAAATGTAAATTTTTCCACCTTGACTTCTTAAAAATAATTCAATCTTTTATAAGCAACCAAATTTTGTTTTATTGGGCCAATTTCATTCCACATAGAAAGCTGACATTTCCACTCATTAAACTAAATGGGTATGGCCAGTGGTAAATGTCCCAAAAGATTAATGAAATGCCTTCTTGTAATTTAAAGCCACACAGTGCATGGTAACATTAATAGTATTAACTTACCTTGAACAAAATCCTAATCTTTTAGATACACTAAAAATTGAAGGGGTTTTTTTTTCAACTACAAAGGTAAACCTTGTAGGGTAGGCAAGACGGGCTGTATGATATGTGTGAGTTCTGGCACCTTTTTTTTTAACAAAAAAGGCACTGCTTCTAATTGCAATTCAAGATGCTGGCTATTATCTATGAATACTTCATTACTGTAGTTATCCAAAGAACCATCTGTCCTCTGTGGTTTCTGCCCAGCCCAGATGATCATGCTCCTTGTCCCATCCATTAACAGTGTCATCTGATAGGTCCTTGAAACCACACTTTTGTCACAGCACTTGGCCTTTGGAACACTAACCCACTTGAGATATCCTTAATGTCTACTCTGGTCATGTTCAAATGAGCTCTGAAGATCTACTTTGTTTCCCCAAGTCTTAGATTAGAGTAGGTGATAGGTCCTACATGTTTGTCTTTTAATGATTGCTTTTCTTATGGCATTTGGGTGGGGGGTTTTGGTTTATTTTAATGGCATTGTATGATTGTTTGTACTGTATGTTGCCCAGAGTTGTTCTAGAGTTAAGTAACCCAAATAAATAACTAACTAAATAACTAAATAACCTAAATAAATAAATAAATAAAATTGTTGTACATAGTTCACCTTTCACATTGCCTCCTGTAACTGTGCACTTCATGCCAAAGAAGAGATGTCACAGAGAACTCTAGTACAACTGGGGAGAAACAAAATATTCGCATGATTACTCTTCATCTAATACCCAATAAGTACTCTTATTTCACAAAAATGATACTAGAAAATAAGAGAAAATTACACACACACACACACACACACAAATGCACAAAAAATCATTTTTTACAATAAATCCACAACTATTTAAATTAATTTGGGCATTTGAAGGGCATGAGATTTCTACTTTGCATATTTGTTTCCCAAAGTCAACTGCTAACTTAACATATAAATTTTAAAAATAATACATTTACATAATACAAAATAATTACAGAACCACTAACAGAGTATGGAAACGATTTTCAGCTTAATTCATGGAACAGTTTTCATGTGAATTGAATAAGGCAATGTTATTTTAGTGCAGTGGTGTCACACTCGCCGTGTCATGTGACGTGTTGCGACTTATCGTGACTTTCCCCCCCTTGCTGGAGCTGGGGTGGGTGTGGCTTCCGCGTGATGCATCCAGCCCATAGGTTTGACACCCGTTCTAGTGGAAGAGTACAAGAAATTGACACAGTGCCAAGCCTTTGACAGAAATTATAAAAATATGTGGAAGTATAGTTCCATGGAACTAACACATAGAACTAATTTTCTATGAGGGCCTGCCCCCCACCTCCAAAATTGTCCTGCAGATCAATCCTAGCCTGCCTAGGAGTTGGTGTCAAGTTGGATTTTGAACAGTTGCATGAAATGCATGGAAGTGAAGTATTTAGCTTTTATTGTTCAGAAAGTGAACAATGAAAGTTGCACTACTGCATTTTTTCACAATCTGTCTTAAGATCAAACAATGTCATAAGATCCTCTTTATACCACATAATGTAACACATATAACAGTACATAGCATTTGGGTGACAAACAAATTGTGGTTTCAGGAAAGGGTGTGTGGTGGTTTTACTTTTGGAAGAAACTATTCAGCATCACTGACATATAAAAAAACACCTATTTTACATCTTGCCTATTGGGTGTTCACCTAAATAGATGGAAAATTGTCAAATGTGCTTTTTAGAAGAATATGAATTTAAGTTCAAATTCCATTTTGTGCTTATATAGGGAGTTCTCAACTTATGACAATTGAGCCCAGAATTTATGTTGCTAAATTTATGAAATTTGTTAAGTGAGTTTTGCCCCATTTTATGACTTTTCTTGCCACATGTATTACGTGAATTATTGCAGTTGTTAAATTAGTAATAGAGTTGTTAAATGAATCTGGCTTCCCCATTGACTTTGCTTGTCAGAATGTCACAAAAGAGGATCACATGACCCTAGAACACTGCAACAGTAATAAAGAGTCAGTTCCCAAGCATCTGAATTGTGATCACGTGTCCACAGGGATGTTGCAATGGTCGTAAGTGTGAATTATTGTCGTAAGTCCCTTTTTTCACTGCCATTGTAACTTTGAATAGTCACTAAATGAACTGTAGTAAGTCAAGGACTACGTAATCTCCAGAAGTTGCCTATCTGAATAGCTGAAAAGCACCAGCCTTGCTTCTTCTTTGTCTTTTCTTTTATAATAGCTGTTTCATGGGAACTTATGCCTTAACGAGGTATGGAAAAATTGGCTTAGCATTCTGGATACATAGATAGATGGTTTGACAGTTCATATATAGGCAATTGCTAGGAGAATAATAAGATTTCTTTCAGTAGAGCAATTTTGTTGTGATGCTGACCCCGTCCTAACTAGAAAAGGACAGCTGTTCCCTTAGGAGAAAGGAGATCTTGGGGACAAATTCAACGAATATTCTAAGCAATAATCCATCCATCCATCTATGCATCCATCTATGCATCCATCCATCCATCCAAGAAAAGATACCTTGGTATGAAAGGCATCAGTCCACCGACGTCTGAATGCTAAATTTCCCACCTGGACACGTGTTTCGCTTTGGTCTTTGGACACAGGGTTTCATCACCCCATCCCAAAGCTAAATACTGCTGAATGGCAACTCCAGGCATGAGAAAGAAGCTGCCGCTCCGTAATCCTGTCCAAAAAAAAGAGGACTCCGCAAAAAAGAAAACACCGTCTAAAAACCTCTTGCTATTATAATACACTAATTTCTCCTTTTGCCGCCTCCCTCCAACAGCAACGCAAAGAACAAACCTCCTCTCCACCCACCCTGCATTCTCATTGGACAATACGACGGCCAAGTCCCGCTGGGAAAGCACGTGGGAAAGCGAGTGAAATCTCATTTGTGGACTTTCGTCCACGTGATCAACGCCGAGCTTGGACCGGAGGGCAGCCTGCAGTTCCTCCTCGTTTCAAACGAAGGGGAAGGGAGGGGGTCAGAGTTGAGGACTCTTCTGATTCTTGTTAATCCTTTGATTATGGCTGCAGTCCGAGAAAGGGGCGGGTTTACGCCTGCGCCGAATGAACCGAAGGAGGAAGTTACTTTGCAACGGAGGATCTCGCATTTCTTTTAGCTAGGGAAGGGCAGTTTATTGTTCCAAAACTCGCTTTCTTGAAATCAGTGAGGCTTTCTTCGAAGTAAGCCGGGTTAGGATTGTTGTTGTTGTTAGTTGCGAAGTCGTGTCCCATCCATCGCGACCCCATGGACAACGTTCCCCCAAGCCTCTACCATCTTCTGGAGTCCATTTAGGCTCACGCCTACTGCTTAGGATTATGCTTTTTTAAGTATATATACGTGTATATATAGTCCTGCTTCAGACAGGAAGGCGGTGCAGAGAGTAGTGAGGATAGCTGAAAAGATCATCGGCAGTTGTTTTTTTTTAAATTCCATTTATATCCCGCCCTTCTCCGAAGACTCAGGGCGGCTTACAAGCTTAGCAGTAGCCTTCATTCTATGTATATGCTTGCTTATTAGGGCTTTCACACACCCCCAAGCGGCATTATTACAAAGTCAGCTTAATTGCCCCCAACAATCTGGGTCCTCATTTTACCTACCTTGGAAGGATGGAAGGCTGAGTCAACCTTGAGTTCCCTCTCTCCCATCCAGGACATAGCACAGAAGGGTTGCTTGAGCAGGGTCCATAAGATTATTTGGGACACTACACATCCTCTTCACAACCTGTTTTCCTTGTTACCTTCTGGGAGGAAGCTTAGTGGTATCCGGAGCAGAACAACCAGATTGAGCCATAGTTTTATTCAATACAGCATTAACCTTGTGAATTCTCAAGCTTCCTCCTTCCGTTATATATTCAAGATGGACAGTATTTAATCTTTATTTGTTAAGTATATGTAGGGGTGTGGGTCTATATGTATATTGTATATAGTATGTTTAGGTGTGTATTATGTATGTGTTTCACTTTGAGAGTGGGCAACTAAATTTCATTTTTGATGTGTGCCATTGTGCCCACAGTTAAAAAAATGTCAATAAAGGTTATCTATCTTATATCATTATTGATAGAATTATTCAACATTATTTCACGGTTTTCTTGATAGAACATTATTTGGGGAAATGTTATTTTACTTTTCTGAACATTTTGTAACTGGATACGTGCCCAGTACTAGATATGTACGCTAAGGATATTTGTTTTATTTTAAAGAATGCTTTTCATTAGTTTTAACAAAGAGCTGTGAAAAATGGAGAGGAGAAAAAAAATCAACATTACATTTATGTTACTTTAGGCCATCTCAAGAGCAAGATACTGGGTTTTATTCCAAATGATCTCCTTATTTACTTCCCATCACCCCACTTACTGTTAAATAGGACCCTGAAACCGCACTACAACATCTATTAAAACTCATGGATTTCCTTTTGAAATTAAAATATATAATTCAAATAGAAGTGTTAAAACTTGATTATATTTGTAGCAGGCTGTAAGTAAATACCTGGGGTTAAACCTGGCTTCTAAATTGCAAAATATAATTGAAAGGTAATTATAACTTCATTGCATCATGCATGGCTCAATCAACTATACTACAGTATGCACTCAGAAAAAAAGTACTGTAGCTTTTAATAATATCCTGTGGAAATATCCAGAGAAGGAAATATTAAAAGGGCAGAACATCATATTTCCTCAAAGGACCTTAAAGAGGCAGAAAAGCATGCCCAGTTTTTCTTATTAGCCCCAAGTCTCCCTCCCCCAAGCAGAAACCAGCTCTGTAGAAATGCAGATGTAAATAATCAATTCAGAGGTTGGAGGCCTCCAGCTAGAAGCTTAGGAAGACAAGACACCTAAAATCTGCATACCCTACCCAAACTAAGACAGGACATAATAGGATTAACCCACAGATGCCAAAGGGGCACACTCAGACTCAGGTCAAAGTGCATGACACAGGAAATACAAAGCCTCAAACAGGAACAGGAAACAAAATCAAGAGCCCCAGACGGTATAAAACCCACTCCCTACATGTGCTCCCTCTTTTCTTCCAGAGCCATTTTTCTGTCTGGCTCTCTTCAATAAACTGCAACCTTCTTTCTAAAGCAGTCACCATGTTGTTTATTCCCGGCTTGGACTGAACCATGGTGAAGACCTTTCCTTCAACAATCCTTAGAGCAGTGTTTTTCAACCACTGTGTTGTGATTCAGGGTCAGCCTGTGGGTTCGGCAGCTGGGTCGGATGACTCGGATGACTCAGACGAGGGGGAGGAGCGGGGTGTTGAAGACGAACTTGCTGATGATGGCTTGGAGGCTCCGCAGAGCCCCCAGCCAGGCCCTTCTTACTTGGTGGAGACTCAGCTGCGCGAGCCCGACAGTGCGGATGATGATGACCCACAGCTGGCCCTGTTCAAGGACGCCCGACGCAGGAGGCAGTCAAGTAGGACCAAGCAGAGAAAGGCTGTGGGACTTCTCGGAAGGAGGCACAGGGAGGCCACGCCCTGAACTCTAATAAAGGGAGTGTTTGGGGAAGGGCTGGTTGCTGAAAGCAACCGCTCCGTTTGAGGATCAAAGCTCCCGTATCTTGTTTCATGTTTTGTTGTTTGTTTGTGTAATAAACTTGGCAGACGTTTTCCAGCCTCAGACGTTTTCCAGCCTCTGCCGTTTGTACAGGAGTTGCCTTTCTGCAAGGCCGGTAGCAGGCTGGTACAGAACACACTGTTCCGCGGCACACTAGTGTGCCGCGAGATATTGCCTGGTGTGCCGTGGGAAAGATTTAAAAAAAAAATGTCAAAAGGGTTAGGTAGGGGTGGGGGGAGGGGGGGATTGTTAAAGATAAAATGTACTGTAAAACTTTTCAATAAAAAAAAAATGTCAAAAGCTCCTCCCCGCTTTCCCTCCCCCCGAGTTGGGGCCGAGCGAAGGAAGGGGCAGAGGAGACGTCGGCAAAGCGAACCGCGGCGGGAGACGGCGGAGGCCCCTTTGGAGCTGGCCGCTCGGTTTGCCTCCTCGTTAGGTAAGGCACCCTCAGGCCCCTTTAGAAACGGCTGGCGCCGTAGTCGCCTGGATCCAACTGCCTCCATTCCCGTTCTGGCGGGCCCGGGGTCCACTTTCTCCACGCCTGATGCCCGCGAGGGGCTTCCCGGCCATCATTCAAGGACACATTTTGGAAGAAGCGGCCTCGGAGACCTGCTTCCCCCCCCTCCCCCGGTCTATTTGGGAGAATGGCCGTCCGATTTTTCCGATATCTAAGATGCTGGAGGGGGAAATGATGAGTTTAAGGAGCAAGACCCTCTCCGCTCCGGGGTGGGGAAATTTGGGGTGGGGATTCCTTGCCTCGTCTATCATTAAGAGTTAGGGATTTGATTTTTTTCTCCATATTCGAAGGTCATGGAAGGGGAGATAGTGGAAAAGAAAGGAAGGAAAATAATGTTCCGACTATGTAAAATCGAGATCGGTTTTGGAGTTTCTGCTTCTTGAAAGAGACCTCCTCTCTGGATGAGAGATGAAGGTCCTCCATGTTTAGATTTTGGTTTAAGATGCTGGCTGCATTTGCTTTCACAGTTGAAAAAGGCGGCTGTTTTTTTAAAAAAAACAAACCCAAACCCAAAAGGGGTCTTCTCTAACATTTTTCATGCAGAAGGAAGTGCAGAATTGGGGATCCTGCTCTTGCTTGAAAGATTTGGAAGTATCATTTGATATTGGGAAATACTGATCTGAGGGATCTGGGACTGGGCTTTGGAATAACAATTCATTTCATTCATAATTAAGGTTTTCTCAAATCTTTGAATCAGAATTTAGTAGAGCAGACTGTTATCTGCTCTACTGCAATAATTACAAAACATACCATTTACCTCATGCAGGGTTGGAATCCCAGTCAAAGTAATTTGTAAAATCTAACAAAATGATCAGCTAGCTATATTCCAAGGGCTGCTGTCTGTGATTTTTAAACTTACTGTATTATTATTTTTCTGTGTCTGTGTTTCCAGAATGTGGAAGAAACTGGTGCATCTTTGTACCTTAGGCCTATAGTCAATATAGGCACAGAGTTAAATTTTTTAACATTTTCTAATGGTGGAGTGCCTCGTGATTTTTTTCATGAAACAAGTGTGCCTTTGCCCAAAAAAGGTTGAAAAACACTGCCTTAGAGATTTACTGTTATGGTCTCCAAAATCAGGAATAGATTTGAGGCTATCTAGTTAATTAACAGAAGCATTCATTATCAAGTAACAATAATCAGTCCTTTCTACAATCCAGGCAAGTAACATTTCTTGGTTTTAAACTGACTGCAAACATGTACCATGAGATAAAGTAATTCAAATATTTTACCTTAACTATATTATTAATCCAACTGGTAAACTAAATTAACTCTGTACAGGGAATCCTGTACATTTTCAGGATATAAGACTGCATCATAAACAGTTTCTGAAACTCGGAGGATTTTTTAAAACAAATATATTTTCGTTACTGAAATAAACTGGATGTCATGTTGGAAATGCCTAAATAAAAGCTAAATAAAGGCCCCAGCAAACGTTTAACCCTCAGTAGCACTCTACTTATTCAATAGAAATTTCTTTGTCAAAAATTGCTATTATAGAACAAGTGGGGGAATAGATAGAATGAGAATTGTATTAGGCACGTTTATAGCAAATTGATGGCTGATGTGCGCAAGATTTACAAGAGATATCACTTTGGGGCTTCATCTTTAATCCATATATTCTTAAAGACGCATTACTATAGAAAAATATATTTTACATTCTTCAACAGATTACAATTATTATTCTCTGATTTATTCTATACGAAGCTATAATTCTGAATGGTCTTTTTCTTTGGGATCTGCCAGGCCCCCTGTTTCCAACAATAAACTTCCTGTCTTTGCTTTCTTTTCATATTTAAATACATTTTTATTTTTAAAATATTTTTGCTCATTTTTATAGTTTTTATTCAAGACATTTGGAATTATTGTGGAAGAGTGGATATAAATAAATCATTACAGAAGGCTGAAATATATTTGGGGGAGGAATCAGAATCTGCCACTTTTCATCATGCTGGCTTTTTTGTAGAAAGATATTTTTCCTGACCGGTAGAGGGCGTACTGCAACCATTGCTTTGAAAATAGGTGCTTCCTGTGAATGCAGGATGTACTTCAGACGGGAAAGAGGTAGATGTAAGTTGAGTGGAGAGATAGATATAAGAGGTATGCTGGGAAATAAATATGTTTTATCTGTGTCCTAGTATTCAATTTAATTAAATGGATGCATGTAACTAAAGGCAGAGGTGACAATGGAAATTTTCCCAGGAGCATGCATTTTCACAAGCATTTTCACTTATTTGTCCATTACTGATTGAATTCTCCTATTTCAGAAGAGTTTAAATGAAGAATGGATGAATCTGGAAATGATCAGACTAGGGATGGTTAGTCTACCATAATCCAGACATTATACTGTGCTGCTAGTCAAAAACAGAGATATGCATATAGCCAATTATTTAGGAATATTATCCACATAGTCATAAAACAATGTATTCACACATTCATCAGGTTGCTTCCATTTAGGGTAAGCAATATGCAAAATGCTGAAAAAGCATTAGAAACAATAAACCAAAGGAAAGTAGGACAATCGTTCTTATCTCAAGAAAAAGAAAGAAAATAAAAGTAAATCTAGTGTATATCAGCACCAATCACTATATTTCTCCATATATTTCTGTTCTTGTAAATTGTTGCTTCCACCATCTTAGGACGCCATTTTATACACTGCCTTTTCTTTAAATCTCTCTGAGAATCTCTTCAACTTTATCCAACCATGAGTTTCCCATTATCCCTTTCTTTTTGATCCGTCCACTCTTCCTTGTTTTGTGATTTTTTCCCCTTTCTATTTGATTAAACCACCATCATGTACTACTTCTGCAGTGCTCCCTAATTCTTTTATTCAATCTACATTCTTACAGCAGCCATTCATTCTAATCCCAATCTCAATTTGTTTTGCACTTGTTTAATATCTTGTTTTTGTGTAAAGTATTCGTAATACTATTTCTCCTGACATTACCTAACTCTCACTTCCATATAACAAAATGGACAAAAATGCTCTTATCACAATCATTTTTATGCTTTCAACACATAGTCATTCCTTGCAACAGACTATAAATTATTATCTACCATTTTTTCCAGGATTTGCACATCTTAAAGTTTCTCGGTTTTCATAGCTTTTAAAGCATTCTAGCAAAATACATAAATTCATCTACTTGCTCTAGTTTTTACTATTTACAATTTTTCTTCATTTTTCCTCTTAAACTCAACTACTTTAGTATTTGATACATTAGTTTTCAGATTCATATTCTCAATTAGATCACACAATGTGTATCATTGTTTTCAGTCAACAACCTGACATTTTCTGCCTACAAAATATATGCATTCACATTTCTGTGGAGAAAATAGGAGGAAAAAGGTGTGTTCGCAGTAGTGGGATTCAGCCGGTTCGCACCACTGCAGCAGAACCATTAGCTAATTTTTTGTTGCCCAGGCCCAGAATGGGCTTCCGGAAGCGGCATCAACACAGAGAACCGGTTGTTCACATATGTGAATCCCACCACTGTGTGTTCGGATATGTTCACTGCCTTGAGTTATTTGTAAAAATAATAAAAGTGGGATACAAATAAATAAATGCAGGAGGAGAGAAGGAAAGAGTATTAGGTATGTTTCCTACCTTGAAGAAATAAAATTTGTGATTAAAAATATCAAATAAATAAGTAAATAAATAAATAATTTTCTCTCAGGTCGATTTTTCCAAATTTCAGTTGTAATGGTTAATGCTTGTGAACATGATAACTGGAGCCACAAAATAACTATGTGGTTTTTTATCTACAACCCCCCCACCCCCATGTTCAATAGTAGCATTAAGACACTGGAGCACTTTCGTATTTCAAGTAATGGCTTGAAATATGACCACAGAGAGATTTCGTTTTGGTGTCAGGCAAGAGCTTTGCTTTTGTCGACCTTAGAAAAAATCTGTCCACATTTGGGCAGATTGGAAGCCTCCAAAACATTACAGGGCATGCATGTTTAGCAGAGACTTTTAAGAACTTGGCAAGAGAAGTTGCCAAGTTGTCTGCGCTGAAAGAGTGCCAAAAAGAGCTGGGATGTCTGATGGGAATCCACAGAGAGGCTCTTCCTGGCCACCAGGAGGAGGTGCAGTGCTGAAAAAAAGGGGCATCTGCAGATGGCAAAATCCTTCTTTCTGCAAAGGATAGGAAAAACAACAAATAAATGAGTGAGACACAGAATATAGAGGAAAGATTATTTTCGTACAGTTTTTCTTTGAAAAATTATGGCCCATCTATATACTGGGAAAGTTGTTTCCATTAAAAAGGAAATGTATTTGGGCGGGCATTTTTTTATATGAGATCCCCATAATGGGATCTCATATAAAGGAATCTCATATAAATTATATGAGAGCCTCAATGTGATCATTGCATTGAAATGCTATTGTGTAGCTTATTGTGTAGTCTTAAATAAAACATTGTCCCTCAGCAGTAGGGAGCTAGGTTCTGTTTGCAATATTACTGAAACACTTTGCATGGTTTATTTGCACTGGAGATGGATTTCCTGTTGCTCAGCCTTTTGGAGATAGTTTAGTAGATTCCTACCTGAACAGGAAAATTGCACTAGATGACATATAAGGTTTCTCTCAACCCCAATAATTCTGTGTTTCTTGATTCTACAATTACAGAATATGATTTCACATTTTATGAAAGAGACAGATCACTAAGAAGCAGTGCATAAAGTATGTCTGCAATTGTAGAGAGTGTATCAAGAAAGTTAAAGATAGGAATAAGCTAAGCTACCTATGAAAAATAAAAAAAAATCAGATTCTTCAAAATAAATTTTAAAAAACAATTAAATGAATTAAAATGAATTATTTTGATTACATAAACTAGATTATAGAAAGAAGAGAGTTATGACACAATTTTAGATAAACTTAACAATTGAATTTATTATAACTATAAAGAAGATCAGAGGCTACTTCTTTATATCTTTTTTCTTTCTTTTTTTCTACTTTTTTCTTTTTGCACTTTGGTTTTTTTATTTTTACTTCTTTTTGGTATTAAGTTTGAATTAATTTTTTCTCTTATTTTCAAAACTTTAAATAAAATTATATTTTAAAAAAGAATTAATCACAAGCCACTCACAGAGGACAACCATTACTCGTATTTGGTCTCTGGGAGGCAGTTTGTGGTCCAACACAAAGCAATTGTGAAGACAACAAAGAGGCAGGATTGAAGCTTGAGATTGACAGAACCATGGTCAATGGATATATATTTACTTGGAACCTAAATCTCCAGGGACAGATAAATTGCATCCTAGGATACTAAAGGAATTTGCTCATGAGCTAGTCAAATGTTTATAAAGTCTGAGAAACCCTGGTGAGTGGTGAAATGGCTGATGATTGGAAGAGGGCAAATATTACCCCTATCTTCAAAAAAGAAGAAAGAGATTCCAAAGAGCTACACACCAGTCCATCTGACATCAATATCTCATCAGATTCTGGAGCAGGTGATAAGGAGATTAATCTGTTAGTACAGTAGTTACCAGACTTCAACAATGATTTGTGAAGAACAAGTCTTACCAAACTAATCTTTTCTTATTATTGGTTAGCTAATTTCCTTAGTAGATTGTCAAATGCTTTGCAGAAATAAAGATATAACAGAGTTACGTGCAAAATTTCCGTGATATGGTAATTAGCAAGTACCATAGGAGCTGGATGGCATGATAGCTAAGAGTTACATACAGCAGGCTCAAAAATCATATTCAAAGAATGGCCATCAATAGCTCCTTCCCAAACTTGAGTAAGTTGAGGAATCAAGTGGGGCACTGGATCTTTCACGGTTTTTATAAATGATTTGGATGAAGAATTTAGAGAAAATGCTAGCTAAATTTCCAGATAACTCATAATTGGATGGGACAACTCCAGAAAATGGATATAAAATTCAAAACTATTTTGATAAACCAAATAAATGGGCTGAAAAAAATGAAATTTAACCATTATTCACTTAGAAAAATAAATCAAATTCACAGGGAAAGAGGGCTAACATATGTGAAAAATATCTAGTAGTTAAACTTAATAAGAATCAGCAGTGTGATATGGTTGAACAGAAAAAGCAAATGCAATTTTGGGTTATATCAACAATTTCCAAGTAACAGAATACAATTCCATATTACTCTTTGATGGTCAGATTCCAACCTGAGTATTGTGTCAACTGAGCAACACACAATTAGCCAAGAAGTTAATTTTAAGAGCATCTGCCTCTATAGATAGACTGTGTTTAAAAGATATTATGAAAGAGGAACAGGCTGATTTGAAAGTGAATTTAAAAATGACAAGCTCCAAGAATGACATGGAGAAAGATGTTACATTGGACATACAAAAGAAATTGGCTGATGTTTTAACAATTACAAGTAGTATACAAATAACAAACTAAGTGAACTAGACAATTTTTCTATATTGGATTTACAATATAGGCTTGTTAGAGCTTTGAAGAATTTTGTGAGAAAGGACAAAGAACATATTAAAAGAAATCAAGTTCTAGAATGTAATTTGAAGGGGTAAAGATCAAGATTGTTAGAAGTAAAAAGAAGGAATATTTGATCAAGTTTAAAACAGATGTTTCTAACACTAGTAACCCTTAATTGACTTTTGTTGACATCAGGATTAAAATTACAAAGTTGTATGGACTTGTTTATAGATAAGAGATGGGATATGGGAAGGACAGATAATTTGTTGTATTTTAAGAGAAAAATTATTTGTACTTGTTGTAATGAAGGGAGAAGTCACTTCTTTATATATTTCTTTTTCTTTACTAAATTCTTATATTTTATTTTCTATTTTTCCTTTTCTACATTTTTTCTTTTCTTCACCTTTCATTTTTTTTCTTTTCTTTTTGAGTTGTATTAGTTTTTAGTGTTGCAAATCTTTCATAAAGTTATTTAAAAAAAAGAACAAGAGATTGGACTTAATGGCCTCAGTGCCCCCTTCATCTATGATTTTATTCGACACGATGTCTGAGAATCTCTGAAATTTATCAGATAGTGCCAACTTACATCTGAAATTTGAATAGCTGGTATGTAAACAGATACGTCTGTACAGACTGATCCCATCAATTTGCCCAATAGGGATATGCATGGCTGTGTTTCCAATTCCACCATACTGATCAGGAAAGATTTGGCTACAAATGAAATACAACCCTTATGTTACAACTGTGTCCCTTCCATCAGCCAATTGCCTTAGGGCTGCAACTGCATCAACTCCTTTGACACAATGGGTTCTAAGGGCATTAGTTGCCAGGTGTTCTTGTATACATTCATTGAAGACTGTCTCTAACAACTTTAATCACTACTTCAAGTGAGATCCAAGAAAATTTGAATCACAGGCAAATGTTAACGAAACTAGAAAAAAAGGCATTACTTTACTTCTTCAAGAGTCAAAGCAGGTACTACACATATTTCTATCATCATGTTATTATGTGAAGAAGAGATGAGTCATTGGAGTAATCAATGAGCTACCTCTCCCTATCTTTAGAACTGGATAGGCTGAGCTTATGGGCAGATAGGCTGAACAATGGTTTGAAACTGCTAGAGAATTGCTTGCTTCCACTTTAGTCCTTATCTCTAGAATTGCCCCTCTTTGTCATTTACTTTCCATGTCGTTAATGTTGTTATTTGCTTCAGGTTTTCTAGGTGGCTTTCTGTTTTTTGTTGTTTTAGATTTTGCTAATTGATTTTTATGAGCATGCTTACTTTCCAGGGGGAAACAAGAAGCAAATTATTTTTTAAAGATGCTTTATTAGAAATAGATAACGGGGACAGTAGCAACACACGTTCTATGTTTTTGTTCTTACCCTTTAATAGGACTTTTTTTTGGTGATAAAAATTAAAGGTAAATCAGCAAAAGGAAAACACTAGTTAAAGTTTCTTATTTTTCTGAGCAACATAAATCAATATCCGACACTCAGCTGTTGAAAGGAAAATCACTGGTCATACATATGATTTGCTGGGAATCCTGAGCGAGCAAGAACCACAAACGGGAAACGTGGGCAGCAATCCTATGGCCACTTACTTAGAATGAATTCACAGTGGGACTTGCCTGTGCTCAGAAATGTACAGTGCTTCACTGTGTGTTATCTTTCAGAGGCACCTTTTCTTAACTTACTTGTAAGTACATGTATAGCAGGCCAAATAGATTGACATTGCTGCAGAGCAGAATGCCAGTACTAAGGGTTTATCTAGAACACATACAGTACTTTATCTCTGCTTCCAGCCAATTTTGAAAAATAAAACCTCAGTAGAACTGAAAAGCTCCAGGTTGGGAGTTCCTTTGACTCTCCCAAATCTGTAAAGGAAGTCTTGAGTGAACATTTCCTATATAGGAAGTTAATACATCACTAAATCTGCATGATTAACTTGACTTTTATATCGATTAATTGAATTCATGTACTAGTCAGAATTGCTTTAGGGACCAAGCAGTGAGTTCAACATCCAGTTTCTCCAGTTGTTGTGCCACTGCTGTGCCACACTGAGCACTTAGTGGTGGCACGGTAATTATGAGGGTGGTTCAAGCTATGTGCTTTTTGAAGAACCCCATTGTTATGTAGCGGGTTCTTCACGCAGGAAAGGAGACGAGGCAAGTGAGTTCAACAAAGCTCATGGTTTATTGCTTGCAGGATCTGAACTGAGGATTGGGCTGCAACTAGCAGCAATTTATAGCCTAGCCCCTAGGCAGCAGCCAATAGGTTTAAAGAAACCATTGCCACCTAGGGACAGCCAATAGCAGGACTGGAGACCTGGAGTCTGGGTTGCTGGAGAGCCGTTAGCTGCTCCAGCTAACCACGTGGTATTACAATTGAGCCCAATACATAACACCCATGAATGCTTCATCACAGCCATAATTCTTAGCACAGCTGTTTGAATGTGTGAACTGGGTCATCTCAGTGTTGTCAGAGAGGTAAACATCCTTGTTTGCTTTATATTATGGGAGACAATGGGTTCAAATAACTCGCCCTTGTAGCACCAAAGGAATCTTAGAAAGGACTCCCATTGAGAATTCTTTTAAAGGCCAGGAAAAGATCAGGGGTATCTGAGATGGGTCTTGCCTCTGAGAATGAACTTGTCTCCTGGAGTGTAAAATAAAACTCACTATGTTTACAAATCATGCAATCAGTTTGTTAGCTTTTGACTGAGTTTGTTTTGTGAACCTAAGCACTGTGATCAGTAAACTGTGAGGTTTGTTATTTAGCATATAGTGTAAATCTAGTTGGTTCTGTTGTATTGGATGAACCATGACTTAACACAGTATTTCATCCAACATATTATTAACCGTGAAAGTAACAATTCTGCAAAGTGCTTAGCCAGGTACATAGAACCACACAAGACGACCCGTGGAGCACGATGCAGTGAGATGAAGGCTCTATGATGAGTTGCCTGATTTTAGGAGTATTCATCTCCCCTCTTGTCCAACTCCCAGCTGCTCTCTCACCCAATCTAGCTTGGAATGTAGTGAGGGTTTGCCTGGTTGGAACTTAATTCCAGGCAAATCTCTCTTACTCTCTTTCATCTTCTCACAAAAGGCCTGTCCTGCTGCCTGATACCTGCACTGGAGCAGTGTTGTGCTTTCAGAAGATCCCTACAGGCAGGCAGCTGAGACCTCTGTGAGACCCCTCTGAAAAATAGTCTGTTCTTCTCCCACAAGCCTAGTAGGTGAAAAGGCGAAGTGTGATAGATATAGAGGAGAAAGAAAGAGAGCACACGAACTCTGGTATCTACTGCCTATAGCAAAGGCTAGAACTGGTGGAGATCCTAGCTTTGATCACATTAATGTTAAGGAAGCTATCATCCCAAATTAAGTAGATACTTTTTCCATTATAAGTGCTTAATCAAGATGCTGTGAAGATAAAGGAACTACAAGGAGGCATTAAATGGGACACCCCGAAGGAAGATGAGTAATTCTTTAGTCAGGGCAGCATTTAATGTTTGCAGTAAACAAACTCAAGGCTGTACAATGAAGATGAATATAAAAGTGGGTAAAGTAAGGAACTTATCAGAATGGAATGAAGTCTTTCAAACAAACTTTTTTTCTCCTCAAATAGCCTTTGGTTAGAAATGAAGAAACAAAGAAGGCGAAGATTGGGGGGGGGAAGACTTTCCTAAATCCATTCACTTCAGGTGAAATATAAATGGATAAACACACTGGAAAATTAAGGGTGTTTTATGCACATGCTATAAAAAGCAACTCACATTGAAACTATTATTTGTTTGATTTCTTTTTTCATTTTCATAATTTGCTGGAACTTTGCTTTACCTTTTCAGCTTCTTTAAACCACTATGAAAATTCGATCTTCTTCTAGCTTAAAAGGTTTTCATCTTTGGGGACAGGAAAAGTTCATAAATACACAGGATTTGCTTGTTTGTTTTAGCGCTCGCCCATAAATAACTGAAAATATTTTTTGTGGTTCAAGTAGATACGCTGTACAATCACAAAGAAGTCAATAAAACTTGAGTTCAGGAAGATGTCAGATATTTCACTAAAAAACACACACCAAAAACAAGCTTGCTACCATGTATGTATACATATGTGTGGATGTATGCTTATATGTATTCATATCCTGCATGGTGTCCCTAATTCTGCATAGGCCAATAGACAATCTAAAGGCTACCATCACATTAGAATTTGCAAACATCAATGTTACTGTGCTTAGGAATGCTTGAAGATCAAGCATCAAATAAGTAAAGAAGAAGAAAGAAATGGCAGCCAATTGGGACATTCAGTGTAATTTATATAATTGTCTATGGAGCCTGACTTTGGCTACACATACCCCGTGTGTGTGTGTGTGTGTGTGTGTGTGTGTGTGTGTGTGCTGTGTATATTGTATATAATGTATATACATACACACACATAGCATGTAAACATAATATGGGAGGGTGAGTGGCTACGTATATAAGTGGGTAAATAAGAGCATTTCTGCAACTCGAAGAACCAGTATAGTTGCTCTCCAGGGTTACTGCAATTTTATTCTGGCATGATTTCTAGACACAGACAACTGGTTACAGGTTAAAGGTTGCAGAACGGTAGAGCAGCCCGTTCACTGCAAGTCTCATGAGAACCTGGACCAAGCACGCACGGATGTTCTGTTTTCTTCAGTGGAATGTGCCATATAAAGATGCTGCTCAAGGAGAAGAAATTGGCAGCAACTCTGCCATGTGGACAGGAGATGTAGAAGTACCTACCACTGCAGACGCCACAGAAGTAAAAGCAGATGTAACATGAAGTAAAACGCATGTGTAAATGTAACTTTGGATTTTCTTTTGTATTTGCACTGCATGGATTTTCCTCTGGTAATTGCAGAGTGCTCCACAAGTGCCACTATTACAGAGACATTTGGCCTAAGATCAGCCACGACTCTTCATTGCAGGGTGCATCGGATCTCCACTGCAATAAAAGTTCAGCTTTAAACCCCCCCCCCCAACAATCACTTCCCTTTGACAGAATTCCCTGACTTGCCACTCCCTTTGTGGATGAAGAAGAAGTAGTAAAAAGAGAATCTTGGCATGAGGGTTTCAGACTTGAAAAGAGCAGCTGTGGGGATGTCAGCAGAAGAGAACCTTAGCATGTGGTGCAGGGGGAGGAAGAGATGAGAGACGAAGGGAGATCTGAGCGGAGGGCAGGCAACACTATCTTTCAGTGACAGCAAGCATAAAATTATATCACTGAGAACAGTGTAAACAGACATTCTCTGGTTTATAGTAACCGATGGCTAGGATTTCAGACTGATGTCTGTGGGATTCTCCCTGGTCATATCATCACTACAGACCGAAAGCAGAGCCAGACCTCTATGTGATTCTCAAATCCCTCTGCCTTTCCTGCCAGAAGGGAAAGAAAAGAAAAGAAGGCATCCCATGTTGGCAAAGAAGAGGCTGGGAAGAAGCTCTATCAAAGGTTGGAAGTGGGAGGTTTGGCCGGGGCTGGCGCCACTGGAGGGCAAGGGAGCGACTCACCCTTCCCTGATGAGGTCAGCCACCCACAGCACTTCCTGTGTGCAGAAGGGGAAGGGGGGAGGAAGTGAGAAAGGCAAGGCTGGGGATGGCAGAACTAGGCAGTCAGCCAAGGCTAGGAAGGCCAGCTGGTGACCCATACAACCATGTATGGAATGGCTCAGCTTTGCATTGGGTTGAAAGTCAAACCAGGATGCTTCTGACCAGGACCAGCTCCCAGCGAGGAAACCAAAAAAAGTGGAAATCTCCAGCCTGCCCAGATATCTGACGTTCCATAGCAAAACTTTCTATTTTCCGCAATCAAAAGGTTGACTGAGGGATTATGGGCATAAAGAACCAGTACTTTGGAAGAATGTAGCTGGAAGTCAGCTAGAAAGAGCAACAGAAATCAAGATTTTATAGTTTCATCTGGAAGCAGAAACCTGATGGTTGAGATTTAAAATGTGACAGAGGAAAAGGCCATTGGTTGCTGTCTAGCTATCAGACAAGTCATGATTCTCTTTTATATATAGATAGATAATTTTAAAAAAATGTCCATAAGAGAAGATTAAAAACTAATACAAAGTAAGAAAGAAAAGCAAAAAGTGCAAGAAAAAAGTTAAAAGTAGGAAAAAAAAGAAAAAAGATACAAAGTGGTTTCTGATATTCTTCATAGCAGTTATAAGTACAATTATATTTTAAGGAGTCTCTCTAAAGTTGCTGCCCAATATGCTGCATAGCATGGGAGGATCTATTGCTAAAATAATGCTCTCTAAAGTTATATCATAATATAGGTAATCTTCAACTTACAACAGTTCATGTAGTAACCGTTCAAAGTTACAACGGCCTGGAAAAAATGACTTATGACTGTTTTTTACACATATGACCATTGGAGCATCCTCATGATCACGATCAAAATTCAGTTGCTTGGCAATGAGTTCATATTTATGATGGTCGCGGTGTCCCAGGGTCATGTGATCACCTTTTGAGACCTTCTGACAAGCAAAGTCTGGGGGAAGCCAGATTCACTTAACAACCGTGTTACTAACTTAAATGCGATTCATTTAACAACTGTGGCAAGAAAAATTGTAAAATGGGATAAACGTCACTTAACAACTATCTTGCTTAACAACAGAAATTTTGGGCTCAGTTGTGCTCATAAGTCAAGGACTACCTGCAGGGCTTTTTTTGTCATAGAATGCTCAGAATGGAGTTCGGGCACCTTTTTTGAATGGAACCTTGTAGGGTAAGCAAGGCGGGTTGTATGACATGTGTGAGTTCCGGCACCTTTTTCTTTTACAAAAAAAGCACTTACTACCTGTATAATCTGCCTTTCTAATCATCAAAGCCATAAATCAAAAGTTCATTTTTATACAAACGTCCATAAGAGATTTTCAGTCACAAATAAGTATAGACAGCCCACTGTTTTCTCTAATTAAAGAAGTTAGTTTATTCATTTCAGCAAGATCCTTCTTTCGCTAACCATTCCTCCTATTGGGTAGTGTCAAATCTTTCCATCTCTGTGCAAGACCAGTCATGATTCTCCTCATTATAAAGAAGGTCTGGGTATATATACCAGAAATTACTGCTTTGATGCTATGGGGACTTAAAAGGGTTCCAATACACAATGCATATAAGCATTAAACACTCATGGTAGAGATCCTCAGAAATATATGCCTTGTTTTTTGACATCTCACACCCATTGTTAGCGCTACATGTAGTCCTCCACTTACGACCACAACTGAGGTTGCTAGGTTAGTAACACATTTATTAAATGAATCTGGCTTCCCCATTGACTTTGCTTGTCAGAAGCTCTCAAAAGGTGATCACATGACCCTGTGACACTACTACCGTCATAAGTATGAGTCAGTTGCCAAGCGTCTGAATTTTGATCATGTGACCATGGGCATAATGCAATGGTCATAAGTGTGAAAAAGTCACAAGTCACTTTTTTCAGTGCTGTTTAACTTAAAGCAGTCACTCAGTGAGCTGTTGTAAGTCGAGAACTACTTGTTCATGATGCCCCAAGAAACACAGTTTGTTGATCTTACAGGAAGAATTCCAGAATTCTTCCTAGCTCTGCTTCCTAAAGAACAACAGAGTTACAGTCAAAGGAACACTTGAGGAGAGAAATGTAGGGTCGCTATCTCAAAGATGCTTTTTCAAAAGGCATGACGATGAAGCTTCTTGGATGAGAAGCAAAACATTTTCTTCTTCCTCAAAAAACAAAGTCCAGTTGCGTTTTGAAAAAGGACCTTTGAGGGCAGCTGTGACCTGGATGACGGAGAATCTCCATAGACCTATGAGCTCTATATTGCACAAATATATGGAATAGAAATCGTATCATCTTCATGTTATCTTAATGTGTGGATAGTGTAAAAGTTAGAGGTTATTAAGTGCATTAACCTTGCTTAATGTTGAATTCTCTATATGAAGATGGCCTCACAAAAAAAAACAGATAAAACCTTGTCCAATGGAAGTGAACACCAAGAAGGGAAAAGAGCTATCAGATTCAAAATGGTTACAGGAGACTTAAAGAGACCTTCATAAGACTGATTAATCAAGATTGATTATATTTTAAAACATGACTTTACTGAAGCACGGTTTCTAACTGGTTGTGGATTTTTATCCTGTACGATCTAGCAAATATGCTCAATCCATTTGCTAAAAGCACTAACAGAAAACTGATGGAAAATTTACTCCAAATCAATTAGTTGAACAGCATTGTCCAAGTGCTGCATTTTGTTAAGACACAGAATAATCTACTCAACAGAAACAATTTCCATTGTTGATATCCACTACAAGTGGCTTTTGCATCTTTCTTGTGCTTCTTTATATTGACCAGAGGTTTAATCACAAAAATACCTTATCTTTTGTTTATATCTATGAGGTGAAATGTAAAAGCTTCATTTCAGATGCATGGCTTGTGTTTCTCTGTCTCTCTCTCTCTCTGTCTCTCTCTCTCTCGCCCCCACCACCCATTTAAAAATATCTAAAACTAGGGAGCAGCCTATGTCCCTCAAAATTCAAAAGCATTTGCTGAGAGAGAGAGAGAGAGAGAGAGAGAGAGAGAGAGAGAGAGAGAGAGAGAGAGAGAGAGAGAGAGAGAGAGAACAAATTCATTCTGTGTATCTTATGAGGCTCCAATTTCCCAGTGCTGCTGACTATTGATATCCCAGATGTCCCGTTTTCAAACATCAGAAAAAATATATAAAAAGTGTACTATAAGGACACAATTTGCATTATAACTTCAGCTGAAGTGTTTCTAAAATATACAGTTCCTTGAATGCTTGTTCATATCATTTGTGGCACAAGCCTGCCATAGAAACATGAATCAGTCTGTGAAGTCATAGAAAATTTTCTTAGGCACGGTTATTACCATCCTGTGATGGAGCAGAAAAGGATGCACATTGTTTCCTTCTTCTCCCACAAAAGGGAAAAGTCTTGAATATTATCACACAAGATGTATGATACTCTGCTGGTTTATACATTGGCATATGATGGGTTTTACTCACAGATTTGGAGGGGGGATTGTATTACTATAGTCTTACTGAGTCTTACTGCTGATGTTAAATAGGAATGAATTTTCCTCTTGCTGTTCTGCCTCTCTCAAATATGCCCCTGAAGAAGAGACAAGCCTTTTTATACGGTCTGGGGGAGGTACCCCACCACCTTTTATGTAGTAAGAGCGATCATGGTTAGAAGTATATTTGGTGTCTATTTTTGGGAAGATAGAGTTTTCTAACATCTCAAAAGCCTGCACATTCCAGTAGCAACTCACATATAGGCCTTCCATAGCAGATCTTCCTTCAACAACAACAAAAAAACCCCTTAAAAATTACTGCTTTACACTGAACTTCCTGGTAGGAAAGATATGAAATATCCTAGCAGTAATTTTTTTAATGAGTTATAATTACAAAAATGTGATGGTCCCAAGACTTACACAACAGGAAAAAACTGTTCAGGTAGGTAGCAGTGTACAAAATATAAATAAATAAATAAATAAATAAATAAATAAATAAATAAATAAATAAATAAATAAATAAATAAATAAATAAATAAATAAATAAATAAATAAATAAATAAACCTTTATTGTCAAACTACAACATGTGTACATTGAGATTAGCTGAGCCTACCCCCATGCTCTCACCCCCCAACACACAGTGACAACAAACCCTCCATCCTACCACACCATGTGAACCAATTTCAAATAACGGAAGAAGATTATCATCTTAGGTCGCAAAAGATTAGCTGTTTATGTCACAAATATAATCTTGGCTGTCTCTTAGTTGTGGAGCCCATTTCTGCAATTAGTGGACTTAAAACTAAAGCTGAAAACCTAAAAAACCTACATTCCAAAAATCCTTCATCATGGGTATACTGACTAGGATTATGGGGAATTATAGTTCAGCAATATCTAGAGGTTCCTCACTCATGGTCTGAAAGAAATAACTCAAGTCATTTTATGGCAGCAGTCTCCAAACTTGGCAACGTTAAGACTTGTGGACTTCAGCTCCCAGAGTTCCCCAGCCAGCATGGGGAAGTCCACAAGTCTTAACGTTGCCAAGTTTGGAGACCCCTGTTTTAGGGCAAGATAACAAGGTCTTTGGGTAGCGAGGGGGGGCACATAAGTTGCAGTTACCAAAGAGGCCAAGTTAGCATTTTTCTGTCCTAGATATCTTGATATATATTGGATCAGGATGCACATGACAAAATAGTTTGCTTGAAATAATGTTCCTTCACTTTTGTACCGTAATTCCTAAAGCCTGGAAATGCCCTCATGTCCACCATCTTTTCAAGAATAAGAAACTATGAATTGGGATCTAGATCCAAGCCTGTAGTTTATCAAGGATTGCCAGCAATCTGTGCTCTAAAGGAATACAGTTGTACCTAGTACAAAGTAAGTATACTGTTGTGAGTAGCATTGTTACTTTTGAAACTATGAATTTTCCTGGCAACTTACACGTAACACACCATACAAAATCAGTTCTTGCTGTTTTTCACTCATATGTATTTTTGCAGATACTCTTTATTTCAAAGAGTTTCTTGCTCTACAATTTCACAGTCCTCCAGGACAAAACATACATTACACATTTTTCCTGTAATGATATTTTATATTAAAAAAACCTGAAGTTCTGTCTTTGGTGTTTTCCTCCTAGCAAAGCAAACTTGGGACATTTACAAATGAAAGTATGCATTCTTTAGGTAAAGATTAAAAGCTCACAATTTAGGTTTCAGATTGATCCCTATTGCCCCCTAATAGTCCATTTTAGTTTAGTTTATATTTTTGGTGTAATGGGCTGAAAAACAAAGGAGTAGCAAGTGTATTGTTCTAAAATCTCTATATATTTATGAACACATAAAATTGCTTCTAGACCAAATAAATAAATAAATAAAGCTTTGTGCAGCACTCCATTAAGTCTATACATTGAGCAAGCACTGCTTACCATAAATATATTTTTCTGTGCTTACATTGGCCAAATGAGAGATACATAAATGTTCATTTGATGATTGAACTGTTATTTCAGATAAAAAACAGACTGTGGTGAATTTGGGGCACAAAACTTTTAAAACTCTGAGGATTTTAAGGGCAGACTGTATTTTGAGTTTTATTCTGAATTTTACCTTTTGGAGGCGCAAAACACTTTTTGGGAAGAAAAAAGAAAAAAAAAGAAAAAAAGCATTACAATTAGTTGTGTCTGTGAGTTCCTTTGTTTTTACACAAAGCATTACGCAAAAGCCTGCAAGGAGAAAAAAGGAATAGGTTTCCATCCCCCTCCTCCTTAAAGTTCAAAGCTTTATAATAGTTTTTCCATGTAAATAGCGAGACAGGTTTTAACAATGAAAAAACGTATATATTCACAAATGCAATTAATTCTGGATGAAGTGATTGGATTTCCTCAAACAACACAAAACTTTTAAACTTTTTTTGGGGGGCTTGGTAAATATGTAAATATTTAGTAATGAGAATAAACAGAGTTTTGGTATTTTTCCACTTTTGCCATATACCTGGCATGGCAGCTTTAATAACATGTGACAGTTTATTTTAAATATAAAGTTTACTTCTAAAGTCCTCATCTGAAAGCTTCCCATCAGCAAAGTCGGTCCTAATCAAAGGAGGGTAATTGAAAACAAACAATTGCTTGACTATTGAAATCCAGAGAAAGGGTTAGAGTGGGCTTTTTTTTGGTCAACTAACTTTTTAGACATAATTAAAGAAAACAAACAAACCATTTCAATGCTGCTCAAAATCCTTGGAAAAAGGAATTCTACTAAAATCTCAAAGTTCAACACTTTAAGATGTTTTACTTGGAGAGCAGTATGGAGGGAAGAAAACAAGGCAGCGAAAGCTTGATGGATCACAACCACCTATGCTGCTAATTTGCTAATGGAGATGCTGCATATGCAAGAACTGCAGAACTGGGGATTCTCCAAAACTTGATGGTTTCCACTCAGTTGACTGTATACAAATCCTGTTGAATGCGGCAGGGCTACCTTTTTCTAAAATGATCATACCCATATAGTGCACATTTTTTGAGAATATACGAAAGCACTATTTTATCAACTTTGCAGAGAATGCTTTCTCTTTTGTATAGATTATGCTTTGCAAGGTAGGGTTTTTGAAGGAGCTCTTCTTTAGCCTCCATCCATCCATCTGGGGTTGTTTTTTTCCCCTTTCCCCCTTCCTATAATTGCCCAAAATTTTAGGCAGCTTCCCCAGTTCCCTCCTTGCACCCCTTTCCAAGAAACCCATCCAGTCAGGGAGGTTACCCCCAACGTTGAAGAGCTGAGTGCTGAGTCACCCATTGTGAAAGAGGACTGGAAAAACTTTTGCTGAGTAATGAATTAGTGTTGGATCCCACAGATATGAGACATAACAACTAGCGGAAGAGAAGAACAAACTTGGGTTGAATGAGAGAGAAGTGGGTACAAAATGCTGGGTGTGTGTATGTTGTGTCATTTTGTTTTGTTCTGCCTGGAGGGAGGGGAGGTCACCTCTTGCTCCCAATATTCCTGCAGTCAGAAACTAGGGGCACACCCTCCTTTCCACAGGATGGGGGAGTGGAGTTTAGTCACCTGCCAATGACTAAAGGCCACTCAGTTTATGGGAATGGGGCAAGCCCTTGACAGCAACCCACCAACAAGCAATTGTGCTTTGTTTCCTACACAAGGGCAGTGGGGCATCAGGAGAAAGCCCAGTGCCTGGCACTCAGACTGGCCTGTGATGGAAGAGCCTTTCACAGTCGAGGCCAAAGGTCTGGTCCAAGGGAGTCATGGACAGGCAACTCTAGGGCAAAGACTGGGAAGTGCATGGGAGGGAGGCGAAAGAAATGAGAAGAATGGGTCAGTTTCTTTCCTCTATCCCCACCCCTTTCCCCCCCTTCACCCCCCTTTCCAAATCTGGCATTTCAGCTTGAGACAGGGTGGGTTCACACACTCACCTCGCCTTGTCTCTTTGTAGGGGAGAGGAGGCAATCTGCAGGACCTCTCCTCCCCCTATGCCCCCCACACACACTCCCCCACCCCTCAGGGACTGGGCTAAGCTTTGTGGTTAAAGCTTTACACGTCAGAAAGGGAGGGGGGGTTTAGAAGAAAGGTTGCACGAATTGTCTTCTCCAAATTAAAACATACACATGCTTACACACACGCACACATCCACATTTCAAAAAAAAATCCCACAACCAAACCCCAGCGAGTGGGATTGGCAAATGGGATTATTAATCCTGGCCCAGAATAAAGGAGGCAGGAGACTCCATGCAGACCCCATCGGCGAAAGGAAGCATCCAGGCACACACCTACCTTCAAGGGCCGCATCGGACTGGGGCTTTAACCAGATGGCGTGGAGAGCAGGTAGGACTCTGTGGTCCCTTTCTTCAAACCCCATCCAGAGGGCAACTTGCCCGCCCTCTCCTCACTCAGAAACTAAAGGAAGACATTGGATTTTCCAATATTTGCTAGAAATTCCCCCCCCACACACAAACACTTTTATTTATTATTTTTTTATATATAAAAAATGACACTAGCAAAACTTGGCAGCATCCAGAGATCTAGAGAACAGGGTGGGGAGGAGTATGGTGGGCTGGCATTTCCTCTGGGTAGTTTTCAGAAAAACAACCCAAGAGAAGTCCCTTCCTTCTTTCCCTTTCAGAAGACCCCCACTGCTAGGACTTTTACCTTTCTCCTGTACCCCTCCCCGCTCCAAAGTTTGAAGAGCTGGAAGTGGGGCACCTCAGGCTGAGCAGCAAGCAGGAGGGGGAAGAGAACGAACGGGTGCTTGTAGACAATGGTATCAAATACATTCTTGAAAGCAACCTGGTTCTGTTTAACACTTTAAAGTTTTTAAAAAGGCAGCTACTTTAAGAAGATTGTGCCTTTCTCGTTCTTTCTTTTTTTCCTTCCTTTTCCCCTTTCTCTCTCTCTCTCTCTTTCTTTTTCTTTCTTTCACATTTCTGGACACCAATCAAAGAACAAATCACAGGAGGTGGAAGAGGAGAGAGAGAATGTGAGAGAGAGAGAGAGAGAGAGAGAGAGCGCGTGGTGAAAACTTTGCATACATACAAAACAAAGTACAGACAGCTATTCCCACCTAACACCCAGCAAACAAAAACCAAAACAAATAGGGGAGGGGGGGAAAGAAGGAAGGAAGGAAGGAAAAGGAAGGAAGGAAGGAAGGAACGGAACCCGGGGCAGAGCCAGCCAGAGAGAAAGGGAAATTTTCACTCCGCGCTGGGATCTGCAGCGATCATTCGGAGCACAACCGTTGGTCTGCTAACCCGCCGTGTCGCCCCCAGCCCACACTCTGAGTCTACTATGCTATGTGTTGCTGGGGAGGGTTCAGGTAAGGGCTCGCATCTCGCTCCGTTTTGAGAAGGGTGGGGTGGGGTGGGGGGTCTTGCTGTGCGCCTTGTCTTTTTTTTTTCTTTCTTCCCAAACCGCTGCTGATTCTAATTTGATTTGATTAAAACGTCTGTCTGGCTTTGGGACTGATTTAAGACTTTCCCTCTACACCCCCCCCCTCTTTTCTCTTTTTCATGTATGTTTGTGATTACTGAAAGTGCGGGAGGGGGGGTTTAGAGAGGAGAAGGCAGTTTTAGCAAGGGAATATCATCCCAAATTGACAGAGGAAAATCAAAGTCACCAACGTTTTAGACAACAGCTCAAAAGCCGCCCCCCCCACACACACACACCTCCATGGATTGAGTTAAATGCTTTCCCAAAACAGAAAGAAAGTTTGGTTACTAAAATAAAAAGATAGTTCATTCGTTTGTTTTTAAACAAAGAACGGGACAAGGAGAAGAAAAGCCACTCCGAAACACTTTCCCCCCCCCCCAAACGAGGAAATGTCCTTCCCTGGGAGGGAATGGAAATGGAGGGGGGGGGAGATCGCAACTTTAGGAAGTGTCTGAATCTTTCTGAACGCTTTCTGTGAGCGGTTTGGAGTGTTGTTTTTGTTAGTAAAGTTTTAACATTTCAGCCCGGTTAGCAAAACTTTTCTCACTGCTACTTTGGGAAGGTTGAAAAGCTGGAAGAGGGGAAATTACTTAGAAGGAGAGTACTTTTTCCTGCAGGGTGTAATTTTTATAAGCAATGGGTTTTTTGTGTTTTGCAGACAATACCCCCAGGCTTTCTGGTAGAGGGGCTTGTGTTTAAATAAAATAGAAATGTAAAAAGAAACCTTAAAAGGTCAAAAGCAGTTTGTTTCCCCAACTGGCTCTTTTGACAATCTAATCATGAGATTTAGCAACGGGCGACTGTTTTGCTCCCTAGAGAATTAGTTATTTAAAAAGAAAGGGCAAACGAAGTTGTGGTTGTTGTTTTTTTTAAAGGACACAAAACAAAAGTCTTTGGATTTTTATTTTTTTCATTCTGAATGTTGGAAAAGGCTGAGTAAGGAAACTGAAGGGGAAGATGCCGGAAAACGTGAGGCCAGCTTGGATTCATTCCTCCAGGAGCAGTCAGGCAAACCCAGAGCCTAATGAAGGAGAGACCAACTCTTACAGCTAGGTGTATGGATGCTGCCCATTGCCCCTAGGGATTCTCTTCAGCCAGACGGTTCTGATCCTTGGCTGAGTTAGCTAGCAGAATTAAAGAAGAAGAGACATCCAACTGATAAACGTTTACACCTCTAACACTCTCATTCGGCAGTTGCAAAAAGAAACCTGGGATCAGGGGTGTTTTTTTTTCTTCCTAGGATAGACAAAATTAGGGGGAAATGTTCCTCAACAACATGCCGGCATGGCTAGACTCTGGGCTACTAAAGCTTTAACCCAGCTTTAGACCAATTTGATAGGAATGGAGTAGCAGAACAAAGAGTGGATCCTACAGTACGCTGGAAAAGCTACGAGGAAAGTTTCATGGAGGAAAGAGGTAAAAAGGGACTAGGTCCTAGGAAAGGGCATAATTTTTCATAAGCAACACCTTCTCTTTACTGGCATGCACACATACGTGCAAGATTATTCAAGTGTGCACGCAGCTATGTCCAGTCAGACAAAAAGACACCTTTTACTAGTGAAATCTTCAGTTTTGGGCAAGTAGTTTTTCACCCTGTGCGCTAGCACCATAACAGCCAACACAAGCTGTTGAGTCACGTGGGCTCTCTGGATTACAGGAACCTATGCAGCACATGGAAGAAAAGGTATGAGCCTTTTGTCCAAAGGGAGAACTTGTAGTTCTGTCTGAAACCGAGAAATACTATGGTTAGAAATCCAGTGTCCTAATAGAAAGCTAATTCTGTACGATACACCTAAACTGAAAGCCTATCTAGCCAAATACTCAGCTTTATATATGTGAACAGCCTTATCAAGAAAGTGCATATACATACTCCAAACATGTATATGCCACATCAGTATTTCCTTTCTATGCAGCAGTATTTATCTTGCTGCTGAGAGATGACAGGAAAGGAGGCTCCCACCATTGGTTTAGCATGATGATGATGATGATGATATCCAGTCGTGTCTGATTGTCAGCTGCCGCCTTACTTAGAGGTGCAAGCTGAGGCAGGTCTGACCCTGACTCTCGGCGTTTCTATGGACCAGGTCTTTCCACATCTTTTGATCTTGCACTACTTCTTTGAGTTTTTCTATGTTCTGGCTGGTGTCAGCTTTGATGGTGACCACCATCAATTTGGCAAACAAACTGAGGATATATCAACACTTTGAATGGATTTGAAGTATAGAGAGAAAATGACTACTGTACAATTGAAGAACCGTTTTGGTGTAAAACACATTTGATGCTATTGTCCAATGGTTTGGAGAGATATTGGCATCTGGATTTCAAAATGAACATGAATGTCATATGTATAAGGAATGGGAATGGTAGCACCAGGCCCTGCTCCAAACTGAAGTGGGGAAACTTCTAAAATGCATGAGAACTGCAGGAATCTGCATAAGATCAGACCTTGTTCATCTCACAGGCCTCTCTCTCACCCAGCCTATCTGAGTCTCCACATGGCTATTTAAAATTAACAAAGAGGCAGAATGTAAACAATCAGTGTCAGGACAATCAGATACATGACAGGAAGCAGACTAATTCATACAGTCTGTCCTATACAGAGATCTCTGTACAGTTCATCCAATACTCTGACACAGATATTGCTTCATACTCCAAATGAAGGCTGCCAGGACTGTCTGGAAACTGTAGATTTAGCTCTGTGGACAATGTATTCCTGCATGTATTTTATCACATTGTAAGTAATCCAGAGTAGCATTGGATAGTGAGATGGACAGTATATAAATTTCATAATAAATAAATAGAAAATCTATCCTCCAAGCAGTGGTGGGGAAGCCATAAGTATAGTCTGATCCATATCCTAGGTGGCCAAACTTAAGAACAGAATCTTTGCATACCCATCACCAGGGTATCACAATGAATTGTGAACAAATGTCTAAAAGTGTCTCTACTTTTGTATCTCCCAACCTTTGAAAACAAATTTCCTTTGCTTAGATATAAAAATTGGGGCAAAATGTATACCACATGGTTAAAACAGATGAGACTGCCAAAACTTAATAAACTGTTTCATGGGCCAGATCTGACACATAATTAGGCACGCTCTGGGAAGAGGCCAATGCTTTTTCTATGAAGTACCTCCTGTGCTTTTTATTAATTCCATCAATGGGGTGACTAGCATGAACAGGAATGATGCCATGGCATTTACACAGAGAAAGCAGCACACCTAGTCTTCAAATTTAGAGTCATCCAGATGTTCTCCTAATACCCATAGTTTCTGGTGTATGTAGGTGTTCTGAAAACATTCTTAACAAAATTCAATTTGTAGAACTAATCTAGGAAAAACTCACTTTCCCTTCCAAGACCATAAGACGTATAACATGCCTACACAATAATTCTGTGGCCACAATTATTTTAGCTTCTTATGACCAAGATCAGGTAAAAGCTTCACTTTTATATAGCCCAGGATCTGGGAGCAAGGGTCCAGTACAAAAATCCTGATGACTAGTATAACTGTTCCTATCAAGCTCTCTGTTAGTTTTCTTAAAGATAGCTAGAAGAAGCCAGGATTATAAAAAGCCAGTTTCTTACAAGAAGATACTCCCTGGTTCCTGAAAGATAAGAATAGTTAGTTCATTCTTGGACAAATATCAAGTGCAACTTGTTAGGCCACCTGTGATCCACTTTTGTAGGTGAAATGTGATCCCTAAGGTGTCATCAAGGAGAGAAAAAAGATGGATGTCAGGAAGACAAACAGCCTCAAGATGACAACATTAACCAACACTGGAAAGTTTTTAAAGTGCAGAGAGGCAGATCTGGCAAAGCAAAGCAAGGGAGTCCAAATGATAGGCCTTGCCTAACTAGGCAAGGATGGGTGGCAGAGACAGAGGAAAGCCTATATCACAGGTAGGAATCGCAAATCTATATTAAGCTGGGTCACGGGCAAGAGGCCGTTTGGATGATAGCCCAGAAGATGTGGAACAATTAGTCACTGGAACTTACTCAGAGAGAGATATCTGAGGTCTCGAACAAAAGGCAACATGGTACGTACCCTGACTATATATGGGAAAATCAAGCTCAATTTTGACCACACTGAATTGCAGGCAACCAAGGAGGACAGTCTCACGAGGCCTTGAGGAGAAGCCAAGAGAACAGAACACAAAGGTGCCGGGGGTGGGGGGACGCACACAATTGTCTGAATATAGTAATAGGAACCCAAGAGAACAGACAGGGGAGAGGAACCCCAGAAAAGAGGACATTTCCATAAAAAGGAGATCAATGGGGAACCAAAGGGAAACAAAGGCAGGGAGTTGCTGGCGAGTTTGGTCCCCAAAGAGGGGATTGAAGGGGTACTATTTTTGGAGGAGTACTCTGGAAAGGGGCTGGAACTTCTGCAGGACATTTGCAGAGAAAAGAAAAGAAATGGGTCTTAAATTATTAAATGAATTTGGCCTGCAGAGAAGGAATTCCACAACAGTAGAAGGAGAGCCATCATTACTTTCTTTCCATAAGATTTTTCCTCCCCAGGCTAGGCTACCGCCTTGAGATTTCCTAGTGGTCTCCCATTGAAGAACTAACCAGGATGATGGTTTTGGTTAGCTTTTCTGAGACGGGTGATGGCTAGCTAAGTGCTGCCACCTGTTGGGAATCTACTCCAGAACAGCAAGGGCATTAAAGCAACTCATTTTCTTGTGGAAGCTTTCTCAGCTCTGTACTTTCCAACTTACAGCAAGGCAATTTCCTGCTTTTTAAAGTGAAGTGAAATAATGGCGTGAAGCCTCCATTGACTTGCTGCACATATTAAGAAACCCACGGCAGATTTTTAAAAGCAAAGCAGAACGAGGTAGAATCCTTAACTTGATGTTATCCTCACTTTTAAAAGAAAAAAGCCACCTCCTTCCAATCTATAGCCTCCAAAAAGACAGTTTGCTTTCTATAGAAACTAGAACACAAGATATCCCCCCCCCCGCCCGCCAGTCTAATGTCTAATCCATAGTGTTGGTTTTATTCTCGATATAAAGCAGTGTTTCTCATCCTTGGGAACTTTTAAGATGTTTAGTCTTCAACTCCCAGGATTCCTCAGCCACCATGGCTCACTGGGGAATTCTGGGAGTTGAAGTCCACATCTTAAAGTTGCTAAGGTTGAGAAACACTGATATAGATAGATCATGAAAAGGCTGGCCATTACTCATTTAGCTTGTAATAATGGGAGGATCTATTTAGTGCAAGCAGGCCTTGTGTATTCTTGTGCTCTGGCATACAACTACTTATGTCAAGAGATGGTTATGCCTGTTGGCTCTTCCTTCTGTCTGTAATCTCTTCTGTAGATCTTTAGAGTTAATCTACATATCCAGCTGTGAATCCCTGTAAAAGCATTTAGAATACCAGAGTGTCTGTGAATTCACTATGCTAGATAGAAAGGCCCCTAATGAAGATTTTCCCCCAGCGTTCTTTGAACAAGGTCATCACAAATTCCCCTGCCATTCTTTTTTTATTTATTTATTTAAATTCCATTTATATCCCGCCCTTCTCCGAAGACTCAGGGCGGCTTACAAACTTAGCAGTAGCCTTCATTCTATGTATATGCCTGCTTATTAGGGCTTTCACACACACCCCCAAGCGGCATTATTACAAAGTCAGCTTAATTGCCCCCAACAATCTGGGTCCTCATTTTACCTACCTCGGAAGGATGGAAGGCTGAGTCAACCTTGAGCCTGGTGGGATGCGAACCTGCATTAATTGCAGGCAGCTGGTGTTACTTAAGGAGGCATTAGCCCACTGCTCCACCAAGGCTCTTTTCACAAGTACTTTGAAATTCCATGTGCTCCTGCCAACCCCTTAGTTTCTCCCAGGGAATTTGCAATAAAGAGAAAAGTCCACAATAAAGGGCATCAATTTGCCTTAATCTTCCAACTCTTGGAGAGTTTTCAATCAGGAAAATCCAGAAAGCACCTCCGAAATTTCCATGTCAAAGAATCGGCTGCATCCCAAAAGGAAAAAAACACGTCCATAGATGCCTTCAGCTCTTTATATTGACTGCCTGCTTCATAGCTAGATAGTTCACCTGGTTAAGATCATGTGTGCTTGATCTAAAGGAGGTCATTGCTAGCTCTTGTTTGCACATGTCTCAAGTAACCAAATGGGCACTAGAATTTTAAGTTTAGTCATTTTTCTTCTGCTTAGGATTAATAAATGGTGGTTTTATATCAAATCACATTGTACAGAGGGGCTTCTCCTCAATGTGGCTTCTGCCCCTTCCCCCTCTTGGCTTTCAGAAATTTGGATTTTCCTCTTGCCCCGCCTTCTAGCCTTGATACTCTTGGAAGCTCACATCACCCTGTGGTTTTAGACTAAGCTGGTCAGATTTAGTTTCAGGAGAGCTCAGCTCAGTGTTTACTTCAGCTCCGCTGGCTTCTGCACTGAACTATAGAGAAAGGCACTTATGGAGCCTTCCTGCAAGAAAGCAGTCAATTAAACAGGGCCTCAATTTGTTACTGTGGCAGAGGACAGTTTTGAGGCTGTGCAGGCCTCTTCTACTCTAGGTTTATGCAAAGTAAATCCCACTGAGATGAAGAAAGCTTACCTCCAAGCAAGCATGGGAATGGGTTTTATATAAAGCAAAAGCAGCCATCAGAGAACGCTTCAAAGAAACATCACTATACTCTCAATTGCTTCCCAATCCCTGAACTGCTCTCTGTCCTTTGTTATCAGTCCGTGCTTCCAATCAATACTTCATTCCTAAGAATGAAGCCTTGCTATAAAATCTGGTGCCAAAATCTGGTAACCCTTCACCACATGCAGCAATTGAAATAAAGTGTTTCCTTGCAGCGTTTCAACACATGGGCTTGTTCTCTGCATGCTTGAGGTCTTTCATCCAGAACAGTTGCTTTCCTTCAATGGAAATCCATCATATGTCACACTGCAGGAAGCCTCTTGTTATACACAGAATGAGATGCTAAGCACACTGAGTAGAAGTAGGGCTGCAACCCTAGGCTCATTCTTCCCAGATTTAAGCCTCTACGGGGAGACTAACACTCAGTAAAATGCAAAGCCTTGCAAGATACGTTCCACCGAACTCAGTATAATTTACCACTGAGTAAGCACACAATAGGGACGCAGTGGCTCAGTGGGTTAGGACGCTGAGCTTGTTGATCAGAAGGTCGGCAGTTTGGCGGGTCGAATCCCGAGTGCTGCATAGCAGAGTGAGCGCCTGTTACTCGTCCCAGCTTCTGCCAACCTAGCAGTTCGAAAGCACGTAAAAATGCAAGTAGAAAAATAGGGACCACTCCGGTGGGAAGGTAACAGCGTTCCGTGCGCCTTTGGCGTCTAGTCATGCCGGCCACATGACCACGGAGACGTCATCGGACAAGCGCTGGCTCTTCGGCTTTGAAACGGAGATGAGCACCGGCCCCTAGAGTCAGAAACGACTAGCACGCATGTGCGGGGGAACCTTTACCTTTACCTTTTTAAGCACACAATAAGAATAGCCTACAGTTTCATTCCCAGTCTTTGGGTTACGTTCAGATTGCCTCCTTTCAGGTTCTGCAGGCCTACCATGATGTTCTTATACTCTCAACATTTACTATCTCACGTATCCTTTCAGCATTGATCTGGAAGGTGCAGAGGGAGGTGGGAAGGCGTTTGTCATTTTCTTTATATTGTAGAACTGGAACCGTCACTCTTCCTGACCTGCATCCATATCTAAAGTTATCTTTACATTATGTAGTCTAGATACAACCTCCAGGGCTACTGGGCACACTTGGTGGCCCTGCTTCACAAGTTTCGAGCTAAGAAAAGCTTCGTTTCATTGCTTTCAGTTGCAGATATGAGACTAGTCCAAAAGGATCTCTTCACAATCTTGTCTGATGTAACTTTTGTTTTTCCACTGTCAAGGAACTGTAATGTAGTATCTACATATTCTGTGGCATGGCACAATATTAAGAGCACACTTGTATAGCTTTAGCACATCTTGCTTCCCTATTCTTTTCTGCCATTCTCTTTTGCATATTGCTCTGCAAGTAAATCGGTGAGGCTAAACATATAGCTAAACGACTTCAAAAGCAACTTGTATATTCATCTGGTGTTATGTCACTTGTATCTGATCCCTCAGCCCTCCGACCCTTAGTGCGGTGTTTCTCAACCTTGGTAGTTTGAAGATGTGTTGGCTGGCTGGGGAATTCTGGGAGTTGAAGTCCACAGGTTGTAAAGGGCCATAGTTGCCCACCCCTGCTTTTTTCTGACCACGTTTGTCTTCATATCCCTTGCAACAATTCTCTATTCTGGGCACATTTCCCCTTCGCTGCAGCTGTTGATATGTAGGTGGTTATTGATGGTCCTCCATTTGATCATGGGCTGTAAATATAATATATTCACTAAGGTTGAAATCTTATACATATTTATCAGGTAGCAAGTTACCCTGGAATCAATGACACTTCATCCCAAATGTGATTAGAAAATTCTCACTTAAAAATCTGCTGGAAGATCTAATAAAGGCTTTCTTATTCTTAGCAGCATCTTGGCATATCTTCAATATGTTATTATTACATAAACAGCTGGAAATACCTCAGTAGACCATATTAATCTACAGAAATCTTCTGTTCATCTAGGAATTTCCGGGCACCTCATTCAGTTTCACACTTTTTCTGTTCCTTGTCACTATCCACTTTACCCACCTCTCCTGGAGCAATACAGCTTACCTCAGAATGGAAAAATCCTTACAAAGCACAGCCTCTGTCTGGTTAATTTCACTGTTTTTTTCCTCTTTGCATAGCCTTGACTCTGTCATTGATGCAAACAAGCCTTTCTGGCTGCTTGGGGCTCCCCAGTATCATCTGCAAACCCCTCGTTTGCTCAGCCTGCAACGACTTTGTGAGAACAAAACAGATCTAAGGACAATATGCAACTAACAACAAACCATCTCGTTCCAGCCCACCAGCTCCTTTTGGGGTTGGCCAAAAATTTACAAAATGAGTGGACAAGTATTTTCCCAGTCTAGGGTCTGCAAAATGAGAATAAATATAGACCACAGTGAAATATAGACCACAGTTGGTTGGCTTTGAAAGTGAAACTGGTAATAAAAGCATTTGGCCAATGCTGCTGATTCCCTGTGAGGGTCCAGATGCTAAAAACAGATGCCATATCCTTTGCAGTGTGCCATAGACAGATAGAAGACCTCCAAAAGATGCATTAAGTAACAACCCATCATAATTAATATATATCTGAGGACATGGCTCGTTGGTAAAAGTTTTGGGCACTCCAAGGAGCATGCATGTAACATCTCTGCTGCATGAGCAGCATTGGACAATGTTTTGTTTCCGGGGACAATGCAAGGTGTTGGTTATCACCTTTAAAGCCCTTCACGGCATGGAACCAGAGGAACCGTCTGTCTCAATTACATCAACCCATCCGATTCAATCAGGCAGGGAGGATCTGTTACAGACCCCATCAGTTATAGAATTTCAACTGGTAGGGTATAGAAAAAGAGCCTTCTTTGTTGTTGCCCTGGCCTATAGAATATCTTATCCCCAGAGATGAGTTTGGCCCCCACTCTTTTGGCCTTGTAAGTATTAAAACGAGAGAGCATTAAGACCATTTCTGCCAACTGTCATGGGATTTGAAGAGTACACAGCCCTGGGGCTGGCGGCTGGCTTGAGAGCGCTCACTCTAAATTTTTAATTTGCCTTTTAACTTTGCTTTAATTTCATTCTTCATTTTGTTTTAATTCTGTTTTTAAGATTATTTCTTTTATATGGTTTTATCACCTGTATCTAAAACCACCCAGAACTGCTTGCATAGTGAGATGTGCAGTGTCTACATTTGATAAATAAACAAAAGATTATGTATTACACATGTTATAATGATCCTTGATGGCCTTTATTCCATCTTCATGAGCTTTTTTAAAGTAGCATCAAAAAGTTTGCAGAGATGGCATCTGAATTTAAGATATGCAGGACAGAACTATTCCCCAAGTGGCCAAGGGATATTGGACATTTTACACTGCGAGGCTCCTTTTGGCTCTGCATTATACTCTGCACAAGCAAGCATACTTCTGAGGTTTCTTTGCAACCACCATATATTAAAAGCACACTTTGAATCAAGCAGAGTAGGATAAGGATAAACAACCTTAATGAACTATGTTTTTATTGCTAGGCCTTTGTAAATGAATCTTTTTCTCACCTAAAATTATCCTGGAAACTCGAAAAATGATAACATTTCTTTCAGTGTGCCACATATCCTAAATTTTCCAAAATAATCTTTGACCTATTTGGAAAGCTTCAGGCTGGGAAAGGATGTACTGTACTATGTTCTAAATTGGAAGCCTTCTTTATTAAGACATCAGGCTTTCAATGCGCAGCACGCCTAGAAAATAGGATTAGAAAGAAAACTTTTAGCATGTTCCAATGGTTTTGTTCAGTGAAGATTAAGGACTGCTAGTAATTTGTCTTGCCTCAGTAGAATTTGTCCCAAGAACTACAGTTTCCTTCTAAAAGTTCTGTTCCTCTTATGTCTCTATCTCATGTATAAGTAGTTCTCTCTTAACGACTGCTTTACAGCAGTTCGAAGTTATGACAGCTGCAGGACGGTGCTTTATAGTCTGTAAAACACCCTCAGCCATCATCAATGGTTGTGATATCCCCCTTGTGGTCATGTGACCGCATATTAGGCAGATCAACTTTACAATTGGTCGCAGCAGCAATTCACAGTCACATCACTGTGATTCACATTTTTTTTCTGGTTTCCAATAGTTGTTGCTGGTTTCTGGCAAAAATGCTCATTCAAAAGAATGGGTTTGCTTAATACCACCATGAAAAAGGCTAGAAATTATTTCTAGTCATATGGGTGCCCTAACTTACAACCAAAATGACTTACAACTGTAGTACTGGGCTCAGCTATGATAGTTAAGTCAAGGGCTTCCTGAATGAATTGGCCCCCTCCATTTTAATTTTGGTTCTCCCTTTTCCTTTCCAACTATCTATGTGCAACTAAAACATCCTTCTGATGACTCTTGATTATTCTCAGAGTGTATAACTTCTGTATAACTTTATATACTTTATATAAACTTCTTTATATATTCTTGTACGTTTTATGTAACACAGATTTCAATAACTGGCTTTATCTTTCTAACACACTGAATATACCTGCTTTTTACAAAAGCCCTTGGGTAAACTGGGTGTCATGACTATCAGCTTTAGCCTTGGTCAAGTTCAACTAAGCTACACTTAATTGATAAATGCTTTGAGGAGCCAGGAGCCAGAGAACAACATGTGAATCTAGTTCTATCTCTTACCCTCATATTTTATGCCCACTGCATAGTTGTATTAGATTAATTAAATCTATCTCTGCCGAATGGAAAAGTGCTTAATTGCTATCAAGGTACTGGTGTGGCAGTTGCCCTCTGAACTCCAATTGTACTCCAGGCCCAATCTTCTCAGCCTAGGCCAACTTTCCCCAACCTGATATATTTTTTCCAGATCTGTCACTCTTTACAATCTACAGTTCTAACCAGCAAAGCCTGGCTGGTGTAGGTGAACAATCCAATCCTGTGTCTCATTTTTCCTTGCTTTCGTGTATGACAAACACTTGGTGCAGATGCAAAATTCTTTTTCATCTGGCTGGGGGGTGGTGGCATTCTCTTCTCTGTAGGATGAGGGCAAAACATAAACCTGTATCAATGCATTACTGTAAGTGCTCTCTCCAACCTTAACAACACTTCTGTCGGAACATGTAGAGTTGGAGCGGCTAAGATTACACACATGTAGATCACTCTTTCTTTTTTTTTTTTTTACTACAGCCACCAAATGGAGCCAGGTGCAAAACACGTTGAATAAAAGGGATTAAATGAACTCCGCAGAGGTCCTGGTGCTTCTGTCTATAAATATCCATTCCGTTTCCCTAAGCTTTCTTTATTTCAAGGGAAGGGATTTTGTGATTGAAATCGCACATGAGTTAGAGATGCTGCTCATCTATGGTAAAACTCTCAGATCCAGCTGCAGCTTTACTCTACTGATACGTAAGATTAAGCTGACAACCTGCCATCCAAAACAATTTACAAAAAGAAAATACAAATTTTCTTTTAACTACCCATGCACAGAGTTACATTGTAGAATCATTTTTTCTGTTTCATATATCCATGGGCAACTAACAAACTAAAAACATGCACGTTTATTTAAAGATAATTTGCCTTTGCCTGCCAGCCAACATTAACAGCATCCGCACATGCAGACAAAGAATTTGAGAGGCAGCACTGTCCGGTGTATAATTCCTTAGGCTGAAGTCCTACCTGTGAAGCGTCTTACATCATAACTCTCATACAGGCTAGGATTCTGTATTTTCTGCAAAGAGGCAGGTAGCTTAGTGGCATAAGGTTAGGAAAATCAGCAGAAAGAACCATACAAAACGAATCATGCTGCAATTCCTTTGATTTTACTAGGCTGGAACAGGAAGCCAACAGGGAGCATCATGTGGGCATGACGCTGTCGATTGCTCTCAGTTGATAGTAAGTGTGTTTGAATTCTGTTGGAATTGCTTCACAGTACACATGTAGAAGATTGGTCTCTAGATTTTACAGAAGAAACGTGATTTGTTACTCCAAGTGATGTGGTGTTTTCATCCTGGTCGAGTTGTTTGTTTCTTTTTTTATGAAGTTTATTATTTTAAAATATTTTGGAAGAAGACATTCAGTTTTAATTCAAGGAGGAGATGCTTTTGGGGACATAGCTTATTTCAGCAAATAATGCAAAGGGTTGAATAAGTAATGTAAAGTAAAAGTAAAGAAGTAGCATCAACCACCGGAAATTTCAATAGATATATCTGAAATTTCTGGGCAACAAAATAGAAGTGGTTTTCTACTGCTTGGTTCCAGGAAAGGCCAAGACATTTCCAAGCCTATCCCTGACGTTTCCTAATGGCCTTCCATCCAGGGATCAAGGTGGCCCAACCCTGCTTAATTTTTTTGAGATCTAATAGCATCTCTGGTGTTATAGGTTCTGGGGAAAGCCAGAACCAGAAAGGAAAACTGGTTGTTTTTCAGTCTCATAGATTTCCTGCCTGAATCCATTGTTTCTTATTGTCAGTACAGTAGGTGATGTTCAAAAAGACAATTACAAATAGCTGCCAAACAGGCTAACAGTAAACAGCCCAACCAACCAAAGAACCTCCAAGACCACTCCCTCATAGGGCAGACCACTAGGATATAAAGTGAGGGCAAACTCCACTCCTTACTAGCACTGATGATGTGGCCTGGCTTGGGTAATGAAACATCCCCAAGAAAGAAAAAAAGATCTTCCAAAGGACAATTCTTCAGCTACTTTAGAATTGTACCAGCCATTCCTGCATGCTTGCTTTTCAGGGAAGGGGAGCTACAGGCAGGCTATCTTTGCTAGTTACTCACAACTAGTGTGCAGGTGGCTGATAAAATGTTAATGGGCAAGCCTTAGTGTAGGCAAGAGACACAAATGGTAAACTCAGGAAAAAGCCCTGGAGGTGCAGCCTGGCTAAAGCCAAGAGTTCAAAAGGTGAACAACACTTTAGGCAGATTCTCTACTGTAATGCCTCAAAGATGTTTTTCACAGCTTTTTCTGCATGTTGTACAGATACAGGGAGTTCTCATTTAGTGACCATTCAAAGTTACAACAGCACTGAAAAAAGCAACTTATGACCATTCTTCACATTTACAACCGCTGCAGCATCCTCATGGTCACGTGATCAAAATTTGGACACTTGGCAACTGGCTCATATTGATGATGGTTGGAGTATCCCAGGGTCATGTGATTACCTTTTGCTACCTACTGACAAGCAAAGTCAGTGGTGAAGCCACATTCACTTAACAACCGTGTTACCAACTTGACAACTGCATTGATTCACTTAACAACTATGGCAAGAAAGGTTGTAAAATGGGGAAAACAACAACTGTCTTGCTTAGCAGCAGACATTCTGGGCTCAGTTGTGGTCATAAGTTGAGGACTACCTGTATAACAGGGGTGTTCTTAGGTTAAACTTTAAGTGCAAACCGTATATGCCATGACGTCATATATGAAAAACACACTATTAACAGGAAGAGGCAGCCATACAGAATGTAATCCTCTTCAAACTTTCTCCCCACCCAGCTCTGCTCTAAAGTGGATAAGATTATGCATATATTGGTGTGGGATTAGTTTGGAATGTAAGGCTTAGCATTTATAAAATGTTATGTGGTCTCAAAGATTGCTAATTGCTATTTTGTGCATTAAATCCATATTTGACTTTCTTGGAGTACTTAGGATTCTTTTTGTTAAGTTCTCACTAAAAAGGAAGGACAATTCTTCCTAAACTTTGCCTTGCCTTTTCTCTATATGAGATCACCCATCCCATACACTGAGGCAAATGGAAACCAAATTCTCTCAAGTCCCAGAGTCAGTTTCTGCCTTGAACTTATTGTGACTTATCCACAGAGCACCTGAATCCTCAGTAATCATTGCAGGTGGGGACTGAGAAGAAAGGTATTATTGGACCTTAATCTGACGTTACTACCTAACTGCAAATGTAATCAGTGCCCAGTTCTATCCTGTTTGTCCAGTCTGTCCTCCTCCTTCAGCTCCACATGGTTTTATTTGATAATGGACATTTATAACTACTTTTCACTCACTTAGGACCAAGCCAAGCAAAAAAGGCACACTTTTAGGATAATCATGGTGTGGAACCACAGAATCAAGATGATCTTGAAGGCTATTTAATGCAACCTCCTTTTCAAACTAGAGCATCTTCATGATTAGTTGCTCTGTCATTAGTAGAAGAGTGTCCAGCTTCTGCTTGAAGGGAAAACCTTCGTGTGCATCCTTGACTCTGTCTATGGCATTCCCTTGATCTATTAAACCTAATAACTCTGTCAAAAAAATAATCTGCCATAATTTGTTAGTGATAGACCTTGCTGCTCCTGTTAATTGTAGCATGCTTATCCAAGTGTTCATAAACATGCCATGCTATTAAAAATTTCTTTGAGGACTTTGCTCAATACACTGTAGCTATCAAGTCTGTACTTTCTGAGTCCTCCCCCTTCTTGAAGATGCAGACATTTGCTGTCCTTCACGTGGGACCTTACCATGATGGTAGGAATTCTCAAAGAACAATGAGAGTGGTTCTGCAATACTTCTGCCAGTTCCTTTGGTACCCTGGGATGTAATCCATCTGGCCAAAGAGTCTTGAATTCATTTCAATTAGCTAAACCTGTCTTACCCGCTTCAAGTCTATGCTAAGCTGCAATTTCCTTTTCTTCCCCATCTCTTCTCACAGAAGAGTAATAATAATAATAATAATAATAATAATAATAATAATAATAATAATAATAATAATAATAATAATAATAGTAATAATAAAGTTGGAAGGGACCTTAGAGGTCATCTAGTCGAACCCCCTGCTCAGGCAGGAAACCCTATACCATTTCAGACAAATGGCTGTCCAGTCTCTTCTTAAAAACTTCCAGTGTTGGAGCATTCACAGCTTCTGGAGGCAGGTTGTTCCACTGGTTAATTGTTCTAACTGTCAGGAAGTTTCTCCTTAGTTCTAGGTTGCTTCTCTCCTTGATTAGTTTCCATCCATTGTTTCTTGTCCTGCCTTTGGGCTCTTTGGAGAATAGCTTGAGTCCCTCCTCTTTGTGGCAGCCTCTGAGATATTGGAACACTGCTATCGTGTCCCCCCTCGTCCTTTTCTTCATTAAACTTGTTGTTGTTGTTGTTAGTTGCGAAGTCGTGTCTGACCCATCGCGACCCTATTGGACAACGTTCCTCCAGGCCTTCCTGTCCTCTACCATCTTCTGGAGTCCATTTAAGCTCACGCCTACTGCTTCAGTGACTCCATCCAGCCACCTCATTCTCTGTCGTCCCCTTCTTCTATTGCCCTCAATCTTTCCCAGCATGAGGCTCTTCTCCAGTGAGTCCTTCCTTCTCATTAGGTGGCCAAAGTATTTGAGTTTTAGCTTCAGGATCTGGCCTTCTAAAGAGCAGTCAGGGTTGATCTCCTCTAGGACTGACCGGTTTGATCGCCTTGCAGTCCAAGGGACTCGCAGGAGACTTCTCCAGCACCAGAGTTCAAAGGCTTCAATTCTTTGGCGCTCAGCCTTTCTTATGGTCCAACTTTCACTGCCATACATTGCAACTGGGAAGACCATAGCCTTGACTATACGCACTTTTGTTGACAGGGTGATGTCTCTGCTTTTTAGTGTGCTGTCTAGATTTGCCATTGCTTTCCTCCCGAGAAGCAAGCGTCTTTTAATTTCTTGGCTACAGTCCCCATCTGCAGTGATCTTGGAGCCCAGGAAAATAAAATCTGTCACTACCTCCATTTCTTCCCCATCTATTTGCCAGGAATTGAGAGGGCCAGATGCCATGATCTTGGTTTTCTTAATGTTTAGTTTCAACCCAAGTTTTGCACACTCCTTCACTCGCAACAAGAGGCTCTTTAGTTCCTCTTCACTTTCTGCCATTAGAGTGGTATCATCTGCATATCTTAGGTTGTTGATGTTTCTTCCGGCAATCTTAATTCCAACTTTTGATTCATCTAGCCCTGCCTTTCTCATGATGTGCTCTGCATATAAGTTAAATAGGCACAGTACTACAGCTTAGTGGGTTGTGCACATCCAGCTAATTGTGGAATATTCAAAAATCCTTGATTAACCATGGTTTTACATGTGAATCAAGTTGCTGATTTCAGCAACCAGCAAATGCAGTTAAATACATTCAAGACTGGCAACCGATTTGGAGCAGGGAATGCTTTGAAGGCAAACTGCTAACCCTACTCTGGAGAGCTGAACAGAGCCAAAATGGATAGTGTATAAATATAAAAGTAAATGCAAATAAAGTGAAGGAATGTTTTCCTTCCTTCCAGATCTTCAAATGCAATTTTGCAAAAATGGACATGAGCAAATTAACTTTGTTTGCTTCTAGGCTTTGTATGTGTAGAGGAATGTTAACACACTGGTGGTCCAAAACTACATCCTGACCTTGAACTGAGGGTTGAAATACTTCTATGGATCTGGATTAGTGAATTAGGATGACAGACAGTTGCTGGCAGGAACCAGGATCCTGGGAGCTTTTAGTTCTGGGAAATGATGGGAATTCCTTCACCATCCCATTCTATTCCATCCCATTCATATGCATGCACAGGCCAAAACTTTCCAAGAAATATGTCTACGACATCAAAATGTTCTGCCAACAGACATGACCTTTCCCTATGTTTCATAAAGGTTTTGACATCAGGAGCATCCATAGAATTTTTTGAGTCCAAATAGACCATTGTTTCTGCCTGGCTTCCTCTCTTTCCCACAAGGAATTGCTTCCAATCAGCTTCTCACTTGAGTCATGCTGCCTTCTGCCCATTCCTTAGGACATTTGTTATCCCCAAGCTCAGCAATTAAGATCCCACTCCTCAAGAGCAACCTGAGCTTGGAAACACTCTGGAACATAATACTGGGGCAACGTTTCCCATAAGCTCCCAATTTCCCCAGGTGGCTCCTTCCCCATCATGGAACCTGGGGCC